>NC_062215.1:87237909-87540939 GCF_902686445.1 Sciurus carolinensis
CTAACAACAGTCAACTGACCTTATGATCGTAAATCAATCTATGGTTTTTCTTTCTTGCAGACCTCTTTATTTTCTAATTGACGTTTATCATTACTACCTGTTATTACTTTTCATTTAACTGTCTAAGGATCAATATAGTTTTCTCTCCCAATTTCTAACAAAGAATAATTTGAAATAGAGAATAAATTCCTCAAGCCTAGATCTTTTTTCAAAGGGATGTTACATAATAATAATATAACAATAGTACTAATATTCAATGCTTATTGACTTACTATGTGCCACACACTGTTTTACATATGAGGAAAATCAGATGCAGGCCTTAGTGAAGTAGGATCTCACACTGGAGAGATGAGAGTGCTAGTGCCCAAAAGGGTTTAATGGAACTAGTATTTAAAGGAGCAATTGCAGAATAGACCTGTTTTCCATATTTGGAGCTTAGATGGGGTGAATTCATCACACTCATTAGGCAGCATTGGACTGGCTTTCCTTTTGTTTTGTTTTTCTTTTTCCCCTTTCAGCTCTATTGCCCTCTGGCCCTCCCTTCTGCCAGGGTTCACAAGAATCCAATCTAATGTACCTGAGACATATCCTCAGATACATGTGTATCTTTATAAGGTTTATGATGCTGTTAAGCGTATGTGTGCACAGGTTTTAAATTTACACAAATGATATTGTACTGTAGAACTTGTTACTTTTTTATTTTAAACTTTGTTTTTAAGCTTATCCTTGTACTTATATGTGTCTCTGGGGGTTTTGTTTGTTTGTTATGCATTCACTATATTTATTATCTTCTCTCTTGATGATGGGCATCTAAGTTGCCTCTGACATCCTACTTTGCAAGCAACACTGTAATAAGTACACTGAATGGGCCTTCTTGTGTACTGGGCAAAAGTTTCTCTGCTATGAATGGGTAGGGTATTTAATTTCAATAAACACTGGCAGCTTATTCTCCAGAATGGCTTTATCAATTTACACTTCTACCAGCAAATTCTGTATCAAGTCTTTTTTGGGGGGGGCAGGTGCAGTACTGAGGATTGAACCCAGGGTCTTGTGCATGCTAGGCAAGTGTTCTACCACTGAGCCACATCCCCGTCCCTCCTTTAAGCTTTTCTAAGAGAAGAGGATCCTTGTTTGATTGCTGTCACTTACTCATCATTCCAGTCATTACTTGGAACCTTACTAAGGGCAGAAAGACCTGGTGATATACTCAAAATCAGGTTACAGAAAAATTTCAAACCAGTATAAATATCTGTTCTAACAAATTGCTTTGTAACTTGGATTTATATACATAGTTGTTTTTGAAAATGCAAAAGTATTTGCAATATCATTTCAGTTTAAAAATGCTTTCAGAAACAAAGGGTAATTAAAACATGTCTGTCAATAAAGCTAAAAATCATATTTGAATAACAACTAGATAAGAATAGTTATTTATATCACTAGCTTATGAATAAAGTAGAAACAAAACCTCAAAAATATTTAAGTTTATTACTTAGGGAAAATGTTATGAAGTTTGTTGTTTAACTCTTTCACATAATCTTTGAGGATATTTCACAAGTTGCATGTACCATCTAAAACAAAAAAAAAAATTTAGATTTATTGAAACCACCATCCCAAAGTTATCAAATCAAATTACTATAATACTAGGCAACAAGGTCATTATTTGGTCATTCATTCTCTCATGAGCTCAGTGAAAGAATGAGGATAAAATGGGCCCACAGCAATATCCCTACACACAAGTTACTCTTTCAATTATGATGCACAGACCCACATTGTTCAGTGAGCTCCATTTCTTCCTCTGACCTTCAATCTGTACATTTCCAGTTTAAGTTTCTTCACAAGAAAACTTTTCAATTTCCCATTTAGAACTGTTTTGAGCAGTGATTTTTAATAATATTTCATTTCGCAGGACTTTCTGGTTTAGTCTCTATTGAAGCCCAGTCTTAGTTTTAATTGTATGCCTGTTTATTTACTTGTAAAGTCAAAAGGTTTTATTATATTGTATATTTGGCTTGGACTTTTATGTAATAAAGACTTAAAGCAACAAGAATTCCATTTTATGTTAATAAAATGTGTTCAAGAATATATGAATATAATATTGAGTAGTTACAAGACTTATACCACATAAAATTTACAAATATTTAGGGGATTACGTCATCGTGCATATGATTCAATGGAAGCAAGTCTTTTTTATATGTTTTTCTTGTCATTAGTAGTTTATCCCGTGGTCTACAGGTGTTTGCATTTATTGGTAGGAAAGTCACAATACTTGAAAAGTCAAAAACAGTTTACTACAACTCAAAGGATATAATTATTTGAGATTAGGACACAGTTTTCTCCATCAATTTACCTGTTATTCTTCCTCTAGGACATCCTTTGGGGAGAAAAAAGTTTCAACACATGGTATTATCTAAAATGGGAGAAAAAGTGGAGATCTGGCTTACCTACGGTTTGTTTTGTTGAAGGAGTTGGTACACAGTTGAAGAGTTGCCAAGTCTAATAGCAGTCAACATCATCCTAATTCACTGTGGCACTGATTTCCAGGCCAGCTGTCAACCCCCACTTCAACTAGGAATCCATTTAAATACAGCATAGATTTAGATTTTTTTCTCTGATTTTTTTCCAGTTTGCACAACACAAATACTTTTTTAGAAAATTAATAAAACTGGTTTTGCGTGCACAAACCCTTCAGTTGGCTGCAAGGTGACTGCTTAGTTTACAGGCTGTCACCCAGGCAACCATCCACTGTGTGTTGAGCTTAGAGAATTGAAAGCAGAACAATCTCCTCTAGGAAGGAAAACAAATGTCCTACACCCTTTCGAGTTGCTGTTTGAGTGCTTAAAAAAAAAAAAAAAGTTGGGCCCTTGGGTACCTCCATGGTTGACACAATTACCATTATCACTTGACTTACAGAGAGTATATCTGGGAAAAGTATAGTTTTGTAATCCTTGTCAGGTACCAAAAGGGTTCCCTTCCAAATCTGAGGATAGGTCACAGAGCAAGAATCCAATAGATTGCCTGTGAACTCATTGTATTCTTGGATCCATGCTTGAAAAAGCAACACTGAATGGAAAATCCTTACATTAGAACAAGCTAGACAAGCTTGTGGTATTCTGAAGCAAAATCTTTTGTAAGTTGATTGCATTTTTGTCTGATTCATAAATGGCAATAAGCTCACTGCAAAAGACTATGACTACAAAAACATACTCATTAGGAAGTAGACCCAGGGCCCTCTAAAACATAAGGTCAGCTGACATTTGTGTGTTGCTAGATTTTTTTTTCCTGCCACTTATTAAGAGATGCAGTGGTTTCTCTTCTAATAAAGACTGTATCATTATGTATTCTCAACTAAAGGTGGTACAGATTTATATCCGATAATTCTTGGGATGACATTAAAAACATGAAACCTTATTTCCATTTTGTTTTCATTCTCTATGATTATCCATGCTAATTTTTGTATTTTCATTATTTGGTCAATTTCTCATTTTAACTTCAAGATATTCTTTTTTTGATATCCATCCTGAGAAGGAGCTGATGAGATAAAAGAACCCAAACCTGCAAGACAGACAGACTTGGGTTTCAGTCTTAGCTCCACAGTTGTTTATTTAACCTCCCTAATAGGTTTATCAATCTGTTAAATAGTTGATAAAAATCACCTTGATAAATAAGAGATGTCAAATTAAATGATCAATAGTTTTTATTTGGAACATGCTTCTAAGAAAATAATAATAATAAAAAATATTAAACGTAATAATAATTATTATAATTGTTATTGTTATTATTATTTGTAGTACTGAGTTTGAATTCAGAGTCTTGTACATGCTAGGCTAGTGCTCTGCCACATCCCCAGCCCTAAAGAATTATTTGTTTTTCATCTGGAATTTAGTTTAACTAGGTGTCCTGTGTTTTTATTTTTAAAATCTGGCACTCCTACTTGTTGACCTCCAGAGCCCTCAGTTGCACAGTTAAAATAATAGTGCCTTCCTTGCAGGGTTGTTTGATTGTCTATGCAGAAAATCTAAAAGAATTGACAAAAAACACCTCTTGGAACTAATAAACAATACAGCACAGATCTTTAAGGCAGTGAGACTATTCAATGATAAAGTAATGGTAGGTACATGTTGGTATACATTTGTCAAAATCCATTAATGCCTACACTAACATTGAGTCCTAATGTCAACTTTGGATTTTAATATCTAAGCAATTAGTTAATAATAACATATTGATACTGATTCATCAATGGATGTATATTGCATCAATAGAAGATGTAAGTAATAGGGAAAATTGTTTTTGAGGGGAGGGAAATTTGGAAACTGTGTATTTTCATATCAATTTTTTTGAAAAATTTTAAAATGTCTACTAGTAATTTTTAGAAGAAAGACATTGAATAGGAAGCATTTTTACCTAAACAAAACCAGGAAATATTTGTCACCAGTAGATCTGCACTACAAAATGTACACAGGAAGTTCTTCAGAGTGAAGGGAAATGACACCAGATGGAGATTCAAACTGATAAGAATGTGTGAAGAACAGCCAAAACACTAAATGTGGGGGTAAATATAAAAGGGAAAGTGATGTAAATGTTCTTAAGTAGTTGGAAGGTTCTTGTATTTTATTAGAAGTGATACAGTGTATGTACATAAATAGTGAAAAGTGAAGAATGAATAGTTTCAGTTCTAGAATAACTAACAAAATTAATGCAGAGGTAAACTAGCAAACCAAAAAGAGATAAATTAAAATGCAATTCTAAAAAAATTTTAATTAACCCTAAAGGTAAAGAAGTAAAATGGAACAAAGAATAGATGGGCAAATAGAAGACAAATAGTAAGATGTTAAACATCAACTCAGTCATACGAATAATTATATTGACTATAATTAAAAGGTAAAGGTTGTCATAATGGATAAGGAAGAATACCCATCTATACATATAACCTCATATATGCTGGATATAAGAGACTATCTTCAACACAAATACAGATAGATTGAAAGTGAACAGAGGGCAAAAAATACACCATAAAGACATCAACCAAAAGAAAGTTGGTGTGGTTATATTAACACTAAATAAAATAGATTTCAAGACAAAGAGTATTTCCAGAGATAAAGAAAAATGTTTCACAATGATAAAGGATTCAGTTTATTAAAAAATCATAAAAATCATAAATGTGGAACAAAATTGACAGAATTAAGAGACAAAACATGAAAATTCCACAACTATCTCTGAACATTTTAACACCCCCTCTGGGGAATAATAAATAAATAAACAAGCAAAAGATAAAGGAAAAATAGAGACAAAGAATATCCAAACAGCATTATCAATCACTTTAACCTAATATATAAATGTAGAGTTCTAGACCCCCAAACTCTAGAATATATATTATTTACAAGTGAACTAGGTATAGTTATCAAGGTAGATCACTTTCTGTGTCATAATCAGGTCTCAATAAATTTCAAAATGTTGAAATTTTTAAAGTATATAATATGACATCTAGTAAAATCCCAAATATTTGGAAATTATACAAACACTTCACGGAAACCCAGGAAACAAAGAATTCACCAGAGAAATTTTATAATATTTTGAAATGAATAACAATAAAAATGCACATAACAAACTTTGTGGGATATAGTAAAAGCAATGCTTAGAAAGAAATTTATACCTTCAATAATTTTATTGGAAAAGAATAAAGGGTTGAAGCCTTTGGCCTTCAAAGATTCTACCTCAAGAAACTATTAAAAAAAGAATGACATAAACCCAAATGGGTAGAAGCAAGGAAATAATAAAGTAAGCGCATAAACCAATGAAACAAAAATAGGCCAACCCTTCCCCCCCTACACACACAAATTTTCCCATGGCAAGAGCCACAATCAAGAGAACATATTGGTTAAGAGCAATGGGAAAAACAGGGGGACTGTGGGGAAGACATCAATGATAATCCAGAGAGAGATGCTAGAGGTAGACTAGGTGATAGGGATGAGGAGGGAGAGAGAAATTGTTGAAGTCACAAGTACCTATCAATAAGTGGAAGTGTTCTAGGCAAAAAAATGTAAATAACTGTAAAAATGCTTTTAGTTGAAGGACATTCCTATTAGTACATTTTTATGGAAACCAAAACAAAATGAAATAAAGGGACTTGGGAAATGACTGTTTGCCTGAGGGTCTCTGTCACTTACTTGGCTCAAAGAAACCAATTATGGATAGCATTTTTACACAGTATAATTAAAGGTGATCTAGATCCGAAATTCTAACACTTTCATCTCTCCTTCATTTTGATTATAGTTAAATATGGAAAACTACAGGTTTAAGCTTTTTTCTTCTTTCCCATGATGATCTGGCAATGTTATGGGAGATACATACAAATGGGACCTATTCACTTCTTTTTCCACATTTTTTATTCATGCATTATAGTTGTACATATTGATGGGATTTGTTGTTGCATATTTGTACATGAACACAATATGATTTGACCAATATCACTCCCCAGCATGATCCCCCCTCCCTTTTCCCTTCACTCCCTGTTTCTCATTCCTTCATCCCTTTCCTCTACTGATCTCCATTTGATTTTTAGATCTATCCTACCTTTCTTTTCCTTTTTCCTTTCTAGTTTCTGCACATGTGAGAAAACATATGGCCCTTGGCCTTCTGAGTATGACTTACTTTTCTTAACATGATGGTCTTGTTCCATTCATTTTCCAACAAATGCCTTAATTTCATTTTTCTTTGTGGCCGAATAAAACTCCATTGTGATTATGTATCTTCATTTTCTTTATCCATTCATCCATTGATGGACCCCTAGGCTGATTCCATAGTTTGGCTATTGTGAATTGTGCTGCTATAAACATGGGTATGCATGTATCACTGTAGTAAGATGACTTTAATTCTTCAGAATAAATATGGAGGAGTGGTATAGCTGGGTGATTTGGTGGTTTCATGCCTAGTCTTTTGAGGAACCGCCAGGCCAATTTCCACAATGATTGTACCAGTTTACAGTTCCATCACCAGTATAAATCACTTTTTATTAACTATATAAATATTGGGCAGGAGAGGCAGTTGGTCTGTGATCCATTTTTCTATCATTACTGGATAGAGGTGGGGGCTCAAAGAAAGAAAGAGAGAAAGAAAAGTAAATGATTCAATATTGTAAACATTTGATAACTGGACCTCCTGGCAAATACATTATTTGCTAGTCCTTATCTATGGAATGCTTTTTTGCAGGATACCCCCAATTGCAGGGTGGCTTATGATAAATCTATGGATTTAAGAAGCATGGCTTCCAGAAAAATGTCATGTATTCACATATGACTATAAAGTGAAATGTTTCATTATAGAGAGCATGTATATGTCTTATAAGGAAGGAAGGAAGAACCTGGAAGCTGTCCTTTGTGTCTCAGATCTCTCACTGCTTGCCTGTGCCTGTTGACTGACTATATTCCTGAAATTACTAGTAAAACTTGATCCTAGGTCCAACTTTGATTACTTAAGACTGATTTGATATGATCCTTCATATTCTCATGCACAATTTGTTTGGCTACTGAATGCAATTACTTTTGAAACATACCTTTGAATCTCCACCCATTATAAGATACTAATAACTTCAAGAGAAAGAAGAAAAGATAAAATAAATTACTGAAGACAACAAAGATAATATTTTTGATGAAAGGGGCCTTAGAATGGGAGTTAGGATCACTGAGCTCTCCCCCTCAATGTTATCTAGCTATGTGATTTGGGCTTAGTTTTTCCATTTATAAAATGAAAGCTGTACTTAAGAAATACCCTCAGGTTCTAAAAACCTGGAATTCCAAAATAGTAAATAAGACAAACAATTTTTTTATATAGAAAAACTAAGAAATAAAGCATAAAACAGTGGGAAAATCTTCTCTCCAGTAGTCAAAATGTTCAAAAGCCCACCCTCACACAGCCTTACTCCCAGGGATGGCCTCTGCGAGCCAATATACTCCCTCCAATCCACTCTATTCCTAGATCATTTTGTACTTCCCTTATGACACTTAACAGAGCCATCCTTGTTTTAGAGTTATTTTATCTCTTCATTAGATTCTAGCTTCTGGAGGACCAGAATGTGTTTTAATTATGTTTCTTCCATTGTGTCTTACATATAGAAGGTTCTCAGTAAATGTTTCTAGAACTGAAAATATGCCCAGGAGAGCTCTAAAACAGTGTGGGATTTCATGCATGGGCATTTTGCTCACTAAAGGAAAATCTCAGGTTCTCAGCAGAGCTATATTTTTATTACATTCTGGTTGGGTAGAGAGGAGGAGAAATAATTTCAGGAAACATTAGTGTCATATGAGATGCTGTACGAAAAGCTTGAAAGTGATGACAATTATAGTTTCAAATCCAATGATAGCTGTAAGAGAACACTATGAGTAATTTTGGAATGCTTGGGCCACCCCAGTGTGTATTGAGTAGAGAAGGATTAAAGGATTTTAAAGTTTTAAAAAGAGCTTTTCTGCTGAGGCAGCAGTGGTTTGAATTTGAGCTGCATCTTTGGCATGTTAAGTATGACCTATTTGTCCCTTCCAAAAGAGTTGTGGGAAAAGGTGGACGATTTTTCAGGAATCTATTGCTTTTAAAGAACAAAATCCTTAGAAAGTCAGTGGAAGGAAAAAGCAATAGAAGAAAAGAGACATGATAAATAGGACATCTCAGTGGGCTGAGAAGAGAGAAAAGGCAGATCATTGAGTTCTAAGAGTTAGGGGATTTCCTGCTATTCTGAATGAATGGCTACTGGTTTCATTAATGAACATATTTTGCAACTCAGAAAGCCATCATGAAGAGGAAGGACTTCCACTCTATGACATGGAGGCCACGGCTCCCAAATATGATTGGTCATCAGCTTCATCTGGAAAGAATTTATAAAAACACACGTTCTTATAATTTCACAGAAAAACAACCAAAATATTTGAAATAACTCTTTACAGGAAATGAATACAAATGGCTAAAACACACATGTAAAATTGTTTTACCTCATTGGGAATTTGGGAAATACACATCAAACCACTGTTTTTTGGTTCACATTTGGTAAAATTACAAAAAGTTGTTAACATTAAATGCTGTGGGGGAAATACTCTAGAATGCTGTTAGTGAGTATGTAAATTAGTAAAGCACATTTTGTATATTACAATCTGTTGGTATCTGCTACATTTAAAAATGCACATACTCTTTAACCCAGCATTTCCATTTCAGTGTTATCCTCAAGTTATTCTAATACATGATCATGAAGGTGTCAGCAGAACGAAATTTTACACTAGTAGGTTAAAAAAACTTTTACTATGGAGAAAATTATAAAAATGGTAAGTGAACAATATAGTATAATAAAGTCCCATTCACCCATCATCTAGCTAATACTGTTAGTAGAAGCAATAAATAGTAAATGGTCTATGTGTCAAGTCATAGGAACCTGTTAAAAAATAATAGATCCATACTTTGAATTTTGGAATGCCATGCAGCAATATAAAAAAGGAAGAAAGAGATTTTTTAAATATATGGGTTCCAACTTATATATTTAAGTAAAAAAGTGAGTTGCTAAGTAATGTATGTAGTGTGATACTGATATGATGAGGAGGTTTGGAGAATATGCCCAGGAGTCAGCCCTACCACTGAACAGCTGTGTGAGTTGACAAGCTATCTTCCTTCTGCATCAGTTTCCTCATCTGTAAATTAGGGATGTATGATAACAGTATCCATCTCATAGGGTTCTTGTGAGAATTGAGTGACATACCATCTTATTTGTGTAGATACATTGATTAAAAATGAGATTAAAAATATTTCTCTGTTTACAGATATGCATGTAAACACTTATGGAAAGATCTGAAAGCATTCACACAACTGGTGTCCAGTGATTGTATCTTGGGGATACTGCAATTGAAAGGTCAGTAAAGGAGGTCACTTATCTAATGCATATTATTTAAACCTCTTACAATGAGAAGACATTCCTCATACTTGCATAATACTTAAATAATCTAAGTTAAAACACAGATTCCCAGGGTCTATCTTTGGGGATATACAATAATAAATATCTCCAAAGAACAGACATAAATGGAAGATACAAGATTAACCGTAGAAACATAGCAGAAGCTGTAGAGATGGAAATTCTTGAATATTAGACTAAAGTGAATGTTCAAAATATCCAAAGGAAAAGATCATCACGCCCTGGGAGATGTTATTGCTGTGAAAGTAGTTGGTGGTACTCAGAACAGTGTGACACAAAAGAAGACCAGGATTAGATCTAAGATTTTGCATTTATTAACCATCTGTAATGGGAATACTTCACCATCTCAAGCAAGGAAAGATTGGAGATTAAATAAGAATGCACATATGTAAAATAGTCACTAGTTGTACACAGATATGTGCACAAACATAATGCTTAGTAGAAAATCCATGTTCTGTAAACTTGTACTCAGTTCTTAAGACTTTTTTTTTTTCCAGTTATTTTATTTCCCATCTCTGGGTTCAAGATTCATGAAAATATCTAAAAAACAGAAACACAAAACTTGTGCAAACTAAATCAACCTGTCAGCAAGCATTGTCCTGTGTGAATCTGCCAGACAAGTTACAGATATAAAGACTGGAACTGGTTGTTCTTGATTTATTATCACCTAGAAGAATTCAATCACTTTATATTTTAAATTTCCTGAAGGCAGGAACTTTTTTTTTTTTTAAATTTTGTTTCCCAGTTTCTGGAAAGGTGCTGGCACATAGCAGCTGCTTTTAACAAATGTTTACTGAATGACTGGATGAATAGTAAGTGTATGTAGACAGAATTATTTTTCTTGGAATTCTCTGGAGATCCCTTACCTGAGTGGCTGCTTTCTGATTTGAGAAATAGAGGACTTAATTTTTAGAATGTAAGATATTACGTGTATATTCTGAAAAGTCACTAGAATATTTTTCTACCATTGATTTTTATAAAGAGCTTTAAGAAATTGGATAACCATCACTCATCCCTTTCTAAACCATATTATACTTACTTACGTCTTATCTCTCAGTCCTCAGACTGTGAAACCCCAGCAGGCAGGGATTATTATTCTTTGAATCCCTCCATAGGATTGACCACAGTGCCATGACAGTCGACTCTTGATAAATATGACTGACTGAATGAAAATACGCTAATAATTTTTATTTAGAGAATTTCTCTTCAAAGTTTCTTGTTTTCTTAGTGTCTTCCTCTTCTAACTGTACCTTCTATTGCAATTATTCCATGGCAGCATCTT
Organism: Sciurus carolinensis; assembly: GCF_902686445.1. Lineage (NCBI taxonomy): Eukaryota > Metazoa > Chordata > Mammalia > Rodentia > Sciuridae > Sciurus > Sciurus carolinensis. Next base: position 87,249,132 of record NC_062215.1, read on the forward strand.
AGAGAGTTCCTGATTCTCTCTGCTCGGGGCATCAAGACAGAGGAAGATGGTGTAGTCCCACAGCTGTTGCTCCTTTCACAAACAATGTTTGCTCTATCACTGTGACCTAATTAAACCGCTACGCTCCCACATTTCTCTGAGGACTAAGCTGAGGGTGATTTTTCCAGGCTTCTAATCTCTTAAATTGCCTATGTGTCAAAATATCTCCCCATGGCCATTATTGGTAACACCTTGAAATAACTGAATTATACCAGAGAGGAAATGCACTTGCAAGGAAAAGCTCTTGCCTTTGGATATGGAGCAAAATAGCTCTTAATACTGAAGAAACAGAATCCTTTCTGCTTTGTGAACCAGTGGAAATCTAATAAAAGTGTGTCTCCCCTGGGTATTTTACATCATTAGCATCCTGGCTTCACACTTCGATTTAACAAATAACTTATTTTAAAAATTTCTCCAGGGAGAAGATGAGAAGCCAAAAATATCCTGGAAGAAAATTTCACCTAGCAACCTGGTAGAGCTGCTTCCTAAAGTTTCTAAAATTTAACTTTATGCAGCAAAATCTTCGTGATTTTTTTTTTAAGTTTTTGATTTTGGTATGTACTTAAAGGAGGGAGAAAAGTCATGTCTTGCAAGTGAGCAACACTTTGTTTTTCATGGTTCAGTCATCATAATGCTACTACTATAACTGATCATCTATTCAATGCCAAGACATTGTGCTGTTGAACATATGAACATAGAACTTAATGTCTGCTATCTAGTATAGGTGGTACAAAGCTCATTCTAATGAGAATCAGATTCAGGAGTTAAGTAATTTACCCAAAGTCATACAGTTAATAAATGTCTGAACCCAGAACTGTTTGATCCTAAAAGCCATGAATTTATTTCATTTGGTGAGAATCTTAAAAAGTGAACTAGTAACTCTTCCTTTTATACATAGGAATCTCCCTGTTTGTATCCAGGTTTTTTTCTCCTCCTTGCTCTTCTCCAAAAGAGTCAACCTTACTACATATACTTCATTTCCTCCTATTGCACATGCTCTGAATTCCTCCTGTTCCCTTGCTGCACAACTCCAGGAGGTGCTATTCACAAGGTGGTCTCTGTAGGGGGCGCCTATAGTCAGATTTCAGGACACATGGGAGTAGTGTTTCCTGGAGTTCTGTGATCACCATTTCTGTGGACTTCCTTCCCTCTCACTTTATTAAGAACAGTCTCCTTCAACCCTCCCATCTCTCCTTCAACATCAATCTCTGTACTGGACCATTTCAATCAGCATACAAACATGTATATTGTTCTCTGCCTGAAAAGTGAACGAACAAAAAGCCAAGAACCAACCAATCATCTGTGACTTTACATTCCTCTCACTTGCTTTTTCAGCAGCAGTCCCTATTTACCATTTACGAATGGTCTCCTCTCTCAGGTTCTATGCCATCTTTGTTCTTCTCCTATTTCTTTTGCCATTCCCTTCCTTTATCTTTTAAAAAATTTTGTGCTAGTTATACATGATAGCAGAATGTATTTTGACACATTGTACACAAATGGAGCAAAACTTCTCATTCCTCTGGCTGTACATGGTGAGTCACACTAGTAGGGTAGTCATACATGTACATAGGGTAAAAATGTCCATCTCATTCCCCCATGTCACCTCCACACCCCTCCCCTTCCCTCACTCCCCTCTACCCAATCCAAAATTCTTTCATTCTTCCCTAGACCCCCACCCCCACATCATTATGGGTCAGCATCTGCTTATCAGAGAAAACATTTGGCCTTTGGTTTTTTGGGATTGAATTATTTTGCTTAGTATGATATTCTCCAGCTCCATCCATTGACCTGCAAATACCATAATTTTATTCTTCTTTAAGGCTGAGAAATATTCTGTTGTGTATATATACCAAAGTTTCTTTATCCATTCATCTGTTGAAGGTATCTAGGTTGGTTCCATAGTTGAGTTACTGTGAATTGAGCTGCTATAAACATTGATGTGGCTGCATCACTGCAGTATGCTGATTTTAAGTTCTTTGGTTATAAACTGAGGAGTGGGATAGCTGGGTCAAATGGTGGTTCCATTCCAAGTTTTCTGATTTCCTTTATCTTTTGCTGGGTGCTATCCATTCTCTAAATATAAAATTCTTCGGGGCTTAATGTGAAGGATCTTTTCTTCACTTTCTATATTCTTTTCTTAAATCACCTCTCCTGTTTTTGTGATTGAAAATACCAATGCTCATGAATTTATACCTTCACCCCAGGTCTTGCCTGAGTCCTATTCCTTACCTGATTCTCCATAACTGCCCTGGAGTATCTTACAAGCTTGTCAAACTTAACATCTGCCAGACTGCACTCTTTTTTTTTTTTTTCCATGCTCCTTACAACCTTCCCTCATATGGTTGCTTAGGCTAGAAATTTGAAAATTATTGATTCCTACATTTCCCTCATTCCTGAATTCAATCCATCAGCAAGGCCTGTTAATCCTATCTCCAAAACTCCTACCTTACCTCATCACCCTCCTCAAAGCCTAAGCACCATCTCTCTTGAATTCTTTTTCTCCTGCTATTTCTACTTCTTCTTTTGCCCCTTTCCCATCTATTATTCACAAGGTATCCAGACTTTTGCAAAATGTAATTTGGATCACATTGCACTCTTACTTAAAATATTCTAGACCTTCATTGTACTTCAAATAAAATTCAACCCTGTTCTAGAAGCCCCTATTTGTTCTGGCCCATTCCTCTCTCTCCAACTTCATCACAGAGGTTGTGCTCTAGGTACAAGACCCTTGTTCAGTTCGACAGAGCAGATTTTCCTACCTTCCAATCTCTAGACATGCTCAAAGCCTTTCCCACCCCTAACCTGGCTGCCTCCTTTCTATCCTTCAGCTCTCCTCCAAGATGCTCCTTGTCAAGATTACCTTGACCTTTATGTTGCTGATAGTGATACTGATACAGATTGTACCTCTTCCTGTTCATGCAGCAAATTTCCAGCTTTCCTAATAGGCCCTGAGTTCCTAGAAGCCAGAGGTTGTAGTCACAATATATCTTCACATTCCTGGAAGCTAGCATAGAGACTGACTTGTAATAGTTTAATAAATGCTTGTAAATGAATAAAAGTGCAAACTGAAACCTCTTGGGACAGATTACTGCAGTAGTAATTCAGTCCCTCACTTTTGTACTGGACAGAAACTAGAAGGAGCACCAAGAGACAGGAGTGCAAGATTTGGCACTGGCAATAATTGTTGTCAAAATTCTTCTGACCTTTAGTTTTCTCATCTACTCTGTCTATACCACCACATCTTTTATGTCCCTAACTTTAAGTCTTTTATGACTGAAGATGTATTTCCTAGTCAACCACCTCCAGATTTTCTGTGGGTTGCAAATTTCATTAAATAAGATTAAATTGTAAAAAATTTAATTATGAAAAGCTTCAAACCTAAAACAAAGTATAGAAAATAATACAATAAACACCCACGTACATATTACTGACTTAAACAATTTTTGACTCACATCTTTTCACGCCCATCCCCACTCATTTCCCCTTTCCATTACTTTGAAGCAAATCTCAGACAAGGTATCATTTCACCTGCAATATTTCAGTATGTATGAGATAGAATTCTTATAGCTGGCATTCCTTCTGTTCCTCAATGGCTTAAAATGAAGCATTCATTGAACGGCATGTTGTTCTTTCCTCAAACCAGATGATTTTTCATCACTTAACCAAACTGGATAAGTTCTTTAGGGGGTGTGGTGACAGAAATTGGTGGGATTTTATCACCTACTTCAGTGCCTGGCAATCAAAAAACAGTCTAAATGAAAATAATCCCAATGTGCTTTCGGTTTTTTAAGACAATCTTATCCACATGAATCTAGGACCTTGCCCTACCTTTCTTCTGGTACTTTCCTGTAATCACTTACTGTACAAGAAATTTTCAAATATCATTAACCCATCAAGACAGGAAGAGAATGCTAAAGCCTTCCTTCCCCTGGGAACAAAGAGCATTCTCCAGCCTGAGGACTCACCAGCAGAAGGCCGAGCCTCAGGGGCGTGGTCTAGACGATGCTCCGCCCACTGTCGCTCACCGCCCCCCGCCTCTCGCTCTTGCGCTCTTCTTCCCGGCAGTCCCAGCGACCGACCCGGCGCGCCTCAAGATGGCGGCTGACAGTGAGGTGAGTTCTCTCTTTCCTACCTATCCTGTCACTAAGTTCGCGTCTCCACGTCATCGCTCTGGAGCTCAGTATCTTTCTTTTCTTCCCCTTCCCGCAGCCCGAGTCCGAAGTATTTGAAATCACAGACTTCACCACTGCCTCGGAATGGGAAAGGTGAGTCGCATCTCCGGTCACCAGTACCCTGGGCCCCGGCCTGCCCCCGTCACTTTCCTACCCCAAACATAATACGTGTGACGTCGCTTCTGTGAGAAAAGTAAAAGCCGTGGGCTCGAAGTCGTTGCCTCATCCCTTCTTTGGTTAGCTACAGACCTTTTCCGCGTCCCGAGTCTGGCAAGTCCCGGCCCGCCCCCGTCGGCCGAACCCTGACTTGACAGGCTTTTAGAAAAAGTTTTGTTTACTTTTATACCACTTTTACTACACATTTGTCCACACGCAAAAATCATTTCCGAGACTACCACTACCATTCCTATTTTCATTTCTGTTTAATTCATTTAATCATAAGCAATATACTTCGCAGCTGCTTTTTTTCTTCCTGTGGATATTGGTATACCATTTTCAGGATGAGGCCTTTCTCAAGTGTTTGATGGTTGTCCATCTGCTACGCTCCCACCATCTCCATCCTGTCTTTTAGAATAACCTTTTTACAGAGTCTGCATATGGCTTTGGAACGTTTTGATTTGGGTTGTAACATTTTAGTGGGTAATGTGCCCAGGCTTCCTGTGCCTGTCAAACTCAGAGGAACAGCTGTGTGAGTGGAACTGTTGTACCACTGAAATTAGTGGAAAACCAGGTTTGTGGGGGAGTGATAGCTTAGTTTGAGGTTTTGTTCGGTGTCACAGAAACCCTTCAGTTTTGTCAGTGTTGAGGTCAGTATTTAGATTGTTGAAATCTACATACTTTCTGATTGGGAGGTAAAATTTGTGAATATGTAATTAGATGGCAAAGGAAAATATAAAGAAGTTCCTGCTGGAATAATGATTTGACTTGTAGTGTTCCCCTGCCTCTCAGTCAGTAAGACAACCACACTGACAAAACTATACTGAGCTGGTAGTGTTTCCAGAGTCCTGAGTGGCAACAAAGGGAACCACCCCCTCCCCACTTCATCCTTATGTTTAAAAACAAAAAACCCAAAATAGTTGCAAATAGTTAAAATGTAATCCAATTGGCACTGAACTATAAAAATAGTAGTTTAAATAGGGATGATATTGTTTTGAACTACAACATTGCTGGAGATATATTTGTAGAAAAGATAGGAAATTAACCGATTTGAAAATAGGAAGTAGAACCTGGGTGCTGGTGCTTATATTCCCAGCTAATTGGGAAACTCAGGAGATTAAGACCAGCTGGGCAACATAGCAGACCCTGACTCAAAATAGACAAGACAGATAGGGAGTGGGTTGGTTTGACATGAGAAGGGATAGACATCTGACTAGGACAAACAGGTGAGAATGAACCTTTCTGACTTCATGAAGAAGTATCTCCTATTGACAGGAAACAATTGATTAATATGGAAGGTGAGAGAGCCCAGGTTGTAGATAACCTCCAGAGCTAAGTGAAGGAATCTAGGTTCTATACTTTCGACCAGTGATTCTCAATCTTTAGTGTGCATTAGAATCATAGATTGCTTGGATCTACTTCAGAATCCCTGATTCTGTAGGTCTGAGGTGGAACCCTAAAATTTGCTTTTATAACTTGATCCCAGGTAAGGCAGATCCTGCTGATGAGGAGACCACACTTAGAAAAGAACCAATGCTTAAAAAAGTAATGCGAGACTCTTGATTTTAGAGTGGCCAGGTGAGGCAAAATGAAAGCGAGCATCTTGCCTTGATTCATTGTTAGGGTGGTGATTTGATTTTAAGGGAGAATTAGAAAGGAGAATTATAAGATATTTCAAAGGAGATTTAGATGAATGAATTTGATATGTATGAGAGTGGAGAGAATCAAACATGGAACTGCAGTTTTTTGCCTAAAAGAATGAAGATAAAGAAGTGTCAGAGTGACAGAGCAGTTTTGGACTTGTTGAATTTGAAATTAATATCTTGAAGGTAGTTAGAAAAAGCAATTTGAATTTTGGAGGGTGGGGTGAGAAAACAGTGTTTTGAATGGAAAAATGATCACTTCCCTAGTTAAATATTAAAATATTCTGAAGTTGAATATTAAATCCTTTAGTTTTTCATATGGAAATAATTGTTATGAGGATCATCACAAAATAGGAAATTGGGTTTTTGGCTTTTATGCTCTTGTTCGTAGAGTAGAACTGAAAAAATGTTAAGACTTTGAAGCTCTATAAAACTTGAGCTAAACAAGATTATTTCTGCTTTTATTCTGTATTCATAAATCAGGCTATTAAACTTATAAGCCTTTTATAATCAAAATGTTAAAATATAGAAATTATCTTTTAAAAAAATTGTATAATAGGAAAAAAATGTGCAGTTACATATTTAGAGAAACCCTTTTTTTCCTCTGTCTTAGGTTTATTTCTAAAGTTGAAGAAGTCTTGAATGACTGGAAACTGATTGGAAACTCTTTGGGAAGGCCACTTGAAAAGGTCAGATTTATTTGCTGATGTCATTGAATTAGTATTTACTCTGAAACCTCTGTTTTTAAGTTCTCAGTTGTACTTGGCACATTTGAATTAAACATTTGATTTTAAAGTTACGTATAATCTATAGATATCTGTAGAATTTGTGGCAAATGATATGACATTTATGAAGTGATTTTTAAATAATAAAGCTTTATATAATATGATGTCATTCTTTGTGAGTGATTTTATTTGTTTCATCAGAGACTTTTCACTTGCCTTATCCCTTGGAATGTTAGAAATTCTTTTTTCAAAGTTTTTTAGTTGGTCACAGAAAAATTGCACTTACCAACTTCTTGTGTAGAGTGTTTTACGAGGAAACACTCATAGTTTCCTCCCAATTAATGAGGAAAAATTTTGGTTTTATAATATACTGTTAGTTAACAGAAATTTTACCAAATTTTTGTATTTTGATACCACTAACAATAACCACCTCCTTACCTATTTTAATTGTTTTTTAGAATTTTACGAAAGAATGAAAAAATTATTCAATATCGAAGTAGAACTCTAATTCTAATCAAAAGTACTGATAGTTTTACTCACAAACCACACTCAAATGTTTCCTAAAGAATGTATTCTGGGGGCTGGGGTTGTGGCTCAGTGGTAGAGCACTTGTCTAGCATGTGTGAGGCGCTGGGTTTAATTCTCAACACCACATATAAAAATGAATGAGATAAAGGTCTATCAATGTCTAAAAAATATTTTTAAAAATGTATCCTGAGAACAAGCCTAGTTTTTTGTTGGATTTACTGAAGAAATCTAACAATTTGATCTTAACTTATGTAGGTGTTTAATATGTTAAATTCATTTGAAGTAAAATCAGTCATTCTTTTTGTTATTTATTAACTCAGTAATAGTTTAACTGCAATTTACACTATGTAAAGAACTCAATTCTCATTATTTGTAGGGGTTTTTAGCTTGTGATACAGAACTTGAGGCTATTAAGCAAAAAAAAAAAAAAAACCACATTGGGGTGTTTTCTTTATCCATATGAATATGAGCAGAAAAAGTAACACTACCTATAGAAATCACACATCATTTAAAGATTTTTTTGATTATGTAAATTGATTTACTATATTGTGTTTTTTTGTTTAAATTTTTTAATAAAGAGAAAATGTGAAACTCTCAAACTGATTTACTCTATTCCAGTTGAAATAAATACATAACGATATATTCTAATAAAATTAAAGGCAGAATAAGCTGGATATAGCTTATTTTTGATTTGCATTATCAGAAAGAGAGTTGAACCAGGTACTTATGAGCTCTAATATTATCTTCTTTAATTCTTTGATTTATGTGCACTTACTGTACTGCTATGTGCCAGATGGGAGAAGGAGTGAACAGGTCCATGCTGTTGTTAAAGGTAAATTCTAGTCAAGGAGAGAAGTAATAAAGAAGTAAATAGATCAGATTAAAATACTAGATTCTAAATTCAATTTGGAATTTAAATTGTTAATGTATTTACAGTAGGTAGCATAGTACTAAGCACATAGAGACTTAAGAAGTGTTACTAGTTGCAGCTGGTTTCTTCCTACTGGATAGTACATAGATATACATGGAAATCACAAGCCATTTCAAAGTGAGCTATAGAAACTATTACAGATAAGATTAAAGAAAGCATAAATGGCAGGGATTATTTGTCTTGGAAAAGATAGTTTAGATAAGGCCTTAATAAGAGACTTTAATTTATGTGAAGAACAGCAATTACTAATCCTCTTCCCACTGAGGAGGAATTAAAAAGTTTTAAAAACTTTATGGAAAATTTCAAATAATATATAAAGTTTACAAAATAGTGTTATGAACCCCATAAGTCCCATCACTCAGTTTCAATAATATTCTGCCATTTCTTATTCTGTAGTACCTCTGCTCAATTCCTTACTCCTACAAGGTTTTTAAAGAGTTCTTAAAAACAGAACTTACCTACAATTGTAATAAACAAAATGTAATTGCTTAGTTTTAACAAATACTTGTACTGATGTATTCACACTCCTACCAAGATAAAGGACATTTTGTCACTCTTGAAAGATCTCTAGTGACCCTTTCTAATTAATCCCCATGTCCCCAGGCATCTACTGTTTATTTTATTTTATATGCACCATAGATCACTTTTCTTTGTGCTAGTTTCATATACAGTTGTCCTGTTTTTGTGGGGGATCAATTTCATGACCCTCTTCAATACCAAAATCTGATGACCAAGTCTCTTACGTAAAATGGTATAGTATTTGCAAGAATCTATGAACATTCTCCTATATACTTTATATCATATCTAGATTACTTAATATATAGTACCTGATACAATGTAAGTAATTGTTACACTGTATTGTTTAGGGAGTAATGACCAAGAAAATGTCTGTACACATTCAATAAAGATGAATTTTTTCAAATATTTTTGATCCAAAGTTGGTTGAATCTATAGATGCAGAACCTGTACTTGTGGAGGGCCTACTATGTTTGGTTATCATGCAGTATATGCTTTTGTACCTAGCTTCTTTTACTCATCATAATGTTTTGAGATTTATGTAGATTGTCCCATGTATCAGTATTTAATTTTATTTTACTGCCATGTAGTAGTCTTTTGTAGGAATCTACTGCCCTTTGTTTTACTTATTGACAGTGTTATAAATAAAGTAGAAAATTCTTATGGGAGGTCTTTTGTGTATTTACATTTTTGTTTCTTTTGGGTAAATACTTAGAAGTGGAATTAATGGGCCATAAGATTGGTGTATACTTTATAAAAAACCACTAAAGGGGCTGGGGAGATAGCTCAGCTGGTAGAGTGCTTGCCTCGCAAACACAAGGCCCTGAGTTCAATCCCCAGTACCGTAAAAACAAAACAAAACAAAACAAAACACTAAAGGCTTTTGTGCTATTTATTCACCCAAGAGTCATACGCGAAAGTTTAGGTTGCTCTACCTTCTCATCAACCATTGTTTTCGCTCTGTACATTTTGATCATCCTACTTGATAAGTAGTTTGTGATTTTATTTGTATTTTTCATTGGTTTTAATTTTTCTGTGATGAATATTGATACTTCATGTGCTTAGTAGCAGTTATATACCTTCCTTTGTGAGATGTCTGTTCAAATTCTTTGTTCATTTAAAAATTAAGCTGTGTTTTTACTGAGTGGCAGTTCTTTTTTTATATTATACTTTTAATTTTTTCTCACTTTTTTTCTTTAAATTGGTTCTTTTTAGTTACACATGCAATAGAATTCATTTTGACAGAACTATAAAAGCATGGAATATATCAGATAGTAGTTTTGCCAGGTTGTAAAGTTACTCTTATGTTTTCTTCTACAGGTTTTCTCATTAGTTTATCATTAGAACTTTATGTTCTCTGACAGTGATATATGTAGGTGTGTTTTCTTCATGTTTTTCCTGCTTGGGGTTAATATTGGATAAGATTTCTTTGGGTGTGTTTCATGACATTGGAGATATTAAGGCAATTATTTATTCAAATGTTTATTTTTTTGCCCCATCCTCTATTCTTTTTCTGCATCTTGAGTTGTACTTATGTTTGGCCTCAGTACTGCCCCAAAGGTAGTCTCTACCGTTCTGCTAACCTCAGTCTTTTTGTCTCTCTTTTTTAGGTTGGATAATTTCTTATGATTTTGAGTTTATTTACTCTTTCTTCTGCTACCTTCAACTTGCTGTTAAGTCCCTGTGTGGTATATTTTTCAATTTGGTTATTGTGCCTTTTAGGTCTATAATTTCCATTTGGTTCTTATAATTTGCTTCTCTTAAGATTACTTATTTCAATTCAAGTTTGTTTTGAAGTATTCTTCAGTCCTTTAATGTATTTATTATGGCTAGTCTAAAGCCAGTTGTATTACCTAGATCATCTTGGAATTGGTTTCTGTTGACTTTTTATTCTTCCTTCAAAGTAAGTCACATTTTTCAGTTTTTTTATTTGCTTGACTTTTTGTGTTTGGTTGTGTATCTAGTAATTTTTAAATTTTATGCTTACATTATGAATGAAATGTAAAGAACAAGTATAATCTATATTTCATTATGGAAGCATAAATTTTCATTGATAAAATTTCTGTTGTGTTCCTATGAGAATTACATCAGCATAAATTTTCATGCATATGACTCATTCTGTTGGATTCCTCTGAAGAATTTTTGTTTTTGTTCTTTTGATTCAGCAAACACTTATTTTAGCTGCTTTAAAATTCCATCCCATTCTTAATGATGCCAGCAGTGCACTTAAATATCCACTAGTCTCCACTGCACATGCAATCAGATTTGGGGGTTTACTCCCTTATTGACTTCTTTCCTTCAAGATTTTTTCACCTCAATTTTAGAATTGCCTTGAGTTCTATTATCTGTTGACTAAATCCAGTGAAGTTTATCATTCTGCTGACCTGAGTTGTGCACAGATTAGAGTTCCCTTAGATCAGCAATTGTAGTGTATGATCTAAAGAATTCCTCTTGGTCCCTAAGAGCTTCTGAAGGGTTGTCAAGGCCCTGCCTTTTCCAACTGCATTATGTTTGTCAGGCCAAAATTTCTTTCTGTAAGTATTTCAGTTAAAACAATGGATTGCAAATGTTGAATGCAGAAGCACATGTGAGGATCCTGTTGTCTTTTTAAAAACTATACAGTAAAAAGTTTTGCAAAAATGTAAAATAAGGCTACTGGTTAACGTTTTTTTCTGGAAACTAGAACTTTATGTTAACATATAACAAGTGTATTATCATTTAAATATTTAATATTAAATTAATATTTAAATTAATATTTATGGGGGGTGCCAGGTTTGAACCCAGTTCTTGGTACATGCTAAACACATGCTCTACCACTGAACTACACTGCAAGACCCTTCCTTTTTAACTTATAGTTTCGGCTTCCTCAGTAATTTTATGGATAAGAAATGAGCATTGAGTTCATGTAGCAATTTGTCCAACCATTGTGCCAGTAGTTGGTATAAACAGAATTTAACCTAAGTCTCACTTGCCTTCAGAACCTACAGATTTCTTAATTCTGTATTGTCTTTGACTTCAGAAGTTTAAGTAAACATAGCACTACTTAAAAGTAATAAAGAAGATTTCTAAGGCAGATTTTAGATTTAGTGTCTTGGACTTGATAAGATAAATAAAAATCTTGGTGGTATAAGTATCCTGCTTGAAGGAAAGGGCATTAAACTTTCAAATTCCTTTTAGCTTTGTAATTTTATGGTTCAATGCAGCTAGCAAAAATTAAAAGTACTTTTTATGAAATGTTAAATTTAGGTATGTCATGAAGTGGTGGTAATAGAATGATGTAGTCAGTGACTGGCTCTTTCCCCTCTGAAAAATTCTTGGAAGAATCATTAACTTTAAAAAAGTATAGAAATGAGTTCATATTTTTCATACTCACTCCACACGTTCAAATGACACTTCTGTGCTTAGGCTTCATACAATACATTTAAAATAAATTTGAACCAAACGTTTTCTCTAGTTTGAAAAACTTCTCAAACCAAGTTATAACAATAAGTCAAATCTTGGGATTGATACAAACCTTATAAATAGTTGAGACTCCTTATTTCCATTCTCTCAGAACATTTGGGTGTATTATGATCATTAAAGTGAGGAGTAGAGTTTTTTTTTTTTTTTTTTTTTTTTTTTTTTTTTTGTGGTGCTGGGGATCGAACCCAGGGCCTTGTGCTTGCAAGCACTCTACCGACTGAGCTATCTCCCCAGCCATGAGTTTTTTTTTTTTAATGCTGAAGTTTTTGGGAAAACTTCAGAAAGTTCAGGGCCAGTCACTGATGGAAAGGCAGTGTTTCTGAAATGAATAAAAATGAAAGCAACATTTAGCTGTTCACAGTGTTTAAGGAATAGGACTATTATAAGTTTATGTTGGTTTTTCCTCCATTTTTTCTTTAGTATTTATGGTGTCTGTAACATCTTTGGATATTGTACAGAGGAAAATAATTGACATTTGATTTTATTTCTTTTAAAGTTTGGGGAGTTTTTGATGTTAGTGTTGTCAGAATTTTTATTTTTTAAGATAAAATGACAAGAGATATCTTCTAGAGGCAGCATAGCATAGTGATGAATGTTTAGCTTGTTTATTTGCTTCGTGCCATTGTACTCTCCCAATTAGTGTTAACCCTTAGTTTTAGCCCTCTCTCTTAACATATGCCCACAAGCTGTAGAAAAGAATATAAACAAGAAGAATTACTTAACACCTCCTACAAATAAAAATTATTATCGATCCTTACAGCATCTAGCAATTAAAAACCTAACACCTTGCTGGAGGGAAGCGGGGTGCTTTATGTATGTATGTAAAGTATACTGACTGAAAGCTTGGGTTTAGTTTTAAGACAGATGAGAGGTCTCTGCAGACATTTTTAGATCTATCTCCTAATTCTTTTCTTTGGCATTGTTTGGAAGATTTGCTTGTTGTTTAGTTACAGCACGACAACTAAATATGATTGGTAAAATTTTCAGTGTGGTAAGTTCTTAATATACATCACGAATTTCATGTTGAACTTAAATTTGATACGGGGCATATACCATTAAAACTAGTAAATAGAACTATGCAAATATTTTTTTTAAAAGTCTTAGCCAAAACCATTTACTCACTTATTTTATGTAATGAAATCTCTCTGCAACATAATTCTAAATAACAAACATCAGTTTTTATATGTGAGCTATTAATGAATATTTAATTTCATTAAATGACATTCTAACTTAAATTTTGCCACTTGGTTTAGTATAGATCACATTTTGTTATTACAAATGCTACAAGAAATAAAGCTGTAATCATTTTATGGGGGATTTTGGCAATTACATCTCCAGTGCTTTGACTCTTTATCGTTTTTTTTGAGTGGGGGTGTCTGGCTTATAGAGGATATAACCTAGTAACATTAGTAATAACAGTTAATTTGCTGATTGATTTAAGTACATATGACACATTGCCTGGTATGTCATTAGTAATCAACCATCAGCTGATTGTCTCCCCAGAATATATGATTAACCCCTTGAACTTGTCATGTTCCATTTGCAAAAGATACACAGCATTAACAGATTATATTTGGTTGCTTGGAGATTTTGTTAAAATATAGTGATGATGGCATTTTCTTAAGCATTACGCAAAAGGTAGAAAGTCTTTTTTTTCTATGTCTGGTACATTTTAAAGTAAGTAAATTGTGTAGTTTAATTTTTCTGTTTTTAGTTTTGTAAGTATTTTCTTTGTTTTGGTTTTAGTTTTTAGTTTTTCCCTTTTTGAATTAGTTAATTTTCTCCTTTTTTTCCTTCTGACTTTGATTTAGTAACTTGATTTTTTTCTAATTTTATATGCACTGCAATTGTTACATTTTATGGATGAGTCCTTTTCTAAAAAAATTGTTAAGTGGTTGTTTAGAAATTCAGTTGCATTTTTCTGTATGGAGTAATATTTAAATGTGTTTCTAGGTTAGCATAACATATTAAAGTTTTTGCCCTACTTCTGGGGCTATAAGACTCTCTTCTTCTTTTCAGCTATTTCCTTTTTTCATTTATTTGTTCTGTTCATTTTTTCATTCATTCATTTAGAAAGTGCCTATTGTGTATCAGAAATCGTTTCCTTATTTGGTGTTTCTTAAAACAACATTCTCCCTTAGCATTTCCTCACTTCCAGATTGTTGAATCCTTTTGCTTTTGCTCTATGGTCGTTTATTCATCCCTTGGTTGTCAGTAGTCTTTCTGTTCCTTTCTCCAGGAAAGTTTTAACTAGAGACTCATAGCTGTTCAGGCAGTTAATCCATACCAGATATCTAAGAAAATTACAGTAGAAGTTAGGTTTTATAGTACTATTAAAATTAGAGTTCAGCTGGTTTAAAGGATTTATAATCCTTGGGGGCTAGAAAAATCACCACCATATATAAAGGGAGCTCTTAACCCAGACATTTTTATATCATTAAGTTGTATGCAGACTTAATTTTGAATGTGAATATGCATATTTCTTGGGAAATGGTTCATAGCATTTATTAGGTAACCAAAGAAGTGACCCAGAAACAGATTAATAAAAACTGTTTAAAATGTTTTTGTATGTTTTTATTATTTTTAAAATTAATGTATTTAGTTTTGGCAAGAATACATATCCAAAGTCTTACTTGAACTTGAAATTTTGGTACAGTTTGCATGATGGAGACTGAAAGACTGTGTAGAAGCCATAGTTTTACTCTTATATACAGAAGTAGTAATTTTTTAGTTGATGAAATTTGTTTTTGTCTTTAGCCATTTTTACTGGTTTCTGTTATCCTGGCCCTGAGGCCCACAGCTTCAAATTTTGATAGCCCTTAAATGTTAAATGCTCCAAAATTTCCTACTTCTTTCCTTCTTTTCTGGTTTCTACCCCATCTTCACTCCCATAGCCAAATGTAATGCTAATCTCCATCATTAAAAAACGTTTTATTAATTTATTTAAAAGGTTTGACGGGCAAGGGATGCAGCATTTGCTCTCATGCATAAGGTACTGTGTTCCATCCCCCAGCACTGGGGGAAAAAAATTGGATAATAAATATTCTCACAAAAATTACAAATTATTTTTGGTTTTGTATTTTACTAAAATACTAAAGGAAAAAGAAAAATGAAATTGACATTGTTATTCTCCTAAGCACAGAGTTCCTTATCTAAATGACTAAAATTAATCCTCTAAACTGCTTTTGGGCTCTTGTACTGGAATTCCTTTTCACCATTTAGTCCTCAAGTTTTTAAAAGAATGCTTGTGATATTTCAGAGAAATGTAAGAAAAGTAAACACTTTTATATAGTTTGGAGAAATATTTTGGACAAGGGATCTGTCCGTCTAAAAGGTCTAGGAGGTTTTCTTGTGGAGTAACTTTCCTAAAGTTAATTTTGTTCTTGTCCTTTGTTCTTCTTGTCCTTTGTTGTTATTTCAGTTTTTACTTTTGAATCTCAAATATTTTACTTGAAAAATTTTAAATACCTTTAATTGTAAAATAATGTCACCAAACTAAAGGATGTTTATATTTTTAAAAAGTGATAATCTCTGCATCATCACTTCCTCTTTGCTCATCTACTTCCCACAGTTAACAACTTTTAACAGTTTGTTCTATTCTGGGTATACATATTACATTTTTTTAAAATTTATTTTTATTGTAAACAAATGGGATACATGTTGTTTCTCTGTACATGGAGTAAAGGCATACCATTTGTGTAATCATACATTTACGTAGGGTAATGTCGTTTGATTCATTCTGTTATTTTTTCCCTTCCCCCCCACCCCTCCCACCCCTCTTTTCCCTCTGTACAGTCCCTCCTTCCTCCATTCTTGCCCCCTCCCCCCCCATTATGTGTCATCATCTGCTTATCAGTGAGATCATTCTTCTTTTGGTTTTTTGAGATTGGCTTATCTCACGTAGCATGGTATTCTCCAATTTCTTCCATTTGCCTGCAAATGCCATAATTTATTATTCTTTATGGCTGAGTAATATTCCATTGTATAAATATACCACAGTTTCCAAAATAGACAGGTAGATCAATGGTACAGAATAGAGGACACAAACACAAACCCAAATAAATACAATTTTCTCATACTAGACAGAGGGGCCAAATATATGCAATGGAGAAAAGGTAGCCTCTTCAACAAATAGTGCTGGGAAAACTGGAAATCCATATGCAGCAGAATGAAACTAAACCCCTATCTCTCACCCTGCACAAAACTCAACTCAAAATGGATTAAGGACCTTGGAATCAGACCAGAGACCCTGCATCTTATAGAAGAAAAAGTAGGTCCAAATCTTCAACACGTTGGTTTAGGATCAGACTTCCTTAACAGGACTCCCATAGCACAAGAAATAAAAGCAAGAATCAATAACTGGGATAGATTCAAACTAAAAAGCTTTCTCTCAGCAAAGGAAACTATCAGCAATGTGAAGAGAGAGCCTACAGAGTGGGAGAAAATCTTTGCCACTCATACTTCAGATAGAGCACTAATCTCCAGAATCTATAAAGAACTCAAAAAACTCTACACCAAGAAAAAAATAACCCAATCAACAAATGGGCTAAGGAAATGAACAGACACTTCACAGAAGATCTACAAGCAATCGACAGACATGAAAAAATGTTCAACTTGTCTAGTAATAAGAGAAATGCAAATCAAAACTACCCTAAGATTCCATCTCACTCCATATAGAATGGCAATTATCAAGAGTACAAGCAACAATAGGTGTTGGAGAGGATGTGGGGAAAAAGGTACACTCATACATTACTGGTGGGGTTGTAAATTAGTGCAGCCAATCTGGAAAGCAGTGTGGAGATTCCTCAGAAAGCTTGGAATGGAACCACCATTTAACCCAGCTATCCCACTCCTTGGTCTATACCCAAAGGACTTAAAATCAGCATACTACAAAGATGCAGCCACATCAATGTTCATAGCTGCTCAGTTCACAATAGCCAGATTGTGGAACCAACCTAGATGCCCTTCAATTGATACTTATTACATTTTTAACAAAGATGATCATATTCTTTTATTACAACTGCCTTTAAAAAAACTATATCTTGTTGGCACTTCTCCAAGATAGGACAAAAACATCTATCATTATTTTAATGCTTGCACTATAGTTCATTGAGTGACTATATCTTAATGTTTGTGTATAGTACTATTGAAGAATATTTACTTTTCAGTTTTTGCAGTTATGGTATTATGGTAGAGTAGTAAGCATGACTGTGTATACCCTTGCATGTTTGTATGATTATTTCTGTAATAAAAAGTTCTATAAGAACCAGTTCAGAGAGAATGTGATTCTTATATGTAAGAAATACAGCCATGTTTTCTGTCAAAATAATTAAATGTATTTACACTCACACAAATGTGTGGGGAGAAAACAGAGCCCTGATCCTCCAACATTGTTTATTTTCGTTATATTTTTACCAGTAAGTTGAACTAAAACTACCTAATCTTTATATTTCCTGAGCACTTATGAGCCTTTTTTTGTGTTTATTAGACATTACAATTCCCTTTTCTGATGGCTTATCATGTACACTCACCAATTTTCTGCTATCTTGTTGAATTGTTGAAGGACTCTTAATGTCTTTATGAGTGCTATCTCTTGCAAATATTTTTCTCCGTCTGTCATTTTTCTTTTAATTTGAATGTGTTTTTACTTCCTATGAGTTTATGTATTTTTTACTATGGCAAAATACATCACATAAGAGTTACCATTTTAAGTGTATATAGTTCAGTGACATTAAATACATTCATACACAGTTGTGCAAATATCATCACCATCCATATCCAAAACTTTTTATCATTCCCTAACAAAAATTTTCTACTAAGTCAAGAAAAACAAACTCATGTAAGAGGAATCATACACTATTTGCCTGTTTGTGACTAGCTTGTTTTGTTAAGCATGATTTTTCAAGGTTCACCTATATTGCAGCATAATCAGAATTTCATTCCTTTTAAAGACTGAATAATGTTCCATGGTATGTATATACATTTTTTTAATCTAGTCATTCATCTGTTGATGGACATGAGTTGCTTCTGCTTTTTGACTATTTGAAATAATGCTGCTATGAACAGGGGTATACAAATATTGTTTGAGTTCCTTTTTCAGTTCTTTGGGGGTATATACCAGAAGTGGAATTGCTGGATCATATGGTAATTATACTTTTCACTTCTTGAGGAGCTGCTATGTTGTTTTCTATAGTGGCGGCATTATTTTATAGTCCTACTGGCAATGCATATCTTGGACAACACATTTATTTTCTGATGTTTTCGAATAATAGTCATCTTGATGGATTTCAAATAGTATTCCATTGTGGTTTTGATTTGCATTTCCCAGTTGATTAGTAATGTTGAGCATCTTTTCCTGTGCTTATTGCTTTTCTGTGTATCTTCTTTAATGAAATGTCTATTCAAGTGCTTTATTTATTTTGGTGGGGATATTGGAAATTGAACTCATGGACACTTGAACACTGAGCCACATCCCCAGCCATACTTTTATTTTTTTTAGAGACAAGGTCTCACTGAATTGCTTAGTGGCTTGCTTTTCCTGAGGCTGACTTTGAATTTGTGATCCTCCTGCCTCCACCTCCCAAGCCACTGGGATTATAGGCATGTACCCTACTGTGCCCCGCCCTTTGTTTATTTTTTATTTATTTATTTAGTTTTTGTTGATGAGTTGTAAGAATTCTTTATGTAAGAATAAAGAATTGGATATTAATCCCTTATCTGATATGTGATTTGCAAAGATTTTCTTCTATCCCATTGGTTGCTTTTTCACTCTGCAGATACATAATATCCTTTGGTGCACAAAACTTATTTTCAATAGGGTTCAATTTATCTACTTTTTTCTTTTGTCGCCTGTTTTTGGTATCATGTCCAATAAGTCATTGTGAAATCCAATGACAGTGAACTTTCTCTCCATGTGTACCTTTAAGAGATTTACAGTTTTAAGTTGTATGTTTAAACTGTGGATCTTTAGTTTAATTTTTGTGTATGGTATAAAGTAACAAAGTTTATATTTTTAAGTAGTTAGGTACTTTATGAAGTCTAGATTTCATATTATATGTAGGAAAGGACCTTAGTACCTCAAGATTATAAATTTCTTCTTTTTTTTTAGTACTTATTCTTTTAAAGAGATTTATTTTTGTTCTAAAATTTACATATCTACCTAGAATTAATTTTTGTGACTGAAGTGAGACAATGGTCTTTTATTCCTATAGTTAGCCAAATTTTCCCTTTATCATTTAATTAGTTCCATATATACTTGGGTCTGTTTCTGGATTTGTGGATTCTGAATATTATCTCTTCCTGTAAATATACTTTTTTTTTTTTTTTTCCTGTACTGGGGATTAAACCCAGGACCTCATGTATTCTAGGCAAATGCTATACCACTGAAGTACTTCCCCAGCTCTAGCATTTTATTTTAATTACTATAAATCGTACAGAACAAATATCACCCCATTATTTTCTTTTCCAAGTTTTTCTTGCAGTTTTATTTTTGCTATATTAGTTTTAAAATAGATTCCTCTCCATTAAAAACTGCTCATACATGCAGAATATTTGTAAATCAAGGATTGTCTTAAGTTACATTCATTTAGTTTTAAATTGTGACTTTTTTTTTTTAACAAATTTAATCAAATGTCAGGAAAAAAAAAATACTACCTAATAAAAGAGAAACATCTCCTGGCAATATTTTTCCAAGTTCTTGGCTTTTTTCTTCTAATAACTACTCAGTTTTGTTGGATCATATTACTTCTGAATTTTTGATATGAAAAAATCTAATATTTACTGAGTACTTACTATATACAGGGCACTTTGTGAGCACTTTATATGTATCATCTCAATCCTCAAAAGCAATCCTAGGAAGTAGGAACTATTATTATTCCCATTTTATAGATGGAAAATTGAGGCACATAGAGAAAATCAATATGCCCAATATTAATAAGTTAGTAGGTGATAAGAACTACTCTGTGAATTCCAGGTGCAGTGGAGCACAATTAATCCCAGTGGCTGGGAGGCTGAGGCAGGAGGATCACAAGTTCAAGGCCAGCCTCAGCAAAATAGCCAGGCCCTAAGCAACTTGTTAAGAGCCTGTGTCAAAATGAAAGATACTAGGGATGGGGGAATGTGGCTCAATGGTTAAGTGCCCCTCAGTTCTATCTTGCAGTGGGAAAAAAAAAAAAAAAAAAAAGAATACTCTGTGAACCCAAGAAATCTGCTCTCAGATAAAGCTCTCTTTTTATGATCACTGGGATATACTACTTTCTCACTGTCTTTTTAGTTTCCTCCTCTTGCTTTCACCTTCTCTGCCTTTTTCAGTTCTTTTTTCTCTCCTTCCAGTGTGCTCAGGGGAATTCTAATGCTGTCATCATTTTATAAACCTTCATAGAAGATTTCAATGAATCTCCTTGTTTATAAGGTTAACCCTAAATTGATATTCTAGTCTTCATGGTCAGTTCTCTTCTCTGTTTTTCTGCTCCCCTATAGGAAGCTTCAGCTAAATAAGGCTGTTTGTTCCCTAAATCTGGTATCCAATTTCCTGCACCAGCACCTTGTCTATTCTTCCTTATTAGTTTTACCATACTTAAGGCAAACTGAAATCCAATTTTCTGTACAGACCCATTTCTGACTTATTTGGCATTTACCCAACCGTCTCCTTAAATTCTGACCCATTGATCTCACTGACTGCTCTTTTTTTTTTTTTTTTTTTTCAATACTGGGAATTGAACCCAGGGGTGCTTTTCCACTGAGCTATATCCCCAACCCCTTTCATTTCTTTTTTTGAGAAAAGGTCTTGTTAACTTTCTTAGGGCCCCACTAAGTTGCTGAGGCTGACCTTGAACTTGGAATTCTCCTACCTCAGCCTCTCTAGTCTCTGGGATTATAGGTGTATACCACTGTGCGGGGCTTATCTTGTTCTTATATGAACTATTGAATCTATAGTATCTAAGTACTATATAGTAAATATATATGTTTTAGCCTCTAGTGAACAGAACAGGGTCATAGTGTATCAAAATCTAGCTTTACCACTTAGTGGTGTCATAATGTTAGGCAAGGTTTTTAATCTCTTAATCTTTTTTTTAATCTATAAAATGGAGTTAATACATCATAGTGTTATAAGGTTTTGTGTGTATGTGTGTATGCACACCTGTATTATCTGGCTTAGTAGTACTTACTTCATTCCTATCTTGAGAGGCAAGGAATTTGTAGTCTATTCTTACTTTTTAAAAATATTTGTAATGACTTCAGGTATATGCAATTGGATTAATATTTTACCTCAAATACACACATGTAAGATACACACACATACAGATGAGGTTCTACATACAGATGAGGTCATATGAATGGAATCATATAATATGGTATGTGATCTTTTATGTCTAGCTTTTTTTAAACATATGTTTTCAAAGTTTGTCCATATTGTAGCATTTATCCATACTTCATTCCTATTTGTTGCTGAAAAATTATTTCATTGTATGGATATAGCACATTTAAAATTTTTTTTTGTTTATTATGGGAAATTTAGGTTGCTTCTACCTTTTGGTTACTATGAATAATACTGCTGTTAACTTTCATGTGGTAGTTTTTATATGGATGTATGTTTTCATTTCATTTGAGTGTCTATGTGGTCGTAGAATTTCTAGGTTCATATAGTACATTTCTACTACAAATGTAAAGGTCTGAATCTCTACATCCTCACCAACACTTGTTCTTACCTTTTTTATTATAGCCATTGTGATGGGTATGAAGTGGTATCTCATTGTGGTTTTCATTCGTGTCACCACCAGTGCAACCAGACTCCCGGGTCTGGTGAGGGGTGGAGGGGGATTGGAAAATAAAGATTCACTCAGATTTTGAAGAATGAGCCAGCTCAATCAGGTGGAGCTCTGCTCTCTGATGGAGATGCAGATCTGAAGTTACACCAGCAATCTTTATTTATATATGTCTCATTATCAGGTTAAAGACTATGCAACCATTATTCTTTGTATTCAGGAAAGTTATAGAAACTAGGACATGTAGCTTTTCTGTAGTTGCAATCCACAGTTGCCAAGTGCAGTAAGGAGCTTTGTGTAGCTCTCAAGAAAGTCCATTTTAACTTAAAAAAAGTTACTATAAGACAGGCAGGAACTGGAGAAGCAGAGCTGTTGAAACATTGTGGTTGTCTAGCGAAAGAGTTCCTTCCCGGGAGTTGTGTGTCTGAGATCTAGGTCAGAGCTGATAGGACTCTTGCACAGAGCCTCCTCATGCAGGGTATTGCCACAGCTGCTAAGTATTCTGTGTC
This sequence comes from Sciurus carolinensis, assembly GCF_902686445.1. Classification (NCBI taxonomy): domain Eukaryota; kingdom Metazoa; phylum Chordata; class Mammalia; order Rodentia; family Sciuridae; genus Sciurus; species Sciurus carolinensis. Next base: position 87,271,577 of record NC_062215.1, read on the forward strand.
CTTGCACAGAAACATTTCCAGGCACCAGACATGCCACAGCCATGAGGTCATCAGAGAACCCCTATTTTCAGTCACTGCTCTCCCATCCTTTCACCACTCTCCACAGATTTGCATTTTCCTGATGGCTGGTGATGTTGAACACCTTTTCTTGTTCTTATTTCTTATTTATATATACATCTTCTTTGGAGAAATGTCTACTCAAATCCTTTGCCCGTTTTTAAATGGTGTTTATTATTCAGTTTTATGAATTCTTTATATATTTTGAATATAATCCCTTATGAGATATATAATTTGCAAATACTTTTCCCATTCTCTGTTATAGTATGTATCATTTTGAGATGTCCTTTTACTTTCTTGATAGTAACTGTTGTTTTAGCTCTTTTACACCTGCAATCCATTTTTGAGTTAATTTCTCTGTCTAGTATAAGAAAAGGGTCCAGCTTTATTCTTTTGCACGTGGATATCCAGTTGTTTCAGATATTCAAAGTATAGGGGAATACCTTCCAGATGAGAGCATGTGCTATTTCAAATTGTTAGACTAGGTCATAAATATATTAATATATTGGAAATGTACTGTTTACCTCCTATTATCTTTGGAACTTAGGGAGGTTTTTATGGATCCTGAAAAAAAATGATAATTCCTAAAGTACTTATTATTAAGTGTGCAGGTACTGTGAGTACTGGGCTGCAAAGATACAAAGAATATAGATTTTGCTTTTCAACATATGATAAAAAATAGACAAAAATAATTAGAATAAGGTGCAATTTTTGTGATTTGAACAAGATACTGAGAAGGAATCACTAGCTGTTTTGATATAATCAAACAGGAGTGAACCTTAGATTGAATTTTGAAAAATGAGTAAAAGAAGGAAGTAGAGAAGAGCAGTACTAATGCCTATCCACAGGTATGAAAGAGAAATCATACTGCTGGGGAAATACAAGACTTAAGGCATAATTGTAGCACAGAGTAGATGGGAGATAGCTGTAGGAAATAAAATTGGAAAGGTGTAGGCTTTGTAATTCTACTATTGAATAGCTGGCTTTCTTGGAAGTGCTTGTGATAGAACGTTTGTGTATTATTACACAAATGTAATATTACATCTTTAATTCTTAAGGTTAAATATTTGTTTTATGTATAATATACATAATGTTTAAATACAGGATGTAGTTTGTGCCAGGCTAGCTCAGATGCTGGTAAGGACGCAGAGTCAAGAGCCCAGACTTCAGGAGTTGGGCGGAAGCAGGCTTGTGGGGAGTAGCCTGCAAACTCGTTTATTGGGGGAACAGCAATACATTTTATAGGTTTCTTGCCCAATCACAATGTGCCACGGGGATCAGACCACCAAATTCCTATACAGATTCCCTTGGTAACACTGAGTCAACTTGGAGCATTTGTTTACTTTCCTAAGGTAGGAGTGCTCTCTCTGCAAGTTTTCCTTACACACTTGAGACATTCACTGCTGCTATCCAAGAACTAGGATTTCTCCCAACACAGGGATACACAATTTAGAAATAAAAATATGCATGTATGTACTCAAAAACTATTTTTTTTTGTACCAAGGATTGAACTCAGGGGCACGCAACCACTGAGGCACATCCCAGCCCTTTTTTGTATTTTATTTAGAGACAGGATGTCGCTGAGTTGCTTAGGGCCTCTAAATTGCTGAGGTTGGCTTTGGAACTTGCAGTTCTCCTGCCTCAGCCTCTCGAGCTCCTGGGATGACAGGCATGTGCCACCAAACAGCAACTCAAAAAATTTTACTGATAGAATACATGATTAAAAAACCTGAGCAGCCCCTATCATAGGTTATACAAAGCCATTGAAGTATTTTTCCCCATTTTTTTTTTGGTTGGCGCATTATAATTATATGTGATAGTGGTATTCATCATTACATATTTGTACATGCACACAATTTAGCAATATAATTTAGTCAGTATCATTCCCCAGTAATTCCCCTTTCCCTCCTCTGCTCCCTCCCCTATTCACTTTATTTACTAGTCTTCCTTCAATTTTCATGAGATCTCCCAGCTTTTCTTTTCCCTTTTCTCCCCTCTAGTTTCCACATTTGAGAGACAGCACATGACCTTTGACTTTCTGAGTTTAAAGACATTGAAGTATTTTAAATGGAGGGAGAAACAAAATCAGATTTGAATTTTAGGATGTTAACCATGTGGAAATGGATGGAAAGCTGGGAAACTAGTCTAGTTCATATATTGTGAAGGATTCAACTAAGGCAGTGAGTGATCTTCCATCTTGCAGAGGTCTTGTGCCCTGGTTTAGAATATATCTTAGTTACCTAAAGTTTATATAGTAGGTTGACAGATAAAGGATTGTTAAGTCCAAATTATGATGGCATTTAATACTATGTTGTTCTTCTTAATTGCCATTATCTTCTTTCTTTTCTCATGGAAAAAGAGCATCTTTCTTTCCCTCTTAAATTTTTCTCGGAAATGAAAACCTTTTTTTTTTTTCCCTTCTATTTCCTTACCTCTTTTTAAAGGACTGTATTACTGATTTTTTTTGTTAGGTTATAATTTACACCCAGTAAACTGTACAGAACTCCAGTATATGGTTTGTTTACTACCATCCAAATCAAAATAAATCCAGAAAGATTCCTTTTTTCTCCAGTCAGTCCCAGAGGTAACCACAGTTTAAATTTCTTCCACTATTTATTAATTTTGCCTTTCAAGTTTTGTATAAATTGAATCATACAGTGTATACTCTTTGTGTTGTTACACATATCAACTCTTTATGAGTTTAATATATTTACCCTTTCTCCTGTTAGTTGATATTTAAATTATATGCATTTTTAAACTATTAATAAAGCTTCTGTGAATGATTTTGTAAGCATATGCGTTGATAATTTTGGGTTTATTCTTAGAAGTAGAACTGCTGGTTATTGGGGTATTTAAATGTTCAATTTTATTAGAAAGTACCAAACTGTTTTCTAAAGTGGTTTTATCATTTTATCCTCCTAGCAACGTGAGATTTCAAGTTGCTCCACATTCTTCCTGATACTTGGCATTGTCAGATTTTATTTTAGTTATTTTATTGGCTCTGAAATGCTATCTCATTGTGGTTTAATTTGCATTTTACTGATGACTACAGATAATGAATAATCATTTAATAATTCATCAAAATTACATGTTTATAGGTCATCCATACTTTCTTTTGCCAAGTGTCCAAGTCTTTTGCTCATTTAAAAATTGAATTAGTTAATTTAAAAAAATTATCCTCATATATCTTGCATGTGAATCCTTTTTCAGATATGTATTTTGAGTTTTTTCTTCAATCCATGGTTTCTCTAATTTTAAGTGTCTTTTGGTAAACAAAGGTTTTATTTTGATGAAGTTCATTTTCTCAATTTTAAATTTCCTTGTTGGTCCTTTTTAATCCTATTAAAGAAATCTTTGTCTATCCCAGGGTTCCCAAGGTTCCCAGGATCCCAAAATATTTTATGCTTTCTTTCCTGTGAATATCTAGTTATTCAAGGACCATTTGTTGTAAAGACCATCCTTTCCCCCACTGAATTCTGTGACACCTCTGTTGTAAAATCAAGTAAAAGTATGAATGTATTTCTGGAATAGTTTCATTGATCTATTGGTCAGTATTTATGCCAGTAATGTACTGTCTTAATTACTATAGCCAAATAAATACTAAAATCAGGTAGCGTACTTATTCATCAAAATTAGTTCTTCTAGGTCCTTTGAATTTTCACATTAGTTTTAGAATCATTTTGTCAATTTTGACAAAATGTCTTCTGAAATTTTAATTATGGTTATGTTGAATTTATAGATCATCTTCAGAAATTGATTGGGGAATTGATCATATAAACTGCTTTATGAAACAATTTCTGGTGTTGAATAACACTAAACAGATGTTATCAGGTATAAGATTTTTATTAAAATATATTTTAATAACATGTAATTTTTCCTGATTTTTAAAATTTAATCATTTTCACTTAAAAGTAACCAGTAGAAATTCTGCTATTGGTATGAAAAAAAAAAAAGCTGCTATTGGTAAATAGATTCTTATTTACATGTTAACAGGCATGGAATTTACTGTGTATTCATGCTTTTATATAGGGGATCTTAAGAAAATTATTTGAAAAATATAATTTTTATGTGTCACTTGGTAATTAATATCCTAGGAGATTTTTTTCCATAGTTAATGTTTTAAATTAATTTTTTTGTGGATGTACACGATGGTGAGATTCACTGTGGCACATCCATATAGGTACATAGGAAAGTTATGTCAGATTTATTCCACTGTCTTTTCCTTTTCCCAACTCTCCTCCCTTCCCTTCTTGTCTACTCCAGGCTTCTATCCCCCACCTAGTGGGTTAACTTCCATATATCAGTGAAAACATTTAACCTTTGGCCTTTTGGGATTGGCTTATTTAACTTCATATAAAAGTCTCCAGATCCATTCATTTACTGGCAAATATCTTTATGGCTGAATAATATTCCCTTGTGTTTATATACCACATTTTCTTTATTCATTCAGCAGTTGAAGTGCACCTAAATTGGTCCTAGGAGGCTTTTAAAGAGCCACTGTCATAAATCATTTATGCTTTTTTTGTTTCTTTTATTATGTGAAGGAGAGTCATATGATGGAACTTTTAGATGAATGGATAGGAAAAGGAAAATCACTGTGGTGATTAATAAATATAATAGAAATTATTGAATACTTTAAGTGGATGTTTTCCTATTTTATTATTAAATACAGGGTGTATTTACTTCTGGCACATGGGAAGAGAAATCAGATGAAATTTCCTTTGCTGACTTCAAGTTCTCAGTCACTCACCATTATCTTGTACAAGAGACCACTGATAAAGAAGGAAAGGATGAAATATTAGAAGGTAAGTTTTTACAACATATTTTAAAAATATCAACTTTTAAAAAAGTAGTTATAATTTTTCATTAATTTAGTTCTCATAATGCAGTAGTCTACTTTCAAATAATTTACAATATGCAAAGTTGTTTCACATTTGAGTACAGTATGAGTTACTGTATCTGAAGTAGAGAAAGAATTACAGTGCCATTCATCCTAACTGAATCAGCACCTGTTTATTGAGTACCTAACATGTGAACCCTGTTGAATCCCAAACTTAAATGAAATGTGCATCCCAGTAGGAAAAATAAGAACTTTAAGTAACAGTAATAGGAGGTAGAAAGTGATAAATGACATCCCAGGGATAGATGAAGTTCTACTAAAGTTCAGTGGAGAAAAGGTCACTTGGTCAGGAAAGATCAGAAGTTTTATAGAGAATTAGGCAAGTAAGATGGCCTTTGAAGGATTACAAATAAAGGAGAATTTGTCTATTGATTAGATAGTGTTGTATTTTGATTATATTCTGGATTTTGAAGTCAGACTGTGGATTAAAATTTAGATTTTTCTACTTGCTAGTTATTTGACCTTTCTAAACTTAAGTCACCTCATTTTTTTCAATGAAGTAATACTACCTGGAGGTTTAGTATGGAGATTTAATTTAATTTGAATCAGTGTTTCTGATGAATGGTATGGTATAAGAGAAGATGAATGAATTTGAATAGTTAAGACATTGTTGATTTGTGTATGTACTATACAGTATTCTTTTTATTTGGTTGTGATTGAAACTATAATAATGGTGGAAATTATATATATATATGTGTGTGCCTTTTCTTGTGTAGGAATAGCATTATGTTACCTTTTCTATTTTATTTATTCCTACAAACAGAACAATTAGATAAGGTCTGCATTTAGATTCATAAACTAAGACAAAGAACACTGACCATATCACATATATGTAAGATAATTATAAAGCAAAATAAAATAATTAAATCAGAATACAAATATGTATATTACAGGAGTAAGGGGAGAGGGGAATGTTTGTGATTAGCAGGAGATCTGATAATAACAGTGGAATTTTGGGTCCAGTGTTCCACATATTAATGAAGGAAACTGTTCAAGACAGAGAAATTTTAAATTCCATTGAGAAAAGATCATATATTAAGAGAAAAACTGTTAGAGTAAGAACACTTAGAATCAGTGTTTCTGAGAATACTAAACAGATGAAGGGTACCATGATATGAGATGAATGAATTTAAGATAGTTAAGGCATTGTTGTTTATGTATGTGTTCTATACAGTTTTCTTTTTGGTTGTGATTAAAACTATAATGTGGAAGTTACAAGCAAATCATCACTCAGTTAATTTACACACTTAAAACTGTGTTATCAGAGGTTAGAATTTGAACACTGATTTTTTGTTGTTTTGGAATTACTTATTTTTGGTTAGGTATAGTGTCATGTCATTAATGCTATCCTATTCTTTTAGCAATTAACAATGTATAAATTTGCTAAACAATTATAGCTATCCAAAAAAGGAAGTATCTATATGAACATAGATATTTTTGTTTTTAATTTATTATGTATTTATGAATATAAATGATAATTGATGTATTATGAATTACAGTTCAGCTGCTGGAAGATACATGGTTTAGGAGTGAGACACTGAATAGAGGTTTTACAAAAAGATTAAGAGGTCAGGGTGATAGAAAAGGCTGCCTATGGGTGGTAATGTGGAGTTGACAGATCTCTAAGTAGAATTTCGAAGAAAAGGAGAGACAAGGTCAGATCAGAAAGGGTGAGGAATTGTTTGAGACAATGATTTGGAAGCAAAAAAATGTACAAACAAAAGAATGGTATGTCTTTTTTATGGGCTGGCTTTGTTTGAAAGGGAGAGACAGATGGACAGACAGATTTTCGTCCCCTTAAATCTTAGAGCTAGCCCTAGATATAAATCTTCAAGCAATTGCAAAACTACACAAGCTAATAAGACATATTTCCTCAAAAAATATTATAAAATCTGCCTTAACATGAACATCCTTTTTCATTATCAAATATTTTTATAGATGCTATTCCACAATCTATGCAAGATTTGCTATGTATGAATAATGACTTTCCTCCAAGAGCACATTGCCTGGTAAGATGGTATGTATACATTTTATTCAGATGACTTTTAGTATGTGTCAGGGAGACACCAAGAATGTTCCAGGTTCAATGATTTATTAGGAGGACTCACACACTCAACATCTAGTTTTACTTATAGTTGATATTACAGCAATAGTGTGCAAAGCAAAATCAACAAAGGGAAAAGACATGAGGCCAAGTCCAGTGGGAAATGTAAACTTTTTAGAGTCCTTTACTAATGGAGTCATACAGGTTATGCTCAATTTCCTCAGCAATAAGTCATGATAACTTGTAGGAAACCTTGTCTATCAGAGAAGCCTGTTGGAGGCTTTTATCAAGATTTTAAATCAGAGACTAATCATATATGCACTCTCTGACTGGTATATGCCAAAATTTCAGATTCCCAGAAGGAAAGCAGGTGTTGAATATAAACCACATTGTTTGCATAAACAATTTAGGCACAGTGAATAACTTTTATCAGTTCTAGGAATGGTGAGAACCCTTGCCAAATCCAGATTCTAGTCAAGAGCCAACCTTGTTAGCAGCTTTGTATAAGAAGAATAGCAGTTACAGGCCTGCTGATAACTTTTCTGCACAATATGTTTCATAATCTAAAGTTGTGCCAAACTATACTTCTGATGACTAACATAGAACCCTTAAATATCATAGAAAATTTAATGTGTATTGTTGGAAGTTTAATTAAAATAAGTTATGTGATAAAGTCAACTTATGTCTAAACTATAAATGTGATACATTAAGAGACACATCACATTTACAAGGTCTCTCATCTTTTTAATTGAGTCTCTGAACTTTAAAATATTGGTTAAAAATGTATCACAAAACCATAATATATGGTCAAGAAAGGAAATCTAGTTGAAGGAAGTTTATATACTGGTTTAACATTTTTCTTTTTGGTGTGAATTGGTCCTTTGATTTTTTTCCTTTTAATTAAAGAGTAATTTCTAAGGGAGGGGAAATTATATCTGCTTCTTTTTTCTTTTCATTGTAATTACTGTAGGGAATGCACTATGTAACATATTTTAAAAAAAAAGAAAACTATTTGCAAGTACATATAAGTTGGATAATATTCCTGTTTTGGTACAATCTTTTATAATTGTGAGTTTAAACAGCTAAAAGAAGGAAATTAAATACAGTTATTTACCCATTTTATTTAATCCTTCCAGATTCTTTTCTGGTCTTCTAAAATGTGAATATGTACATTTAACATGACTAAATATATCAGAAGACAGCAGGAGCTGTGCACCCACGTACACATGCCTTTATTCACCTTAATTGAACACTTACTGTTGGGCAGGTCTGAATTAGATGAACAGGTTTGATTTCTAGCTAAAGGTACTTACTGTCTTTGCAACTTTGGGACATTACTTAATTTCTCTTGACTTTGTTTCCACATTGTTAATGTCAGAATAATAAAAAATATACACCTTTTTGGGTAGTTGTAAGCATTAAGATATAATTTCTGTTTAACGTTTTATTAGACATTTCCCAAAACTATTTTTGACTCATTGTCTTTGGTGAATGAATAAATCTATGTTTTAATGAAAACCACTTATTAGGTTTCTTCTTAAACTTTGTACTTTTATTAAATTTTGTTTTTTAAATACATTAAAACTGACCTTTTTTTGGAAAGGCAGTGAATATTTCCTGAATTTTAACATATGTAGGGTGTTTTATTTATTTATTTATTTTTTGGTGAGGTGTCCTGGGGTTTGAACCCAGAGGCACTTAACCACTGAGCCACATCCCCAGCCCTTCTTATTTATTTTTTTGAGACAGGGTCTTGCTAAGTTGCTGAGGCCTCCTGAGTGGCTGGGATTACAGGCATCACACCTGCTAGATTTCTTTTTAACTACTACCACAACTAGGATATAGAGTAGTTCTCTAACCCTTAAGAAACACCTCTTGTTACTTAATAGTCACACCTTACACACATTCTTGTTATTCTTAGAATCACAGATCTATTTTTGGTCACTGTACTTAAGTTTTTTATAATGTGTAAACATTTGAGATTGACTGTTTGACTCAACATGGTATTGTAAAATCCTTTTTGAAATAATTCTTTGTATCAACAGTTTGTTCCTTTTTACTGCTGAGTAGTATTTTATTATAAGGGTGTACCCCAATTGATAACTCACTGATTCATGCATTGAAAGATATTAGGATTGTTTCTAGATGTTGCAGGTATGAATAGAGCTGCTATAAATATTTGTACACAGGCTTTTGTGTATACAAATACACTTTACACTTGAGTAAATATCTAGAATGGGATTGCTAAGTCATGCATTAAGTATATATGTTTAACTTTATAAGAAAATGCCAAACCAATTTCCAGACTACCTGTACCACTTTGCATTCACATTAACAATGTATCAGTTCAGTTGCTCTACATTAAGCAGTGCTTAATATTGTCAATATTTTTATTTTAGCCGGTCTAATAGGTATATAGCAGTATCTCATTCTAACTTTAATTTTGAACATCATTCATGTGTCTATTGTCCATTATATGTACTCTCTATGATGAAATGTCCAGGTCTTTTGCACACTTTTTAATTGGATTGTTTTCTTACACACTTTAAAATTGGATTATTTGTTTTCTTACTGTGGAGTTTTGAAAGTTCTTTATATATTCTGTATATAAATCCTTTTTAAGAACGTGTGATTTGCAAGTATTTTTTTTCTCAGATCATATTATTTTCATATTCTCTCTCTCTCTCTTTTGGTCAGGGGGAGCTGGGGATTGAACCCAGGCTTGCTTACTGCTGAGCTACATCCCCAGCCCATCTTGTTTTTTATTTTGAGACAGGGTCTTGCTACATTGCTGAGGCTGGCTTAGAACTTGTAATCTTCCTGCCTTAGCCTCCCAAATCACTGGAATAACAGGTGTGTGACCTAGACCCGGCTCTTTTCATTCTCTTAATGATATCTTCCAGAGAGAAAGGCTTTTTAAGTTTTATGTTTAGTTCCTCAATTTTTAATGTTATGGATTATGCTTTTGGCAGTGTGTCTAAATTCTTTATTCAGGGTCACAAAGCTTTCTCCTGTTTTTAAAAATTAAAACAAAAAATTGTGGTATAATATTAGTTTTACAGAAAAGTTGCAAATACTACAGATAATTCTTATATGCCACTCATTTGATTTCCCCTACTGTTCACAGTTTGTTACCTTGATATATATGCCAAAAATGAGAGACCAACATTGGTATGTTATTTGCTAAGCTCTGTTTAACTAATTTCCATTTAACTAATGTCCCACTAATGTTCATATTCTATTACTGAACCCAATCCACGATGCCTCTTTGAACTTACTGGTTAGGTCTCCTTAGTCTCTGCTTTGTGAAAGTTTCTCACTCTTATTTTTCATCTCTTGTCAGTTTTAAAGTATTGGTCATGCATTTCATAGAATCTTCCTCAATTTGGATTCATTTTATGTTTTTCTTATGATTATACTGGGGATAATGGGTTTCTTTTAATCACGATATCAGAGGGTACATGTTATCAGTGACTTAATTCCTGGTGTTGTTAACTTTGGTCACCTGGCTGATTCTTCTTATTTTATTTGTAGAAATTTAACATTTTATATTTAGATCTATTATACTTTTCAAGTTAATTTTGGTACAAACTATGGCATTCAGGTCAAAGTTCTTTTTTTTTTTTTTTTTGCACATGGATGTTAAGTTGATCCAACTGTATTTGTTAAAAAATGTACCCTTTCTCTTAAATTCCTTTTGAACTCTTCTGAAAAAACATTTGGCCATTTTTATGTGAGCATGTTTGGATACTTTTGATTTCTGTAGTTTTATAGTAGGATCTTAAAATTGGATCATCCAACTTTATGCTTCCTATTTCAAAGTTGTCATGGCTATTCTAGTTTCTTTGCTTTTCCTTCTACATTTTGGAATTGGTTTGTCTACAAAATATTCTGCTGGGAGTTTTGATTGGGATAGCCTTAAATCTATAGATCAGATTGGTGAGAATTGACATCTCTGCTATGCTGATTGTTTTATTTTATGAACATAATAGGTCTTTCCTATTCGTTTTCCTTGATTTTTTCATCAGTGTATTTTAGTTTTCAGTATATAGATTCTGTAAATGTTTTGTTAGATTTATACTTAATTATTCTCTTTTTGAAAGGAGCTATTATAGTTGGGTTCAGTGGTTACATATGTGTAATCGCAGTGGCTCAGAAGGCTGAGACAAGACGATCACAAGTTCAGGGCCAGCCTCAGCAACTTAGCAAAGTCCTAAGCAAATTAATGAGACCTTATCTCAAGATTGAAAAACAACAACAAAACACCAAAAAATAAAAAGGGATGGGGATGTGGCTTAGTGGTAAAGAGCCCCAAGATTAAATCTCCAGTACCCACCCCAAATTGATTAATTAACTAAAATAAATAAAACTTGTGGTATTGAAAATTTTTCATTTCCATTTGTTCTTTGCTATTTTGTAAGAATGTGACCAATTTTTGTGTGTTACTTTGTGTGGTTATGACTTTGCTAAACTCAATTAATCTAGTAGTTTTGTGGTTTCTTTGAGATTTTCTATGTAAATAATTGTGTCATCTGTGAATCCATATAGTTCTATTTTTTACTTTCCATTTGTGTCTTTCTCGCTGCTTTTTTAACACTGAAGAGAGTCTCCAGTAAAATACTGAATAGGAGTGGTGATATTGAATGTCTTGCCTTGTTCTTGATTTCAGGAGAAAGCAATTAGTCTTTTACAATGGTGATATTAGTTGTTGGCTTTTCATAAATTTTCTTTATCTGGTTGAGATAGTTTCCTTCTAGTTCTACTTTGCTGAGAGGCTTTGGTTTTGATTTCTTTTTTTAAATGGATGTTGAATTTTTATCAAATGCTTTTTCTGTTTAAATTAATATCAATTAATTGTTATCCTTTAGTTTTTGTTCTCTTTTGTTTTTTTGGTTTTGTTTGTGTTTTTTTTCAGTACTGGGGATTGAAACAATGGGTGCTCTACCACTAAGCTACATTTCTAGCCCTTTTATTTTTTGTTTTGAGACAGAATCTCACAAAGTTGCCCACGCCAGTCCCAAACCTGTGATCCTTCCACCTCAGCCTTCTGAGTAGCTGAGATTACATATCTATACCACTGGGCCCAGCTTTTCCTTAGATTGTTTTAATATAGTAATTAAAAATGATTTTATATATATTTAACCAGCTTTGCATTCTGAAGATGAACCCTATTTCTTCATAGTATAATTTGTATTAGTGTATATATATATATATATATATATATATACACAGAGCTGGATTAGATATGCTATTAATTTTGAGAATTTTGTTTATGAGGAATATTGATCTATTATATTCTTTTCTCATACTTTGCTTTTGGTATCAGTACTCTGGCCTTATAATGTGAGTTGGGAAGTGTTCTGTTTTCTGAAAGAGATTGTATAAAATTGATTGCACAAATTGTTTGCCAGAATTTGCCATTGAAAATAACTGATCCTGAAGTTTTCATTTTCTTGATTCTTTAAGCAGAAGTCTCACTTCCAGTGTTCACTGCCTCATATACACTAATCTGTCTGAGGGGTCATTCAGAACATTACAACATTTGTACTGATTTGAATTGGTGTGAAGTCCATATACAAACAACACTTGAATAAATTTAAATGATTCAGAAGGAAGCCAGTGTGTTTAGGTCATAGTGGAGAGACTGTTGACCTACCTAAAAGATATACAGCTTTCTAATATCACTGCCACATAAGAGGGCACAGTCGTGGATGATAACATCTGACTGATATTGTGCTTCTGGAAGCATAGTTTTTAGGCCTAGCCTTATTTGTGGAGGGCCACATCCCGCGAGGATGAGAAAAGTATTAACTGCTGGAGGATGATATTGACTGTCCATCAATCCATTGCCCAAAAACTTATCTACTCAATAAACACACAAGAGCCAATACTCTTTTTAAATGAGAGGGGACCTGACGGGTCTGACCATACCAGCTCTGGCCTCTAACAACAACAACAGGGAGTAACCCAACTCTTTTATTTACAGGTAAAGGGAGCAAGACTGGGAGGAGCTTCTTCTGTCTGATTCTGCTAGATAAGGATGGCTTCCCACACTTACTTATATTTATTATTAGACTGGGACATTCTTGGACATGACTCAGCCTGGATATGTGTTTAGAGACCCCCTTCCCTGGGCTGGGTACACCTTATCAATTTTAGAGTTATAGATTCACATTATGACTGCTAGGCTAAAACATGGTATTTGCAGAAATAAGCAGACCTTTCTTCCATCATTCTTAGTCCCCCTGTTCATCACACAACATAGTCAGTTTTGTAGACACCTCTGTGAGTCACAGAAAGACATTCAACAGCTAAAAGAGTTATCCTATAAAAATTCCAGTTCCCAGTCCTTAGCTGTCATGCCCTATATCTAGAACTGATAATCCTTTGAGATTTTTCAGTTACCTTGTATGCTTTCTTCTGCCATTCAGTTCCTTCTTTGTTTCTGTCACCCAATAATCTCCTTTTTATTCTTTGAGGTTCAAGTTGTGTATTTAAAAATATCAGGAAGAGGGGTCTTTGTCATGTCAATCTGCCATATTGCTGGTAGTTTCTTCCAGGTTTTTCTCATTTGATCTTTTATAAAGATTAGAAAGACAACAAGCATTTGAGTATAACTTGAAAATGAAGCATATTAAAATTATATGTATTTCCTTTTATTATTTATTAAACATTAAATAATAGAGCATTAGTAGAGGTGATGATACCTGAGTGCACTTAAAACTTGCAAGTAGTTTGGTAAGCCTGAGTACAGCAGAGAGGGTTGGGAATAACACCCCTTTACTGTACTTCAGCATTTGGGCCTAATGTAAACTGGCATCTTAAAAAGATTTCATAATTCTGTTTTATATAGACATATATTTATATATATTATATATATTTTATTGTACTTGTTAAAATTCAGTTCTTAACATTTTCAAGGATACAAATTGTATCATACTTCTTAGCAACAGAAGTTTTCACCTATAAATATTTTCTTTTTAAATTAAAGTTAGTATTATAGTAACAACAGTAAAATTTTGAAAACTGCTATAGAATAGTTTTTATTTAAAAAATACTAATTTATATCAGGTCGACTGTCAAAATGAAAGTATTTAGTGAACTTAAATTTTTCAGATTATCCCTCCCACTGCTCCCCCACTACCGTACAGGAGATTGAACCCAGCGTGTCACACATTCTAAGCCAGTGTTTTTCCACTAAGGTACACCCCCATCTCAAATCAAACTTAAAATAGAATTTTGACATTTATTTCAAATGTTCAGTTTTGGTAATTGAAATTTATGTATTGACCTATACCTGTTTTGATATCTTCCAGTTTCAGTTTTTATATCAGGGACCTCCCATATTAGCTTTAAGTTTGTTTAACTTTTTAAAGGACATTTTTAAAAAGGGTTTTTAAAAGATATGTTGACATCATTAGTTTTATGGCCTAGATAAGGGAATTTATCTTAATGATGTAATTTTTTGGATACCTCTCCATCTCCCTTTAAACACCTTTTAAAGTTTTGTTTCCTAAAGCTATCATGAGATTTATTTTTTTGATTGGTATTCCTAATATTAACATAAGTAACCTGGGCAATAACACTTTAGCTATAGCAGAAATGTATGCATAAATGTAAATTTATGAGATCTCTTCTGAGGGAATGTTTTAATAGGAAGTTTGGTAGGACAGTGAATTCTCCCTTTCCCACTTCCAGAGATGTCTACACCCTAAATCCCGGAACCCAATAATATAGGTTAAGTGGGAAGAAGGAGTCAAAGGAGCAGATGGATTTAGGGTTAACCAACTGACTTTGAAATAGGGAGATTTATCATGGATTATGAGAAGACCCAATGTAGTCAGAGAATTCTTAAAAATGGGAAAGCGGGGCAGAAGAGTCAGTATAAGAGTGATATGAGAACTCAGCCTGGTGTTGCTGGCTTGGAAGAGCTTCAGTAGCCCAGGAATGAGGGTAGCCTCTAAAACCTGGGAAAGACAAGGAATGAATTCTTTCCTAGAGAACCTCAAGTTCATCCAGGTATCAAATATACCAGAGTTAGCATATTTGAAAGATTAACAGAAATCATCCAATCCAAAGAATAAAGAAAAAAAAATTTTTTGAGGGATCTGTGGGGTCAGTGTCAAGTGTCCAAAGCATATATATAATAGGAGCCCTGGGTATAGAGAAAGAAAGGGAGAGATATAGGAATGAATTCTTTGTTACCTTCAGAAAGAAACGTTTTTCCAGGACTGATTTTAGACTGGTAGATCTATGTCAGATTTCTGACCTGTAGAACTGTAAGATAATAAATCTGTGTTGTTTTAAACTACCAAGGCTGTGGCAATTTGTTATAGTAGCAATATAAAATAATACAGAAAGTAGAAGCATGAAAGCTGTAGATGTCTGGGGAAGCTTTAATTAGAGTCGAAAACTACATTGAAAGGATGGCTGGATTTAACAGTACAGATTTTGTCTCCATGATTTTGCCTTTGTTCAGCCTTGTCTTTCGACCTTCAGCTTCAGTCACACTTTGGTTACACGTAGAAATAATAGCAACAACGTAAAGAAACAATCCACAGTCTTGTAAACTGTATAGTTGAATAATTATAACTTTTTTAAAAATATTTATTTTTAGGGTTACCATTCTGAGGACTTCTCGTAATGGTGTCATGAAGTGGATGGTTATTCCTTGCAAATAAATAAATAAATAAATAAATAGACCATTTATAACCCCTTTTCCTGGAACTCTTTCTGTCACTTTCTCCTCTTCTTTGTTATCTGTGTTAGTGAACTTTAGCTTTCTAATCGATGCTAGCCGTGAAAACCACTGGTACTGTTGCAAGGTGGGCAAACTTGATTCTAACTGGGGAGTAAGAAACTTGTGACTTTGCCAACTAAAAATGGCCAAGGGGGTTGGAACAAATAGGGAAGACCTATACCTTTGCTAGGCTAAGGTTGCGTCCCAATTCAAGTCAAGTGGAGCATTAGTGACAAACTTAATGGGGAGATCCTGTGTGAGAGCCATAAAAGGGCTTAAATATACTTTCTGCACATCCTTAAATGTCAGGGAAACTACACATGTGCATCAGAGTCCCAAAAGGACCAAACATCAAAACTGGTTGTGACTTTGAATGCTTTCCCTAACCCACACACACAGATCCATTAGCAGAAAGTAAGAGCATAATGAGCTCAGGTGTTGTCCCAATTTTTGGCTTACCACTAAACTAGAAAGACAAGGAATGCTTCCTAGGGATAGTTCCCAGGCAAGCAAATAAAAGTAAGAATAAAACAACGGAATAGAGACCTCAGAGGCTGTATAGTGCTGGGGAAGCAGTCTGTATTCAGGTCCAGACAGGTTACTAAATACAAAGAAATTTTTTAAAAACTAGGAAAAGTTAAATAGAACCTGATTTTGCTACAGTATTATCTCAGTGTACAGTTTTCAACTACAAATTACTAACTATGCAGTGAAACAGGAAAGAGTGATCCACAGGGGAAAAAGTAGTCAATAGAAACTGACTCTCTGTAGGTTTGGGGAAACTCCTTCTCAGAACTACACACCACCCTCCATAAGCAGAGAGAAAGCACAGACCAGAAAAAGAGGCAGACCAATCTAGGTTGGTAGGTTATCAAATATTTATTCAAGGGAAACTTAAGCAGGCTTAGGTGGTAGCAAAAGCACGTAGATCTCCCCACTTAGAGTGCCCACCTGTCCCGTCTCCTATCCTATGAGGGGAAAATAAGAGAAAGGAAAAAAGTCACTGATGGTGTGTTAAAACCATCTGGTTGCTGTTTTAATCTACCAAATTATTCTCTGCATAGATTTTATTCTCTGCATAAAAGGATTGTAGTCTGTAGTCTGGTTAGCATTCCTAAGCAGAAGGAGGAATAATCTGGATAGCAGCAGTTATCTTGGTCCTCCATTTGCTGCAGTCTTGTTGACAGTTTGGTTTTTAGCCTCATGAGATCACTTTATGGTAACACACCTAGAACACATTTTCACAATAGTGATCCCAGATACCAGATTTAGCAATAATTTTAAAGCAGTTATGATAAGTAGATTCAAAGTATTAAAGGAAAAAGTACTCAGATAATTAAAAATATACTAATAATGAGTCAAATAGGAAATTTCATTAAGCAGAAACTGTAATGAAGAACCAAATGGAAGTTCTAGATTTGAAAAGTATAACTGCAATAAACTTTCATCAGATGAGCTGAAAAGCAAATGTGAGATAGCGAGTGAGAAAAAGTTGGTAGACTTGAAAGATTAACAGAAACTATTCAATCCAAAAAAATAGAAAAAAGTATAGAGAAAAATGAACAGAACTTCAGAGATCTGTGGGTCGATGTTAAGTGTCCTAAAGTATACAAGTAATGAGAATTCCAGAAGAAAAAGCAAATTCAAAGAAATAATGGCTGAAAACTTCCCAAATTTGATGGAAAACTTTCCCTCAGAAATCTCAGTAAATCCCAAGTAGGATAAACGTGAAGAAAACCACATGTAGGCACGGTGTAGGCCCTTCTAAATCCGAAAGACAAAAATCTTAAGCAGCACTGGAAAAATTGTTACATCCAAAAGACAATAATATTGAGTGACATCCATTAGAAACAGTGGAGGCTAGAGGGAATTGAAGTATTCTGAGTGCTAAAAGAAAAAACTGTCAACCAAGAATTCAATATACAGCAAAAAAACTTTCAAAAATAAAGATCAAATATTGATGTCACATAAACACTAAAAGAATTTATTCCAGGCAGATCTGCCTTATAGGTAATACTAAAGGAAAAAGATGGTAACTTGAATCATTGGAAATATATACATTCAAAAGATATATTCTCTTAATTTAAAAAAATAAGATTTCTTAAGCAATACTTATGGCACTGTATTGGGTTTGTTACGTATATGTAATGCATATGAAAATATTACATAAAGAAAAAGGAGAGGGAATGGAGCTATATTCTGTAAATTGTTAGATTTTACCAGAATTAACCTGAGTAGATTATGTTAAAGATGCATTTTGCAATATCTAAAGAACACCCAAGATGCAGTTAAAAATAGGAATTGTTTACTGAATACTCCAACTTCCCAGGAATTTTATAGGTACTAGGTATTTATGTCTAAGAAATAGTTTTTTATTCATTGTTTTTCACCACCATTTTTGGTGATAATAGTATTTTATGCATATATTCTTTGTACTATTTGAAGAGACTTTGAATATATTTCTAAAGTAATACATGAAGGTTGTAAAATGGTTGCATTCAAAGTAGGTGGTATGGTGCTATGATTGCCTATGTGAGATTAACAACATGCATGTCAAATGTTGTTTAATCTTTAGTTGTTGCTTTGATCTTTATTGGAGCAGGAAAAAAGGCTTTTTCAAACAACACCAAAAATGAATGGTTATTATCTTACCTTTCTTTGTAGAAAGATGACATGTTAAGGAACATTTATATTTAAATTTAGTATACATGTATAATATATTAGATAAAACAGTTCTTTCATTAAAAAGTATCATAGAGAGATTTTTACTTGTATCAATACATCTGAACTCCTAGTTTGAGTTATTTTGCTTAGTGCTGTGGTTCAAATGTATCCCCCAAAATTCATGTGTTGGAAACAATCCCCAGATTAATATATTGATCATTATTTGGAGCCAGGGTCTTTGGGAAGTAATTAAGGTCAGATGAGATCATGAAGGTAGGGCTTCTGTGGTGACGTTAGTGGCTTTATTAAAAAAGGAAAAGAGACCTGGACTTAACGTGCTCTCTCACTCTCATCATATGGATGCTCTCTACCTATTCTGGCACAGCAATACACCCTCGCCAGATGCTGGCACCTTAATCTTGGAATTTACAGTATCCAGAATTGTGAGAAATAAATCTCTGTTCTTTATAAAGTGCCAGTCTCAGATATTCTGTTTAATAACACAAAATGGACTTAGAAAACTGGTTCTGGTGAAGTAGAATATTACTATTAAAAAAACATCTGAACTACTAAAAAAAAATCTGAAAATGTGGAAGTAACTTTGGAATTACATAAGGGAAGAAACTGGAAAAATCTAGAAAAACAACTATAAAGCTTGTATTGTGGTGAACAGAATGTTAATGAAGATTCTGATGAGGACTCCAGAAAAGACTAGAGAAAGCCTGGAGTTTCTTAGTGATTACTTATGTGATCATGAACAGAGTGTTGACAAAAATATGAACAGCAAAGGCTATCATGTTGAGGCCTCAGATGGAAATTAGGAATAAGGTATTAGAAACTGGAATAAAAGCCATCTTTGTAATATAGTTGAAAATAAGTTTGCAGAATTAATTCTGTGCCCTAGGACTTTGTGGAAGGCATAATTTGTGACAAGTATATCTGGTAGAAGAAATTTCTCAGCAGCAAAGCCAGTCTGCTGCACAGCTACTTTAAACTGCATGGAGTGAGATGCAGTTTGTGTGTGTGTGTGTGTGTGTGTGTGTATACACGTTAGTTTTCAACTCCTTTGGGTAGATACCAAGGAACATGATCATTTTGGTAAGAATGTGTAGTTTTGTAAGAAACTGCCAAACTGTCTTCCGAAGCAGCTGTACCATTTTGCATTTCTATTAGCAGTGAGTTCCTGTTGCTCTACATCCTTACCAACATTTGCTGATGTTTGGGAGTTCTGGATTATGGACATTCTGATAGGAGTGTAATGATTTCTCTTTCTATTTGCATTTTCCTCACAATGTGATATATAGCATCCTACTATGTGCTTATTTGCCATCTGTATGTCTTTGGTGAGGTGCCTGTTTAAGGTCTTTGATCTATTTTTTAATTGAATTATTCATTATTTTTACTAAAATGTTTTAGTTGTAGATGAGTAGAGTACCTTTATTTTATTTATTTACTTTTATGTGGTGCTAAGAATCAAACCCAATGCCTCACATTCTAGGCAAGTGCTCTGCCACTAGGCTACAACCCCAACCCTTTTAAAAAAATTTTTTTTTTACATGACAGTAGAGTATGTTTTGAAATATTATGCATACATAAAATAAGTATGACATGTTCCAGTTAGGATTCCATTACTGAGGTTGTACACGATGTGGATTTATATTGTTTGTGTATTTATGTATGAGGGTAGGAAAGATAGGTCCAATTCATTCTATTGTCTTTTCTATTCCCATTTCCCCTCCCTTCCCTTCTTTCCCCTTTATCTAATCCAATGAGCTTCTAATCTTCCCCTCCCTTGTGGTGGGTTAGTATCCACATACCAGAACATTCTGCCTTTGATTTTTTGGAACTGGCTTATTTCACTTAGCATGATATTTTCCAGTTCCAAACATTTACCAGTAAATGCCGTAATTTTGTTCTTCTTGCCGAGCAATGTTTCGTTTGTATACATACCACATTTTATTTATCCATTCATCTGTTGAAGGGCACCTAGGTTGGTTCCATAGCTTGGCTATTACGAATTGAGTTGCTATATTCTTTTTTGGGGGGGTGGGAGGTACTGGGGATTGAACTCAGGGGCACTCGACCACTGAGCCACATCCCCAACCCTATTTTTGTATTTTATTTAGAGACAGGGTCTCCCTTGAGTTGCTTAGTGCCAGTCTTTTGTTGAGGCTGGCTTTGAACTCTAGTTTCTCCTGTCTCAGCCTCCTGAGCCACTGGGATTACAGGTGTGCTCTACTGTGCCCAGCTTCAGCTGCTATATTCTTATTTTTAGTTTTAAGGAAGATCTTTTTAAAAAATTATATACTTTGGACAATAGTTCTTTTCTGGTATGTCTTTTGTGAACATTTTCCCAGTCTGTGCTTGCCTTTTCATTCTCTTGACAGTGTCTTTTGCAGAGCAGAAATTTTAATTTTCCTGAAGTTCAAGTCATTGATTCATTCTTTCATGGATTGTGCCTTTGGTGTTGCATCTGAAAAATCATTGACAAAGCAAGGTCATCTAGATATTTTCTTGATATCTTCTGGGAGTTTTATAGTTTTGTGTTGCTTTTTCATCTGTGATCCATTTTGTTAGTTTTTTTGTAGAATATAAGTTCCATGTCTAGTTTTATTGTTTTTTTGCATGTGGATGCCCGGTTGTTTCAGCACCATTTATTGAAAAGACTTACTTTTTTCCTTTGTATTGCCTTTGTACCTTTGTCAAATATCATTAACATAGTTATGTTGGTTTGTTTCTATCTCCATGAACTAGATTATTTTAGATACTTCATATAAGTAGAATCATACAATATTTGTCCTTTTGTGATTGGCTAATTTCATTAACAAAATGTCTTCATGGTTCTTTTATGTTGTAGCATGTATCAGAATTTCATTCTGTTTCAAGGTTAAATAATATTTCATTGGATGAATATATTATACTTTGTTTATCCATTCATGTGTCTATGGACATTTGGGTCATTTCTGTTTTAGCTATTGTGAATAATCATGCTATAAGCCTGGGAGTGTCTACTTTTGAATCTTTTGGATATATACCCAGAAATGGAATTTCTAGAATAAATGATAATTCATGTTTAATTTTTAAAATAATGGTCATACTGTTTTCCACAGTAGTTGTACCATTTTATATTTTTACCAGCAGAAGTACAAGTTCCAGTTTTCCATATTCTCTTTATCATTGTCAGCACTTGTTTTCTGTTTTTTGTTTTTTGCTTTTGGACAATAGTCATCCTAATGAGTGTTTCAGCACCGTTTATTGAAAAGACTTACTTTTTTGGTCTTACAATGGCTTTGATTTGCATTCCCCCAGTGATTAGTGATGTTGAACGTCTTTTTATGTGCTTATTTGCCATTCATTTATCTTCCTTGGAATAATGCCTATTCTAGTTATATACTTTTGCCTTTTTTTTTTTTTTTTTTTTAAACATCTCCACTAATGTTTGTTGATTTGATGTGGGTTTAACCTTAGGTCTCAAGTAGACAGACCTACAAAGAAAATTACTCAATTACTTACCTTGACACTTTAAAGATTGTAATAACAGGAAAAAGATGTTAAAATTCAGAGAAGAGAGTATATATAATGAGGATGAGAGGGTAGTATTTGAGATAAATTTTTTAAAAAGGATTTGGATATTCAGTGATGGCAATAGAGACTGTATATGACTGGTGGAGGCAGAGGGGCATTCCAAACAGAGGAAACAAAGCACAGGGAATAGAAGGCATATTACCAAAAAAAAAAAAAAAAAAAAAAAAAAAAAAAAAAAAACTAAAAAGGAGTTTGATTTGGATAGCAACAGTTATTATATCAGTAATAACTTGTTTGTTGAAAATGCAAATGTCCTTATATCCATCAACTTCTAAGAATTTACTCCACAAATATATTTGTGGAAATAGTTCATTGAATAGTTATTGCAATAGCATAAAACTAGAAACAGAGTACTAATAAAGAGGGAATTAACTATTACCCTAGGTAAATGTATGATTACAAAAACGGTATGCCTCTACCTCATGTACAAACAGAGAAACAAGATGTATCCCATTTGTTTACAATAAATATGAATTTTTTAAAAAAGAGGCACAAAAGTATATAGTATGATCTTACTTGGAAATAGGATGGTCATGGACAGAAGGAACATTTCTGGAAAAATGCCAAGAAACCATCAATAGTGGTTTCACACTAGCGTGGGGAATGGCATGGGGGAATATTCATGTTTTCCTCCAAGAACCTTTGAAGAAAACTATTTTTAAAGATCTTTAGAGCTTGTATAATTCACTGCTCTGGGTTCCCTTCAATTATTTGTTGCTATGTCTACATACTTTTGATTTCAGGGGTAGAAGGGTAAAGGTGAACTGAGGAGATGAAAATAAGTTTTTTCATCTGAATTAGTCCATTTTTCTTTCTTTTTTTATTTTTTGTAGTTGTATATGGCTTTATTTTATTTATTTTTATGTGATCCTGAGGATCAAACGTAGTGCCTCACACGTGCTAGGGAAGAGCTCTGTCATTGAGCTACAGCCCCAGCCCAAGTCTGCTGCTTTTCTTTGCTATAATGAAATACCTGAGGCTAGGTACTTATAAAGAGGTTTGTTTAGCTCATGGGTCTGGGGGCTGAAAGTCCAAGCAGCATAGTGCCAGTTCAGTGAGGGTTCCCTGACCATATCACCTTATGGTTGGATGGCACCACAATGGCAGGAGCACATAGGAGAGGGAAAGATTATATGGAGAGACAGGAAGCAGAGTGGAAGGGAGGGATCAGTTTGGGATCTTCCAATAGGCCCTACTTAACAAAGATCCCACCACCTTTCAACACTACCACACTGTGAACCAAGCTCCTGATGAAAGAACCCTTGAGGGATATTCTCAAATCATCTCAAAGCAATAGGCTCATCTAAACAATGAACAGATTATGAATTAGACTTTTAAAAAATGTTGACATACAGCCCTTTGGGGTATTTCTTGAGGAAAATGTTCATTAAAATAAGCCTTCATAACCCTACATGTCCAGAGATTAAAGTAAATTAGGCAAAAAAATAATGCATTTCCTCAATTATTTTATTTTTAAAAAATTATTAAATGAGGAATTGCTAGGAGATGAATTTTTAGTAGGCAAGAACAGTCACCAACTTGACTTTCTTTTTTTTTTTTTTAAGTTTGGCAGCAACTTTGTGGTTTTAAATGACTTGGCAATTAAGATGTTTTCATTAATTTGGATGCCATAGCAGGAATAAGCTATTTTCTGATCATTTTGTGACTCCTGGGAAATGTGTGTTACCAAGTAAAAGAATACAAGAATTCCTTAATTAGGATACTTGGTAACTGTGTTCTCATTTTTAGACAGTATACATACATCATAACTGATATTTTCCTGCCATACAGGTAATCAGACTACTTTCCACATTGATGGACACATGCTGTCAGTTATTTAAAGCAAGATTTCAGTGCTTTTTTTATGTTGAAAACTTCTAAGGCAAAAATGTCATTTAATGATCTTTGTGATTCCAGCAAATTGCTTCTAATTTGTAAAGAATATAGGAGGATTAGTAGATAGATGATGGAAGTGCTTCTTAAAGAAAATTCAGGTTGTAGGTTCAATTGCCCTGGGTGGGTGGGTAGAAACTGGGTGGGTACCTGTAGTGCAAATCTGACTTCAGTTCCCTATAGGGAGAATTTTGTGTTTTTCAATTAATAGATTTTTGTATCTTGATATTTCCTACTTAATGCAGTGATTGTTTCTTTAAGGTATGGTCTACGTGAGTTTGTGGTGATTGCCCCTGCTGCACACAGTGATGCAGTTCTCAGTGAATCTAAGTGCAACCTTCTTCTGAGTTCTGTCTCTATTGCTTTGGGAAACACTGGCTGGTAGGTGGACATTTTGATAAACCTAGACAATAAGCTGAAAACTATTTTTAGTCATAATTTATGAAGGTAAATGATTAAATGATACTTTTTTACTAAAAGTAGAAAATTAGTACATATACTTGGATATTGTTATAATGGAATTTGGTATATAAGGACAATTAATAAAAACCTTTTAAAATGTCATTTCTAAAGGGAATTATATTAAAATATTCAATGCATACTTGAAACAAAGACTAAATTGTATTATTTTTGTGCTTTGCTTTCACAAATTTAGTTTATTAAATTGTATCTCAGTATCTAATTTTAAATTTTGAGGATACACTTATACAATTTTTAGAGTAACTTTTCAGAAACTTATTTTTAAGTTATTTTAGACCCTACTTTAAAATGGAAGTATTTAAGAACATGAAACTTGCTTAATTGTATTTCATTTGCATTGAAAGACTCTAAATGTAAACTTGCTAGAAAAAATTAATGTATTAGAGTGTATATACTTCACAGTATAGCCTAAGGGAATAATTATTCCCCCTTTCATTTTCTAAATGAAAAGAATGACTAGAATATTTACTAACATAGCAGTATTAACTTGGGAATGTATTTATATAGCCTGTTCTTGTTATTCAAGGTAGTTATGTTTTATAAAACCATCACACTGAATTATTAAAACCTGAACCATCGCTCCTAGGAAAATTACAGAGAGTTAGGTTCTTGTGAGCCTCTGGTCACAACATTTTTGTCCATCAGTTAATACATTACCTTGTTTTATGTTTGTTTCTGTTTATTTTTATTTTTTATTCTTTTTAGTTATACATGACAGTAGACTCCATTTTGATAAAATTATGCATGCATGGATTATATCTTATTCTAATTAGGACCCCATTCTTGGTGAGATTCATTTAGGTATTTTCATAGATGTACATAGAAAAATTAGATCAAATTCATTCTACTGTCTTTCCTATTCCTATCCCTCCTTCCCATCATTTCCCTTTGTCTAATCTACTAAACTCCCTGCCCCTGCCCTTTATTATGGTTTAGCTTCCACATATCAGCAAAAACATTTGACCTTTGGTTTTTGGCGGGCATTGGCTTATTTCACTTAGCATGATAGTCTCCAGATCCAGCCATGTACTGGCAAATGTCATAAAGTCATTCTTTATGGGTGAGTCATACTTCATTGTGTATATATACCCCAACTTCTTTATCTGTTCATCTGTTAAAGGGCACCTGGATTGACTCCATTGCTTAGCTATTGTGAATTGTTCTGCTATAATACATATTATTGGTTCAGGAGGATTGAACTCTCAGCCAGTAGTCCTATATTCTTTTGCCAGAATGAAACTCACCTAACACATGATTTTGTATGTAAGACTTATCACAGGGCTGGGGTTGTAACTTGGTGGTAGAGTGCTTGCCTAGCACGTATGAGACACTGGATTCAATCCTCAGCACCACATAAAAGTAAATAAAATAAAGGTATAGTGTTCATATACAACTAAAAAATTTTTTTTAAAGATACATCACTGCTTTCTTGTACACAGGAACACTACCTTCAGAACTATGCCTGGGGGTCATTTTAAAGAGTGAAATCACCAACAAAAAGGGTGTGCACACGCGCGCGCGCACGCACACACACACACACACACACACACACACACACACACATAAAAGTAGCACTTAAATAGATCATGAAAAGGATACTTATTTACATTTGGGTGAAACAAGAAGGCAGAACATTATCTTAGTTGAATTCAGCTGGAAATATGCATGTTAGATGACTCAAAATTTTGATGTTCAGCCCATGTCTATCAATGAATGTTTTGTGAGTACTGATTTTGGAATTACAAATAAATTTAGTGAGTAGGCAACTTTGCAGTTATGGAAATCTGAATGGTAAGGATCAATACCACATGATAGAAATATTTTATCACCAAGTTGATTTAATTTGTATTGTTTAATATTCATGAATCAGGTTTTAATATGAATTTGGAAAGACTAATATACAATCACTCAAGAAATTTTTCATGCTGCTTTTTATGACTTTTACTCATGTTTAAATAGAAAAGTTTCTGACTAAAGTACCACTGGAAGATAGTTTCTTCAGTTTATTAGCATAAAGAGAACAGAAACCCTTAAGTATCTTTGTGGTAAATCAGAATCTACTTTTAAACATTTGAGATTTAAATGACACAGGAAAATTTTAAGGTTTCGGAATTATTCAGTGTTTAATGATTTGCATTTTCTTCCTAATCACCTGCAGTCAAGTACCACTCTTTGTGCAAATTCATCACAAATGGCGAAGAATGTATGTTGGAGAATGTCAAGGTCCTGGTGTCCGAACTGATTTTGAAATGGTTCATCTTCGAAAAGTGCCAAATCAGTACACTCACTTGTCGGGTCTATTGGATATCTTCAAATCAAAGATTGTGAGTTGGCATTGATATTGTCGGTCTTACTTCAGAGCCAGATAAAAGTAATAGCAATTTGAGCTTATAGAAACATGCTCTGTACTCTCAATAATGTAATTGATTATAAGAAAATATAATTGACTAACAAATTACTATGTTTAAAGAAACAAAACACCCAATTAGGAACTAATTTTGTTTGTTCATTCTGTTAATGTTTATTGCCTGTGTTCCATTCCTTGATCTCTGAGAGTCATTGCCAGTCTCCCCAGCTTAGTGGCTTCAGGTGGCTGCTTGTTTGAGGCATTGACTGTGAGCTCTCCCTTTGGGTTCTGAATTTTTTTTTCAAGTCTTGATTTGATTTTTAGGTTTACTCTCTTTTATATTCTGTGACTGATAGTTGCAAGGCTAGCTGGGATGTGCTGAATATATCTTTGGTGTTCTATAAAAACACTATCACAGAAATATGAAGGACTTGCCTGTGCTGCTCTTCAGGAAAAATTAGGGTTTTGTTAAAGTTGACACCATCTCACATAAGTGATCAAATTTGGTTAACAAATTGACATCAAATAATGGTCTATGTATGTTAATTAAGGGCTGGGGATATAGCTCAGTTGATAGAGTGCTTGCGTTGCATGCACAAGGCCCTTGGGGGTTCAATCCCCAGCACCACAAAAAAAAAAAATATTAAAACAACGAACTGTGTTTTCTGACATAACAACACTGAACAGGATACATCATCACCTGTGTAGCATTCTTGCCAAAATGTTTACCATTAATTAAATGTGAGAAAACCATGACATATTTCAAAGTGAGTCCTACTTTATAAAGTAACTGATCTGGGTTCTTAAAAATGTCAGTATCTTCTAAATGTCTGTGATAGGCAAAATAAAAAGTGGGAACTGTTTAAAAGATAAGTGATGCATGATAGGTAAATGCAATGCATGATTCTTGATTAAATACTTGAGCAAAATAACAAAGCCATTAAGAATCTGATTTGGGATAATTGAGACAATTTTAACATGAACAGTCTATTAGAAAACAGTATCAATGTTAAACTTGAGTGTACTGTGTTATGGTTGTGTAGGATAATGTCCTTGTCCTTAGGTATTACTAAAGCTGAACTGTCATGATTCTTACAACTTTAAAAAGTTCAGCCAAAAAAAATCATTCATGCATGTGTGCCGTGGTCCAGCGCTAGCAGCGGTTAGGGGTCCTAGGTGGATGGGAGGCATTGGCGTGGTGGAGAAACAGCATACAGAGACACCAAGTGTTCTGAGGCTGAATCTAAATCTTTATTATTCACAGAATCTTTTTGTATGTTTTTTTTCTTTGGTATTGATTGCATCATTTCATGGTTTAAGAGTATAACTAATGATCTTTTTTAAGAAACATGTTCTTACTGCATTACTGCATGATAGTTTAAATTTAAAAAACAAACAAACAAACAAAAAAAAACAGTTCCCAGCAAGGTAGAGGGCACCATGCTCCATTTAGTTTTAATTTCCCTGAAAGAATACATCATTAAGTTTCTATAGAAGTTACCCTTTCCAAGAACTCTAATGTTAGTTATTAACAGTGGAAAGTTTTTGTTATTACTAACAGAGAATAGAGGAATCAGTTTATTGTTAATATTTATTCTATTTCATATACTCAATGGCGGACTAAAACTCTATTTTGATCTTTAAAGAACTAGACATAAGAAGAATACAAATTGTACTTATGATTAACTTATTTTTTTTTATTAAGTGGGAAAAATATCCTTAAACTTAATCATATACACTAACTAAGAAAGCAATGAAGACCAAACACCACATCAAAGCCTCAGACAAATACATTCTCATATATAACTTCTAGAGAATTTGTATACTAAAGAAATCACAGGCTCCTTACAAATTTGAGCAAATCATAATGGCTTATTTATGATTTCATCTAAGTATTAATATTAAACTTTACATTATTTTGTATCCCAGCACCATGAAATCTCCCAGTATTCTCTATAATCTGAATCTAAGGATATATTATTAGTATTAAAAGCAACTGCATATGGAAACATGCCACGCCTGTGTCCCCCAAGAGGGAGGATGATCTTTCAACAGAACCATGTCAAGTGTCGGATCCTCTACTCCAACAGAACCATGTCAAGTGTTGGAGTGGTAGGAAATAGATGCGGCACATGTGTGTTAATAAATAATGAACTTGGTAAAAGTTATATAGTTGTTCATTATATTAGTTCACCAACCTTTCTGAAGGTTTTAAAAATTTTTAATGAAATAATTACTGAAATTTCCTTTTTAGTAAATATTGTTTGTTATAAAAACATTTAGGGTTAGAATTTGAGCTGGAGATGTGGCTTAGTGTCAGAACTTGCCTAGTATGCGCAAGGCCCTGGGTTTTATCCCTAGCACACTCTCCCCCCTCCCCCCCAGTTAAAAAAAAGAAAAGAAAAATGTGTTTTCAGTGTAGTGGTATGATGACTACCATCTAGATAAACCCTTTGACATTAAAAAATGTATGTACCAGGTTAGAAAATTTAAGTAAAACTTCCTTTGTCCTCTTCTCTCTTCTCAAAATAACTACTGTTAGTTTCTTGTGATTATCTCCAAAAAAATAAATAAATAAAAATTGTAGCAGCATATATTTTGGAGCATGCCATGTATGTATGTAATTTTCAAAAACACTCTGGGTTCTGAAATATATAAATACTGCTTAATTTACATGGAATATTTTTGAAAATTTTTTTGGAAAAGTCAAGTATGTCTTAATTTCAACTCCATTAGTTTTCCTTTTCTCTCATCAGACATCTTTAAATATTTTTAAACTTTTGAAGTCAAATTTATGGTCTGATGCAAATATTACTTTATTCCTGCATCTTAAGAAAACATTAATGAATGTTACTTTCAGATCTTTTTTTGTCACCCCTTGATGTAGTTCAGCTTCTCTATGTTAATAGGGACTACCTTGATCTGTGGAGCCTGACTTAGATTTACGGATTTTACTTTCAAAAGTGATCCTAATCAGCTTATCACATCAGCTGTTAGTCTATCAGAATTTTAACAAAATTCACTCTTCTGATGTGAAACCTCTCTCAGAATTGATTTGAAAGGAATGGAACTTAAAATAATTGATACCTGGTTTGAGTACTTTGAAGTTTCCTACATAGTTAAAGTTACTCTGACTTTTTTTTTTTTTTTTTTTAACTAAAGAGTAATCTTTACTGTTTTTTTAGGTTGGGGATGTAGATCAATGATAGATGCTTGCTTAGTAGGCATGCATGAGGCCCTGGGTTTGATCTTCAACACCATAAAAAAAAAATTACTAAACAGATGTTAAACAACATCTATTTACGTGCCATAGACGTGCCACATCTTCACTGGTGGTTTATTTCATGTCACTGAGATCTGATTCTTAGAATAGGCTTCTTTTTGAGGGACCCAGTTTTTCTATTTGTAGTCACATAAAAGGCAACTTTTAATACCATATTCTAGATATATAAAAACTCGTAAACTTTTCCAATTTAAATATTCTTAGTTCTTGCAGATTCCTTACATTTCGTGGTTTTATAACATGATTATTGAGTTGGATAGTTGTCTCTTTTAAAACTACTTTTTTTTTTTTTCATTTCTGGAGACATTTTGTTTGTAGACTCATTCTGAGTAAGTTTTATTTAATTATTTTTACTTTGACTCATATCCATCTGATGATCTTATTGGTTGCTGCCTACCTACAGGATATTTCAGAACCAGGTCATAAAGTGGTGTTTGGAGCCTCTTGCTTTGTGGTAATGTTGGGTACATTTCATATCTAGCCTAAGAATCCTGGGTGGTTTGTTCATGTATGAAAGTGACTTTTTCCCCTCTCACACAGTAATGTACACTTTCCCACCCCTGCACCACCAGGTCCATAGCTTCTAATACCATAGCCATTGTACCAAGCAGGAGTGCCCTACCCAGTGTCTGACTTAAGCAAAGAAGCATGCAATCCCTTATTCTGGGTAGAATCCTTTGGTGCCTTCCATTTAATGCAGTCTGTATCTTATGCTGTCACTACCTTCTTTCTTACCTGTAGCTAACTAGGCTTATGCCTTGAACCCCACTTATCCCCTTGGGCTTTTTGTACCTTTTCTAGGGTCCACAAAGATATTTAGGTCATGTCTGATCCTGGCTGTTTCTTTGTAGATGCCTCTCTGTATTTAGCCACATTGTTTTGTGACTGGAGCAGAGGTTGTCAAACTGACCTTGTTATGGCTTCTTTGACAGTTTACACTTTTTATTATGGGTCAATGTTCATTTGATATCCGGGCCTGACTAAAAAGATGATATATATCCTGACCAGTCAAAATCTTACCCTGCTTGTCTAGGACACAGCAGCCTAAAATTAGATTCATTTTTTGTGGGGGCACACACCTTATATTGTGACTTCAGTATGAGTTTGAATTCAGTTAAAGCTACCTGTGACATTTATAGATGCTGCTGCTGAGCTAAATGTCACTTTTTACTTTGCTACTTAAAGTCTCCAGACCAGTAGCATTAGCAACACCTATAAAATACTTACATATGGAGAAAGGTATTCCATCTGCATTTTCAAGAGATCCCTCAGTGATTCTTGTATTCATTTTAGTCCAGTTCTACTAATGTATATTAAGCATTATGAAAAGAAGCTGAGATCGCAAGATATTTAGATGATGGTATTAATTTTATGATTTTTAGTGAACTTAAAGATAAATCTAAGTCTTGTTAACTGGTTCATTAATATAATCAATTTTGCATAAGTGACCATTAGTTTGTTTTAATCTAAAATTCTAGCAAAATATTCCAGACTAGCTTAAATTTGTATTTATTCTCATTTAAAAAGAAAAAAGACATTATCTCCCCAAACCTGGTCTTACATTTTTTTTTTTTTTCCTGGGGGTGTGTGCGACAGTGGTGGTGGTACTGGGATTGAACTCAGAGGCACTCAATCACTAAGCCATATCCCCAGCCCTTTTTTGTATCTTATGTAGAGACAGGGTCTCACTAAGTTGCTTAGCTACTCACTTTTGCTGAGGCTGACTTTGAACTTGTGATCCTCCTGCCTCAGCTCCTGTGCCACCGGGATTGTAGGCCACGGTACCTGGCTAGTCATACACTTTTTAATAGTTTTATCTTATTTAAAAGGTGGTTATTTTTTTTTTTTCACATTCAGTATCTGAAATCAATAGTAAAAAACTGTAAAAGGTATTTTGAAAGATCATTTTGCTTAATTTCATTTCCTGGTAGAAGTGTAAGCAACTTTATTTTAAAGTAATTTGCTTCCTGGCTTTTTTTTTTTTTTTTTTTTTTTTTTTTTGAAATGGTTCTCACTGTTGCCTCTGTGGACCTCCCACTCCTAGATTCAAGCAATCTTCCTGTCTCAGCATCCTGAATAGCTGAGACTATAGGTATGCACCCACATTAAATCATTTTTATCCCCTTACCCCTTTTTTTCTTTAGCTACACAATCTTTTCATCAAATGAAAACATTTGTGGAAGCAATATGAAGAAATTGTAGAAATCCTTGTATACACAAATATGTAAACAAATATACAGTGATTCTTTGAAGAGTTTACTTTTCCTTTTTTTAAAATCAGGTGTAACATTTGCCAGTACTGTTCTTATGTTAGGGTCTTCCCTCTTTTTTTATTTTTTATATTTTACAGACTGCATTTTGATTCATTATACACAAATGGGGTACAACTTTTCGTTTCTATGGTTGTAGACGATGTAGATTCACACCATTCATGTAATCATACATATACATAAGGTAATGATGTCTGTCTCATTCCACCATCTTTCATACCCCTGCCCCCTCCCCCCTCTCATTTCTCTCTACATAATCTAAAGTTCCTCCATTCTTCTCTTACCCCACCCCCATTATGTATCATCATTCACTTATCAGGGAAAACATTTGGCATTTGGTTTTTTGGGATTGACTTATTTCATTTAGCATGGTATTCTCCAATTCTATCCACTTACCTGCAAATGCCATAATTTATTCTTCATTATGACTGAATAATATTCCATTGTGTATATATACCACAGTTTCTTTATCCATTCATCTGTTGAAGGGCATCAACGTTGGTTCCACAATCTAGCTATTGTGAATTGAGCTGCTGTAAACATTTTTGTGGCTACGTTACTGTAGTATGCTAATTTTAAGCTTTTTCTCAGCAAAGGATACAATTAATAATGTGAAAAGAGAGCCTAAAGAGTGGGAGAAAATCTTTTCTACATGCACTTCAGATAGCACATTAATCTCCAAAATTTATAAAGAACTTACAAAACTTTACACCAAAAATACAAAGAACCCAGTCAATAAACTGACCAAGGAACTGGACAGACACTTTACAGAAGAAGATAAATAGATGATGAACAAATATGTGAAAAAGTGTTCAACTTCTCTAGTAATTAGATAAATGCCAATTAAAACAACTCTAAGATTTCATCTTACTCTAATTAGAATGGCTGTTTTTAAGAACACAAGCAATAATAGGTGTTGACGTGGATGTGGGGAAAAAGGCACACTTGTACATTCCTGGTGGAGTTGCAAATTGGTGCAGCCACTCTGGAAAGCAGTGTAGAGGTTCCTCAGAAAACTTGGAATGGACCCACCTTTTGACCCAGTTATCCCACTCCTCAGTTTCCCTCTTGATTTCCTAAATTCTGTACCTTTGGCCTAATAATTTCAGTGATTTATTTTTCCTTTTTAACAGCAAGATTATGCATACTATTGTTTAATATTATATGCTAGGTTTCATAAGGGCAGTATTTTAGCCCTTCTGTAAGTTTGAAATTTTGATGTTGAAGGGTCTCATCATTCACATATTATTGTCTTTTCATGTATCTCCTAGGGATGTCCTTTAACTCCATTGCCTCCAGTTAGTATTGCTATTCGATTTACCTATGTGCTTCAGGATTGGCAGCAGTACTTTTGGCCTCAGCAACCTCCAGGTGAGATCATTTAGAACTGTATTTAAATTGTCGAATATAAATGGAAATGAAAATATATTGAGAAATTTAAAACATTTAACAATGCTTTCAGTGTTTTACATGGAAATATGTAATTGGTTTTTTGTACTTGAGATTGAACCCAGAGATACTTTACCACTGAGCTACATTTTCAGCCCTCTTTATTTTTTTTATTTATTTTTATTTTGAGACAGGGTCTTGCTAAGTTGCTTTGGGCCTTGCTAAGTTGCCAAGACTGGCCTTGAACTTGCAATCCTATTGCCTCAGCCTCCAGAGTTGCCGAGATTATAAGAATGTGCCACTGTACCTGACTTGTAATTCATTTTAAATATTGCTGATTTTATTACTTTATGATTTTTTTTCTTTTAACACTCTGTAGATTTTCTAGAGACAGCATTGCTCGTTATTTGACAGTTTGTCTTCAAAAGCTATTTTATAAAGCTCCCATGTGCTATAAATTACTATGTAGTGCTATAAAATACTATGTAGTGAATGTTAAAAAAATGTCTGTTTTAAGAGTATAATGAGAGAAGCCACCCTCATAAACCAACAGGCAGAAAACCTTACATAGTATAGTTTGAAGAGTACTAAGTAAAGGAAAGAAGAAAAGTATGTATGTATATACACACATTTAAGGGGAAAATAAAAGAATATTTTTACTTTAACTTGCATTTTATAAAAATATACTCAAAGTCAACTTGCTTACTCGATGCAGTTAATTCTTTCAATAATCGTTAAATATTAGCCAGTATAGGCCAGTCTGTACCAAGGACACAAATATGAATAAGACAATTTTTAAAAATTGGGAATAAAAATAATAAGTACCTCAGAGGATTGAAGGCCATGTAAATTCTTCATATTTCTTTTCTAAGGGGAAGGGACTGACATTTAATGTGGCTAGATGCTGTGCTTGGCATTTAATATAATGTTTTATGTAATTCTCATTTACCTATGAGGTAGGTATTATGTTTCTTAGAAAATGTCTCTTAAAGAAGAGTGAGTTGGGCTGGGGAGATATCTCAGGTTGTAGAGTACTTGCCTTGCATGCACAAAGCCCTGGGTTTAATCCTCAGCACCACCAAAAAAAAAAAAAAAAGAACAGTGAGTTACTGGCCTAATGTCATGGGGTCACAAGTTGACCAACTTTGCATTGACACCCTAGTCAAACTCAAATTCCCTTGTATTTTTTATTCTCAATCTGTAATTTAGTTAAAACTTTTGTACAGTTATATTTTAGTAATATTTTAACACTAATTTTATAAAAAATGCTTCTTGTAATTTTTTTTGCAATTTTGAGGCTCTTAAAAATTCACATCTTATAATAAACCAATCATTGTGATATGTATTGTAAGCATACTTTAGTTAGGAAAATGGAATGAATTGGCTGGAGAAAACTTAACGACTCAAGTAATTAAACCATATTAATGACTAATTTTAGTAATTTAGGGTATAGATAATTGTCAAAGATAAATTAAGCAAATCTTGGAAGACTTTAATTTTAGGAATCTGTATTGTAATATAAATAATTAAAACCCACCATCTGTATTATTTCAGAGAAATAAATCCTTTTAATGTCTTTTTAAGAAGCATTAGGGGCTGGGGCTATAGCTCAGTGCAGAGTGCTTGCGTAGCACGTGCGAGGCACTGGGTTCTATCCTTAGCACCACATAAAAAAATAAACAAATAAAGGCATGATGTCCATCTACAACTACCAAAAGAAAAAGAAGCATTTATTAGTTCCTCAGGAGAAATGGAACTGAGAAGGGTGATTTACCCTCAGTTTTCCCCTGGTCTCAGGGAGCATTCATAGTGGAAAGGAGATTCTTTTCTGAACTTCAGATATTTCCATCAACTGTCAACCAAAATATTTTATTAATAAAGACAGATCTGCTAATTTGTTTTTCAGAAATTATTGAAATTATTGATAACAAAACTGATGAATGTAGGTTGGTGATTACAGTTTTTAATACTCAGATAATCTTTCTTTTTAGGTTATGTTAATAGCTTTCTCAGAATATGTAAAAAAGTATAGTAATAATATTCTTTTGAGTAATAGTTAAGGAATATTTCAGGTTGGTAAAATTGAGAATGCATGAATTGAAACACAGAAGGAAATAAGTAAATCTTTTTACTTGTTCTCAGGGGATTTCTTTAATATTTGCCTTTGTGTTGTAACATGCTTTAACTTGCAAACAATGTTATTCTGTGTACTCTTTTATAGGTACTTTTAAAGCTGTTATCTTCCAAAGGGCTTAGCCTAACTAGATTAGATTGTTATTACTCTATTTTTTGCCAAATAATGGAAAAATATTTATTTTGTTTAGATATAGATGCCCTTGTAGGAGGAGAAGTTGGAGGCCTGGAGTTTGGCAAGTTACCATTTGGTGCCTGTGAAGATCCTATTAGGTGAGAATTTCATACTGTCATTTGAATTATAGGATTACTTTACTTTTAAAATTTATATTGATATTGATTTTACCATGCTTTCTGATATAGTAGGCTACTGGAATGAATATAGTACTGGAAATAGGGAACTACCCATTTTCTTTAATTGATAATATTACATGAAAACGTTCTGAAATTCAGTATTTTTCTGTCATAAGTTTGGCAGACTGGCCTATGGGCCAAATCTGACCAGTAGTTTTGTTTTGTGTGACCAGTGAGCTTAGAATGGTTTTTGTATTTTTAAGGAATATAAAAGAAAAAAAGTCTAAGAATATATTGGAGATGGTACCTGTCTTATAAAGCATAAAATAGTTAATCTCTGGCCCTTCGTAGAAAAGGTTTTCCAACTCCTGACTATAACGTGATTTTTCAAAATTGAGATAGAATTCACCTATCATAAAATTCACCAGAGTATACAATTCAGTGTTCTCTGATATTTATAGTTTGCAACAATTATCACTGATTAATCAGACAGAATGTTTTCGTTATCTAAAAAAGGAAAAAAAAAACTTTTGCCATCATCTGCTCCTCAATCATTTCAGCCACTCCATCTCTAAGGAAACACTAATCTACTCTGTCTCTATGGATTTACCTATTCTGAATATTTCATATAAATGGTGTCATACAATATGTGACCTTTTGTATCTGACTTCTTTTACTTAGTATGGTTTTTCTGAGGTACATCCATCTTGTGGCTTGAATCAGTACTTGATTGTTCGTATAGCCATAAATATGCCATAGTATGGATATAGTGTATACCACATTTTGTTTATCCATTCATCAGTTAATGGACATTTGAGTTATCTATACTTTTTGGTTATGTATATATATATATGATGATTTTTATATCTGCAAAATATGAACTTCATGTGGATGTGCTGCCATTTGCTAATAAACCAGTTGTTTTCAGTTTATTATACATAACATCACTTTTAACATACTTCTATGTACATCCTTGGTTATTTCCCAAGGACATATTTCTAGAAGTAGAATTACTGAGTCAGAGGATATACCTATAAATATCAAAGGTTTTGATATGTTTTGTTTATTTTAAGTGAGCTCCATTTAGCAACTACATGGCCTCATCTGACTGAAGGAATCATTGTGGATAATGATGTTTATTCGTAAGTACACTTAAAAACTTTCAGAATAAATTAACTACCAAGTGGTTATTTATTTTCCATTTTTTATACTCATTTCCCATTTTTTTATATTCATTTCTAATAAGGTTGGTTAAGTTTTTTCAAATTCTTTTTAAAAATTTGTTCTAATTAGTTATACATGACAGCAGAATGCACTTCAACTCACTGTACACAAATGGAGCACAACTTCTCATTTCTCTGCTTGTAAAATGAGGCAGAGTCACACCAGTAGTGTAATCATACATAGAGTGATAATGTCTGTCTCTCTCCACCATCCTTCCCCTTCCCCCATCCCCTCTCCTTCCTTCACTCCCCTCTGCCCAATTCAAAGTTCCTCCATTCTTCAATAGCCCCCGCCCATTATGGATCAGCATCCACAGATCAGAGAATACATTTGGCCTTTGATTTTTTGGAATTGGCTTGTTTCACTTAGCATGATATTCTCCAGCTCCATCCATTTAACTGCAAATGCCATAATATCATTCTTCTTTAAGGCTGAGTATTGTGTATATGTAACACATTTTCTTTATCCATTCATCTGTAGAAGGGCACCTAGGTTGGTTCCATAGTTTTGCTACTGTGAATTGAACTGCTGTAAACATTGATGTGGCTGCATCACTACTGTGGTATGCTGATTTTAAGTCCTTTTGAGTACGAACTTAGGAGTGGGATAGCTGGTTCAAATGATGGTTCTATTCCAAGTTTTCTAAGGAGTCTCCTTACTGCAAATTGCACCAATTTGCAGTCCCACCAGCAATGTGTACCTTTTCCTCCCAATTCCTCAACAACACTTAATGTATTTTTGCCTGTATTCTTGATAATTGCCATTCTGATTGGAGTGAGATGAAATCCTAGTTTTGATTTGCATTTCTCTAATTACTAGAGATGTTGAACATTTTTCGTATATTTGTTGATCAATTGTATATCTTCTGTGAAGTGTTTGTTCAGTTCCTTAGCCAATTTATGATGAATAGCCATTTTTTGTTAATATGGATTAGAGAAGCATTTTAGGTTGCTGGTTTTCCTTAGTTTAAGAATAATGAACAACTTGAATCTCACTGTGTTTTAGCAAAGATGTCTCTAAGATTCAGTGTATAATTCTTTTGAATTTTTCTTATAAGAAGGATTTCATAAGTAATTTGAAGACATGGTGATCATCAGAATGTATGAGAATAATATTTGATCATTAAATGTTGTCAATAATAAAACATCCATGCTCTTTACTTCTGTGTGTGCAATGACTTCAAAATTATAGCAGACATTCTCCAGGAAGAATGTAGCCAAAGAAGAAGGCAATCTAATATCTTCTCATTTGATGCAAAATAGTAAGAAATAGGATACTTTTTCTTTTAATGAAGTACATTTGTTGTATTCGCTGATGGTCAAATTAAGTTGAAAACTCTTAATTAGATTATTTAGGTGTAAAAAAAGTAAAGCTACTATAATCCTATTTAATAAAATAGACAATATCTTGATGGTTTATCTTTATAAAGTTTATATCCTTTGTGCCAATTAACCTATTTTTTATGGCTGCATAGTGTCCCATTAGATGAACCCACTGTGATCTATGTGAGAAAACAGGGTACTTTTTGATTTTGTACAGATTTTTTTTTTTTTTTTGGTCTTTTTTTTCTTTTTCTTTTTTTTATTTTTTTTGTGAAACAGTGATATGATAAACAGGTTGAGACAATTGTGCATACTTTTTTTGTCATTCCTTTTTTATTCTTTTAAAAATGCATTTATCTCATTAGGTTATTAGTGTAAATTGTTTATTCAGAATCATTTTTATGTATTTTAACATTTTGATTTTTGGTATTCCATTTATCCAAATTTTTTGTTTTGATCTAAGAACTTGATTTATTAAAATTTTACTTTTTAAAAGTTTATTTAAATGGCCATGTCTGAATAACAGTAGGTTAAGAGAAGCAAAACGAATTGCTTTTCCTTCTATAGAATGTTTTCATTAGACTGTATTTTGAAAATTTCATGATTCTTGCAGATTGTCATAATTAGAATTTATTTATTGTTTCGCATTCTAGTGATTTGGATCCTATTCAAGCACCCCATTGGTCTGTTAGAGTTCGAAAAGCTGATAATCCTCAGTGTTTGCTAGGTAAGATGTAATATGTTCCTTTTCTGAAATGCCATCAATCTACCTATTTTCCAAATTAGGAATACTGAATACATTCTTTATACTTTATTTCACTTATCAAAAAAAATTTTTTTAACATTATGACTTCCTCAGTTAACACCATGTAGAAAAAAATCTTTGCTGACAGTACTGAATCCTTTTTAAATAGCAGTAGCAGGATTTCTGATTATCCTTCTGTTTTAATGCATCTATACCTCAGAATTCTCCAGTATTATATCGCTGTTTTAATTTTTCTTATTCCTTCATATTACTTCCTTATCTTCCTTCAGTGGCTTAGTCTGTATCTCCTAGTTAATAGATCCTTTTGTTTCTTTTGTTGTCCCTCTGGACCTGTGGTGTGTGATGATAAAGCATTGATAACAGCCCCTGTGATTCTGTATAATTGTATCATATCTGCAAACCTATATTCTTTTATGAGAAAAGAGTTGTAAATACACCTTTTGTATCTCACAGGGTTATTTGAAGAATTAAGTGAATTAAAATAAGTTGGAGTACTTCAAAAAGTAGTAATTGTTCTTCAGGTTCCATGTTTGGAATTGTCTCTCTCTCCCTTTTTATAGGTGCATCTCTTTTTTGAAGTCTTCTTAATCCCTCTCCTCCATGTACCTTTCCATGTTTTCCACCTTATATTTGTACAAATGAAAATATTCTATTCTTTTTGATCATGGTGCCTTAACTGCATGCATATCATCTTATGTATTACTATTCAACTGATGGAGTTAGTAAATATTTATTTATTAATGACAATGCATTTCTCTAAAGCATTCTTTGTTGAGCTCTTTATCATTTATCATATGATATTCATCAGATGATAATTAGCAATTGTCATTTGTGCTATTAGTGAAGAAAATTTCCTGCCCTTGGTGAGTTTGGGGCCTTATAGTTGATATGAAGAGTTTCAGAGTTAGACAGGTTCACATCCTGGTCCTACCAGTTTGACCAACTTTCTTAATCTTTTTAAGCCTCAGCATCCTCATCAATAAAATAGGTAACAAGAGTGCAGACTTCACAGGATTATTGGGAGGATCAAATCAAATCATATGGGTATATGTATCCCACTTAACACAGTGCCTGTCATATAGTAACAGTACAATAAATGATTTCTGTTGTTTTATCATTGAATTATTTCATTAAATTTACTTACTAAATTATTTCCTTATACTTTAGTATTTCTCATCTTCTGACTTGCATAATTTCAGATGACCTTAGAATTGAAAGTATTCTCATTTCAAATTACTGTTTCATGATTTCATCCTACCTTTTTGACTAACTTTTATGACTAGATAATAAAATTTTCCTGCCCTTCTGAAGATATCTGGAAAATGTTCTAGATTTATTCAGAACTAGTTGGTAAATTCTAAAACTTAGATGTATACCTTATTTTATTACTAAAGATTCTCATTAAACTTCAATTTTTGGTGTAAACATAATTCATCGAACCTCTTTAGAATTTATCAAACCTCTTTCTACCTTCTCATATCAAGGACACAAAGCGTAGCATTAATATGTAACAGAAGCTAAAATATTTATCCCACATGATTTCTTAATCCTCTAGAAATATCTTTTGTTTTGGGGGAGGGGTTAGGGATTGAACCCAGAGTCCCTTTACCACTGAGCCACATCCCCAGCCCTTTTTAATTTTTAATTTTGAGTCAGGGTCTCACTAAATTGTTTAGAACCTCATTTAGTTACTGAGGCTGGCCTTGAATTTGTGATTTTCCTACCTTAGCCTCCCAAGTCACTGGGATTATAAGCATGTACTACCTTGCCTTACTAGAAACATATCTTTTTAAAAGTTTCTTTTTAATTTGTATTTTTTAATGGATTCAGAGTTCTATGAGATACAAAGAAAGAAGACTACATACACGTAGTATATTGTTACTTATACAATTAAGATAAGTAGACAGTATTTGTCTTGTTGAAGCATATAAAAAATACTTAATGTTGTTTGGTAAAATTTTTTTTTCCCTTTCATTCTAGAAGGAATTCTAAGGAAAAACTTTTCAATATCCTGGTGGGGAGACAGGAAGGAAGAATAAGACTAGTTTTGAAATAATATTAATTTTAATTTTCTTTGGGGGAAAAAACTGATTTCTTTTTCTCCTATATTTTAGTTAATAGCTTTTATGAGAGGATATGTACTTTATATGACTGGTCTCTTTCAGTTAAGTAGCAGACATAAGTAACATTTTCTTTCTATATAGGTGATTTTGTCACTGAATTTTTTAAAATTTGCCGTCGAAAGGAATCAACTGATGAGATTCTTGGACGATCCACATTTGAGGAAGAAGGAAGAGGTGACCTACTTTTCTTTTTCAACATAATTTCAAACATCTTATCCAATTTCTTTGGCACATTGTCTGATTTTTTTCATCTATTTTTTCTTACTTTGAATTAAGTTGGAGAAGTAAGTTTCAATGAACTAGACAGCTGCCATTTTTTCTAGGCTCTATCTAGAGCCTGTTATACATTAAGGGCATTTAATAAATTCACCAAAAATGTAAGATATTTTGAAAAGCAGGGTTTCAGAGATTAAGTCTTCTAGGGAGAAATAAATTGTATGACACTTTTGCAATTCATGCTTGCATACAAAACTGACTATGTGGACTAAATGTAATTCTGAGACCACATAACACTATAGAGAAAAGAAATATTCTATACTCTTGATTGATTTGCTCATCACTCTAACCTGCTAAGGTTGGTAACATAATTTGTATTCATATCTACTCTTTTTATAGAAATTGCAGATATAACTCATGCGTTGTCAAAGTTGACAGAGCCAACACCAGTTCCAATTCATAAATTATCAGTTTCAAATATGGTACACACTGCAAAGAAGAAAATACGAAAACACAGAGGTATAGAAGAGTCACCATTAAACAATGATGTCCTCAATACTATTCTCTTGGTAACTATTTTATTTTTGTATGTCTCTATGTATAACATTTGTTCATTATATATTCAGTCCCCTCTATGTGGCAAGCACTAGATTGGAAATGTAACATGAATAAAACAAACTCCCTGAAGAATTCTCACTTATTAGTGGGAAGAAAGTAAGTTAATAATAGTTGCAATCCCATCTGGTATGTGTAAAGTCAGGCAAAGGGGCAGTGACAGTATAACAGGAGGTACATCTGTCTCTGGGCAGTGGGAATCAGGGAATGCTTCATGAAGAGGGATGCTTGAACTGAGTCTTGAATTAAAGAAGACTTTTAAAGCAGAGGAATAGCATGTTCAATAGTTGGTTTTTTGTAGGTTATTTCCTTGGGAGTGATCAGGGATGAGGCTGGAGAGTAGCAGGTAACCTGCCATGCTGAAGTGCTGCACTTTATCTTAACATTTTAATACTATTTTAAGCAGATGATCAACATGATTAGAAATGTGTTTTCAAAAGGCTTCTTTGACAACAGTCTAGGGAAATCTTTATAGTGAGGACTAAAGGAATGTAGAGGGCTAGGATGGCTCCTAGACATAGTGTGGTTGGAGTGGGCTCAGCCTGGGAGCTACATAGGCAGAGGTTAATTCTGACTTACCATACAACTTCTAATAATCACTTTAGTTTCCTCATATCAAATGAGGCTAGCAAAACTGAGATTGTCATGAA
Source organism: Sciurus carolinensis (assembly GCF_902686445.1). Taxonomy (NCBI): domain Eukaryota; kingdom Metazoa; phylum Chordata; class Mammalia; order Rodentia; family Sciuridae; genus Sciurus; species Sciurus carolinensis. The sequence continues at coordinate 87,314,572 of NC_062215.1, forward strand.
AATTAAAGGACCTTCAACTGCCTGGCATTTAATAGGTCTTTGATAAATGATAGCTAGTCTTAGTGTAATTGTAATTATAATTATACTTCTGGCAGTTTATGCATTAAGACAATCTTGGGGAAAACTTTTTTTTTTTATTGTAAACAAATGGGATACATGTTGTTTCTCTGTTTGTACATGGTGTAAAGGCATAACATTTGTGTAATCATAAATTTACATAGGGTAATGTTGTTTGATTCAGTCTGTTATTTTTTCCCTTCCCCCCCACCCCTCCCACCCCTCTTTTCCTTCTATACAGTCCTTCCTTCCTCCATTCTTGCACCCCTCCCTAACCCTAACTCTAACTCTAACACTAACCCCTCCCACCCCGCATTATGTATCATCATCCACTTATTAGCGATATCATTCGTCCTTTGGTTTTTGAGATTGGCTTATCTCACTTAGCATGATATTCTCCAATTTCATCCATTTGCCTGCAAATGCCATAATTTTATCATTCTTTAGGGCTGAGTAATATTCCATTGTATATATATATACCACAGTTTCTTTATCCATTCATCAATTGAAGGACATCTAAGTTGGTTCCACAATCTGGCTATTGTGAACTGAGCAGCTATGAACATTGATGTGGCTGCATCTTTGTAGTATGCTGATTTTAAATCCTTTGGGTATAGGCCAAGGAGTGGGATAGCTGGGTCAAATGGTGGTTCCATTCCAAGTTTTCTAAGGAGTCTCCACACTGCTTTCCAGAGTGGCTGCACTAATTTGCAACCCCACCTGCAATGTATGAGTGTACCTTTCTCCCCACATCCTCGCCAACACCTGTTGTTGCTTGTATTCTTGATAATCGCCATTCTAATTGGGGTGAGATGGGATCTTAGGGTAGTTTTGATCTGCATTTCTCTTATTACTAGAGATGTTGAACATTTTTCCTTATGTTTGGTGATTGCGTGTATATCTTCTTCTGTGAAGTGTCTATTCATTTCCTTAGCCCATTTGTCGATTGGATTATTTGCATTCTTGGTGTAGAGTTTTTTGAGTTCTTTATAGATTCTGGAGATTAGCGCTCTATCTGAAGTATGATTGGCAAAGATTTTCTCCCACTCTGTAGGCTCTTTCTTCGCATTGCTGATAGTTTCCTTTGCTGAGAGAAAGGTTTTTAGTTTGAATCTATCCCAGTTATTAATTCTTGCTTTTATTTCTTGTGCTATGGGAGTCCTGTTGAGGAAGTCTGGTCCTAAGCCGACATGTTGAAGCTCTGGACCTACTTTTTCTTTTATAAGATGCGAGGTCTCTGGTCTGATTCCAAGGTCCTTAATCCATTTTGAGTTTAGTTTCGTGCATGGTGAGAGATACGGGTTTAGTTTCATTCTGTTGCATATGGATTTCCAATTCTGCCAGCACCATTTGTTGAAGAGGCTATCTTTTCTCCATTGCATATTTTTGGCCCCTTTGTTTAGTATGAGAAAATTATATTTATTTGGGTTTGTGTCCGTGTCCTCTATTCTGTACCATTGATCCACCTTTCTATTTTGGTACCAATACCATGCCATTTTTGTTACTATTGCTTTGTAGTAGAGTTGAAGATCTGGTATTGCGATACCCTTGGGGAAAACTTTTAAGAGTAGTTTAACGGAGCGAATACTGGACTTTGAAACATGATGTTAATCTTGGTAGACATCTTGCCATTTACCTGAACAAGACTCCTGGCCAAATTTTTAGCTTGTACATTATAAAATATAGGCAGTGATATTTAGTTCACAGTGGTATGAGAATAGGATAATGTTTATAAATATGCCTAGTATTAGTATTAAGCACATTCCACAAATTTTCAAAATTCTGTTGAATGTCAGTTTTAAAAAATGAACTCTAATAAAAGGAGTGAAAAGGAAAAGGCTTCCTTAACAACATATTCTTAGAGGTTTTATTCAAATTATAAAGCTCAGTTTTCTTTTACACTGAATTTTATCACCTACCTACTGCACGTGCACACACACGCACGCGCGCACACACACACACACACAAAACCATGTGGAAAAAATACATTGATCATTACCATTGTGGCTGCTTTTCATTTTCTAGGGATATGTCCTATAGTTATGGATCGTTAATATACTTTAGTATCTCATATAGGAAAACCAGTGGATAATACTATTACATTTCCTCATGAATAGATACGTATTTTTAAATCTTTAATATTTTTGTTTGCATTTAATAGTATTAATACTGTTAAAATTTTTAATAGCAGTGGGTAAGTATGAAATCACAGTAAAAAGATTTTGCTTTTGCATTGTTCTTCCCACAGAATCAGGTGGTTACTTTTGTGGAAAAATACCTGATTTCTTATGTTGGCTAGTCACAGAAATCTGGTGCATTGTTGTGGAAAATATTTAAAATTTTTGAGAACATAGACCCAAGTAATCAGTACAATGAAAACATTCCCATTTTTAAATAGCACAGCCTCTGAAAAGTCAGATAGTGTCTATATGAGTTATAAAAATCAACAAAATGGGAAATGTGGTCTTATGTGATTATCTCCCTTCCTTCCCCGCTGGCCCCCAGTTCTTATTCCCAGATGCTGCTTCTGAGAAACCATTAGATGGAACTACTTCAGTAGACAACAGTAATCCTCCGTCAGAGAGTGAAGACTATGTAAGTTAGAGTTCAATATTAAAATATTTTAAATGCATTGAATTTATAGGAATTAGATATATTTCTAGTTTGATAACCTAAGTATCTTTTTATTTTAAAAATCATCTTTGGAAAATTAAGTGGAGAGCGTGGTTTCTTGTAGAACATTGGCATAAGTACATATTTGGTAGCAAGAACTTCAAGAAACAATGAGAAAAAAGCATAGACATACTGTGCCTAATTCTGGGATTTCCATCATTTTAGCGTTTTTGTGAAATTATTAGTTTTACAACAGATTATTGTGTATATTTCAAAACTGGACAGTGAGTTGGAAACAAATGAAATAAAATTTTCATATTCTCTTTATCTGAGAAATTGAGAAATGAGACCATTTAGATGATAGGTATAGACATAGATCAAACTATTTAAATAGTTCTTGAAAAGTAGATTTTTATGGAGTGGAAAAGCAGAGCCTTTTATATTTTCAGTTTATACAGTTCTACTTTTGTGTTTTTGTTTTGACAAGTATGTACTCATTTTATAATTAAAAGATTTTTAGAACAATGCATGAAATTTGAAATGCATCTTAAAGATTCCAGAGAAGAAAATGAAAGTTGTAACTTTAACTTCACTTAAACTATAGGTTTACTTTTGGATCGCAGTGGAAATCTTGAAAACATGGATCTGCATAGGAACAATGTAGGCAGTAGTCATGATATATTTTGATAAAAACTAGTTTTTGCAAAGTTAATTTTAATATTAAAATCTCTTACTTTTTGATTATGCACATAAATATGTTGTTAATGAGTTTTGCTTTGTTTCCATTTTGTTAAATTTAGAATCTCTACAATCAGTTCAAATCTGCACCATCTGACAGTTTAACATACAAATTGGCTTTGTGTCTTTGTATGATCAATTTCTACCATGGAGGCTTAAAAGGAGTGGCACACCTCTGGCAGGAATTTGTTCTTGAAATGCGCTTCAGATGGGAAAACAACTTTTTGATTCCAGGGTAATAATTTCAGTTACCAGTTGTTACATAGAATTTTTGCTTGTTAACCAACACTTGACTTTTGACTGTTAAGTTTTCTCCTTTTAGGAAATCTGCCCAGAAAAAATTGTAAGAAACTAGGACATGACTTACAATCAGAGGTGTTCACTGCAGCAAATTTATTATAGGGAGAAAACAATACAACCTAAATGTCCACATAAAGAATAAATAATTCTCTATTTCTACAATAGAAAAATAGAAAGTTATTGCTCCAATACAAATTTTGCTTCAAGAATCTTTACTAACAAAGCATTATAATATTTGTAATTAGGTATAATATTCTATATACAGAATGCTTTTGATTATGCTGATACATGTGTAAAAAAAGAATTGGAAAGAAATACTGCTAAATGTTAATAGTAGTTTTCCCAGGTGAGAAATTATTGTTATTTTATTCTTCATACTTCTTTGGTAATTCCTAAGTTTTCTATAATGAACATATATTTATTACTGAACAGAAAATGTCTTTAGAGTTCATTATAAGTTCAGACATTAAACATTACCTATAATTTTATATAATTTATACTGACATTTAATCAAGTAAATTTTAGTATATATGTCAGTATTGCATAAGTTAATGTTTATTTACCCATGCTAAGGAAGAGGAATAATGATGTGACATGTAATGGTGATTGATCCAGAAATGTTGACTATTAAGTCATCTGTCATTCTCTGGATTCTCTCTTGGTTCTGTTTCATTCTAGAACTTACTACAGATCCAGAGGCATACTGAATATAAGGGAGTATCTTTGACTGATTGTCAAGAACCTAGTAGTTTAGAACCAGAGGGAGTCTAGAATCACACTGGCAAAATGGAGGGTTTTTTATGAGAATTCACCATAATAATTGAAAACTGACTACACAGACTGATTTACTTTATATGGTATGAAACACTGTATGCTAGTCCAGGGGGTAGATTTAGAGACTTTTTCTCATTTTAAGTTTCTAATTAATCTGAAAACTATTACTAGTTTGCTGTTACAATTCAAGTATTATATTTGCTGTTGGTGTGGTGAACTGAGTATAAAATAACTTTGATCTTTTAATCATATGTGCTTGCCTTCTAGAACTTGAATCTAATTTTGATTTCTTATCAATATAGCTAAAATTTATGATAACATAAAAATAGACATATCTGAAGCAATTTTCCTGAAATTAAACTTTTTTTTCTCATTGTTTGATAGGTTAACAAGTGGACCCCCAGATCTAAGATGTTGTTTACTGCATCAGAAACTACAGGTAAAGATTTCCCAGTAATGGTATATAAATGTGGTCTTGCTATAGTTGGAGTTTATTCTAATGTTGAATAAAATAATAGGTCATAGATTGTCTTCATCATGCTGCTATAGGTTGCTTGTAGTCAGTGCAGTTCACAAAAAGGTCCTGAGAAGTAGAGAATGAAAAATGAAGTATTCAAGCAGTGGTTAGATTTTAATTTTTCTGTAACTAATTCGACTGTAAATATTATTTGTTTTCTTAAGATGTTAAATTGTTGTATTGAAAGAAAGAAGGCCCGTGATGAGGGGAAAAATGTAACTAACACATATCCAGGGAATGCTGGAAAAGCTGCAGACCAGTTGGGGCCAGACCATCGTAAAGATACAGATAAGGAAAAGGGAGAGGTGGGGAAATCTTGGGATTCCTGGAGTGACAGTGATGAAGAATTTTTTGAGTGCCTAAGTGACACTGAAGAACTGAAGGGAAATGGACAAGAGAGTGGCAAAAAAGGAGGACCTAAGGAAATGGCAAATTTAAAGCCAGAAGGACGTCTTCATCAGCATGGGAAACTTACACTGCTACATAATGGAGAGCCTCTCTACATTCCAGTTACTCAGGTAGGATGTGCTGGCTCTTTCAGTTTCTTTTCGTTGTTATTTTTATAACTTCATTCTAGAAGGAAGTGATTGTTTTGGGTAGGGGAAATTCTTTAAAAAGTCTATGTTAAAGATGTAAGGTTTGAAATATACATTAACTTTTGGAGGATTTTAAGTCTCCCATTTCTAAAATTGCAAGATATTTTGAATTTTAAGGAGAGAGTAGTTTATCATGCACAGGCTGTATGTTAAATCGATTATTGGATACTCGTGTTTAAAGAACAAAATCCAAAAATGTAGAAAAAAAACAGTTCTTCAATTATACAGTTAGTTTTGAATCTATTCAAACATGTAATTTGAAGCCATTTATACCATTAGGACCTAGAATAGCAATATCTAAGGAAGAACAATAGTTTTTGTTGGTTTGTTTTTGCATAAGTAATATGTGAAATAAATTTTATTGTGAAAAATTCAGTCTAGAAAAAGTGCAAACCACCACTAATTCAACTAACCATAAAAGTAACTGCTATTATTGATTTGGGGTTTATTTCTTATATTTATTTTATGCATTCATGATGCATAATTTTATGGATTTTTTTAAACGTGCTCATTGGTATGCACATTTTTGTTTAACCTAACATGTCTTGAAGATTTTTCCATGTCCTTACATGTAGATCTACTTCATTTCTTTTTAGTTGCCACACAGTATTCCATGGTGCTTCATAATATTCCATGGCATAGAAAAACTATAATTTATTCCATTCTTGATCACAGCACATGTTATTTGAAAGTGTTTACTGTTACAAGCAGTGCTATAATACAAATCTTTGTAGTTTTTATATATTATGTTTTCACATATAAGTTCCACTAAGAAAGGTAATGAGAAATAGAATTGCTAGTTAAATAGATCAAGCTCTTTAAAAAGGTGTACCCATTTTACACTTCCATCAGTGGTATATGAGTAAGGAAACAACTCTTCTCTCCCCAACTTTCCTTCCTCACTTTCTTCCCTTCAAAATATGTATGGAGTACCTAATGTATACCAACCACTATTCTAGACCTTGGGAATTCAGTAACAAATTTTACAATACAATTTTACTCTCATGTTACTTATAATTTATTTTTTAAATAAATATAAGTTTTTGCCAGTTTTGATGATCAAAAGTAGTATTCCAAATTTTAAATTTTATTTCCCTGATTTTTAATGAAACTAAGTATCTTTTACTGTATTTCTTGGCCATCCTTTTTTCTGAGTTACCTATTTATGTTTTAAAGTATTTTAGCGTTAGTAAATATTTATAAACAGTCTCTTAAAGTGACTGAATTAATTTATATGCCCACCAACAATGTATAGTTGTGTGGTTATTCTATATAATCCTTTCTGCTTGATATATCAGGTTTCAAGACCACTCTCAGATTCAGCAGTTTGCTGGGGGGACTCATAGGGCTCAGCATGTAGTCCTGCTCATGGCTATAATTGACTGTAGCAAAAGGATATAAAGCAAAATCGAAGGGAAAAGTCTCATGTGATTAAAATTGAAGGAAATCAAGCACATGTTCCAAGAATCTTTTGCCAGTGTAGTCACATAGGATGTGCTTATTTCCTCCAACAATGAGTTGTGACTGCATGTGTGAAATGTTGTCTACCAGAAAAGCTTGTTAGAGGTACAGTGGACAGGCTTTTTATTAGGGGCTGGTCACGTAGGCACCCTTCACCTACTACATACCAAAATTCAAGACTCTTGGAAGGAAAGCAGGTGTTCAGCATGAACCATCTTGTTTGCACAAACCATTTAGATATAGTAAGCCATTTTTACAAGTTCTGGAAATGGTGGGGACCCTCCCAAAATCTAAGTTCCCAGATGCTAGTGAAGGGCCAACTTTGCAAATAGCCCTTTCCAAGGATAGCAGTCCCAGTCCTCCTGTTAACTCTCTTCTGAACATATGATATTTACAACCATTTTAATTTTGTCTTTCTGGTGGAAATGAAATAATACTTCATGTTTTTACACTTCCCTGATGAATATTATTATGGAACACATTTTTCGTATTATTGCCTTTTTGGATGTCTTCTTGATGTAGTACCTGCCGAAGGCCTCTATTGAGTCTTTTTGTTTTGTTTTTATTTATTTTTTCTTATTCCTTTGTGGGAATTCTCATATGTTCTGCGTCCTTAGATATTTGTATTACAGAAATTTTCTCCTAGTCTGTTGCTTGTCTTTTCACTTTTTTGATGATTTTTGTTGGAATAGATGTTCTTAATTTTAATGAAGTTTTTCATATGTGAATAGTACTTTTTTGATTCCATTTAAATCTTCACCTGCCTCAAGGTCCTAAAGATATTCTCTCATGTTTTCTTCTGGAAACTTTAAAATTTCCCCTATTGCATTTACATTTGTGATTCACTTCAAGTTAATTCTCTATCTGGTATGAGGAAGAGGTTAAGATTGTTTTAAACTACTCCATCACCATTATCGAAAAGATCTACCTTTTCCCAGTGAGTGGCTAGTAGTGTTTTTTTTTTTTTTTTTGTAAGTCAAGTGACTATATGTGTTCATCTGTTTCTAGATTATTATATTTCATTGGTTTTTCTACGCTTGTGCTGATAGTATACTGTCATTATCATTGCAGCTTGATAATAGGCCTTTCTATCTGATAGTATGAGTCCCCTTTGTTCTTCAAGACTATGTTGGTTATTCAAGATCCTTTGTATTTTTATGTTAATTTGAGAATCAACATGTCAGTTTCTAGTATAAATTTTCTTATTGCATTGAGTTTATAGATCCATTTATAGAGAATTGGCATTTTAGCAATATTGAGGCCTTGAAATACTCTTTGATCTTATTAAAGTAACTTTTATTTCATCTGTTTTAGTTTTCAATGTAAAGGTCTTGCCTATCTTTACAGTAGATGTATTTTTTAACTGTTATTAGTAGTATTTAATTTTTTTTCATTTTCTAATTTTTTCTTTATATATATAGTTGACTTTTGAGTTTTGACCTTTAATCTAACAATTTTGATACATTCATTTATTATTTTTAGTAGTTTTAGGATACTTGGGATTTTCTGTATACAAAATCATGTTATCTAGTAATGAAGACAGTTCAATTCTAATTTTTAATTCTTGTCTTATTACAGTGAATAGGACCTCCAGTATTAGGGTTGAATACTAGATATCTTTTTCTTCCTTCCAACCTTATAAGGAAAGTGTGTGATAATCATGGATAATCTATCTGATGTAGATATCATATTTTGAAAGTTATATCCCTAATTTGCCAGGAATTCATGAATAAGTATTTCATTTTATCTAATGCTTTTCCTGTATATTAAGGTAACCATATTTTATTCTCCTTTATTCTGTTAATGTGGTGAATTGCAGCAATTGGTTTTTGATGATTAAAACATCCTTACAGCTGGGTGTGGTGGTGCATGCCTATAATTCCAGCAGTTCAGGAGGCTGAGGCAGGAGGATCTCGAGTTTGAAGCCAGCCTCAGAAAAGCAAGGCCCCAAGCAATTCATTGAGACTGTCTCTAAATAAAATATAAAATAGGGCTGAGGATGCAGCTCAGTGGTCAAGTACCCCTGAGTTCAACCCCCGATACAAAAAATAATAATAATAATACATTCCTGGAATAAGGCCCACTTAGGCATTTCCCATTTTCTTATAGCTGGACTTTTTTTTTTTTTTTGTACTAGGGATTGAACCCAGGGGTGCTTAACCACTGATCCACATCCCTTTTTCAGGCAGGGTCTCACTAAGTTGCTTGGGTCCCCACTGAATTACTGAGACTGACCTTGAACTTGAGATCCTCCTGCTTCAGCTTCCTTAGTCACTGGGTTTACAGGTGTGTCCCACCATGCCTGGCTCGATTTGATTTTTTTTTTTTTTTTGAAGGATTTTTATACCCATATATGAGAGGTACTGGCCTTTAAGTTTTCTTATAATATCCTTGTTATTTTGTATTTCCTCTTTTTTTATTTTCTGGACAACCATGACTATTAGTCAGTTGCCCAGTTCACAAAATAATAATAGACTTCATATTCTATTGTTTCATAAGAAATCAAATATTCTCCTGTGTTCCATTCATGTAGACGTAGATTGACCTAAAATGTATGGCTAGAAAAGCTTAAAGATTTTACCTAATATTCTAGAGACAGAGCTAGAAGAGGAATCTGGTTAGGAGTCTTAAACCAGTGAATCAGAACCATGCTAGTTCTTAAAGTCATTGTCAGACAGATGTATTGGATTCTTTTCTTCAGTTTGCTACTGGGCAAGGCCTTTTTCTCTACACCTCAATCACCTGTAAAACAACCTGATCCCCTCTCATTGATCACATGAGATCATGTATATGAGAAGACTTTCAACATATCCACAAGTAATATATATGAAAATATGTGGTCCTCATGCTGCTAATTCTCTTTTTCATGTTCTTCTCTGGTTTCACTTGGCTGAGATTTCTAGGTAGGAAGAGTTAATCAGTATCCTTTCACCATCTGCTTTCTTCCTTCCCATCGTCTAATTTAGGGCTATAAGACAATTAAAAGTATCACCTTCCTAATAGAAGGAATGACTACCTCTGCTCTTAAGTGTAGTGCTTCAGCAGAAATCCATGTAATTTGTGAACTTAACTAGGTATGTTACTTTTTAAAAAAAAGTAACTGGGTATTTTAATAAGCATAGTTCACCTTTGTCAAAGAGAAAGGGGATGAAGTTTGTAAGTATTTTAATTATTAGTGTTTCTTGAGCATGTGCCAGGATTTATTATTCACTACCAGTCTCCAAAAAATTAAGTATTACCCAAGGTCATAGAGCTAGAATTCAGGCATGGGCATGTTATCTCTGGAGCCCAAACTTCTAACACTGCCAACATGTCCTTAATGATTATCCATTACCCTGAGTATCAGCACAAGATTCTTGCTTAGTACTTGTCAGGTAATTAAGTGATACATATTCATCATAGAGCAAAGAAAATAAAAGCTCACGTTCCATAACCAGAGAGGAATCACTGTAGAGCAAGTCACTTCCATTTTTTCTGTTACTTAAAAACCTTGTTGCAACTAGTCGATGACATATATCAGTAGAACTTCATTTCTGTATCATAGTCATAAAAATGTGCAATAGACCCAAATTTCTCTTTTAGCTCCCAATACTTGGTTAAGGGAAACCTTGATAATCTTGGGTGGGGACATGAAAGTCATATTTATCCTTTTTACCTTTTTTATGTAGGTTCTGAAATTTTTGTGCATTTCTCTGAATTCTTTCAAATACATGTCTTGTGACTACTAGGGCAGAAATAATTGTCTTTATTCTATTTTTATAGTTACTCTTTGTCTAAAAAGAGCTGTTCGTGAGCTTTGTCCTTTTGTACTTCACAGGAACCAGCACCTATGACAGAAGATCTGCTAGAAGAGCAGTCTGAGGTCTTAGCTAAATTAGGTACATCGGCAGAAGGGGCTCACCTTCGAGCACGCATGCAGAGTGCCTGTCTGCTCTCAGATATGGAATCTTTTAAGGTGAGGCAGATTTGCAAAGCTCTGGGGTCTATTTTGAGCTATTCTGGGATGAAACTGTGAAAGTCACTTTACAAAGTATTGTGAAACCCTAATGTCTTTTTTTTTTTAATGTTTGGATTTCATTAATAGTTACAACACCCTACCTCCATCCCCCCAAGGACATAGTCAAACTTGTTTCTTAAGTTTAAAAAAGAAAATAACCAACCTGATACTAATAGTCGAAAGTTGAGAATTCAATCATTTCTCTGTGTGTATTGGGATGTTTTCTTCCTTTGTGTATGTTCAGCCAATTTAATACAAGACTTTAGGAAACCCTTAGGATTTGATGTGGGTCACTTCACTCAACACACCTTTGGGTGCTTAGTGTTTTTTTCACACTGTAATTAGATGAGTAAGAAAATAGTGTTTACCTTCAGTAACAGTCTGAGGTCAAGGGAGATGTGTAAATGATTGTGATGAGTTCTCATAAGAAGGCAAGGGCAAAAAGGTGACTGCTGAGTGGGTCAGGAAAGTTTTCTCAGAGGAGTACACATTTTTGATGAGTATGTATTTGCTACTTGGAAAAGAATATTTTAGGTTTAGGCCTGTATGTAGAACACACAGGATTCAGGTCATAGTGAAATATGGCTTACTAGTATAAAATCCCAGGAATGAATTTAGTTTAATTTAGTTTTTTAGTTATTTGTTATTTGAAAGCAATAGCAGGTCCCCTCACAAATGGAACAGTCTCAATCTAAAAATCTGAAATGTTCCAAAATCTAAAACTTCTTCAGTGCTGACGTGACAACACAGTGGAAAATTCTACATCTTTACTAAAAGGAAAAAAAATCTTTAATAAACCTCTAAAGGGCTGTATGTTTTCTTTGGAGACTTAAATGATACAGAAAATCTTTTATTCTGCCATGAGACAAGAAAAAAAAAGGTTGATACAATGGATAAAGAGAAGCCAACTGTCTCTCAGGGCAGATAGAAAACCAGAAATGTAACAGAAGGAAATTGGCCAGGTATGATGACACACACCTATAATCCCAGCTACTTGGAAGGCTAAAGCAGGAGGATCACAAGGTCAAGGCCAGCCTGGGCAACTTAGCAAGAGCCTGTGTCAAAAAGGTCTGGGGGTAGCTCAGTGGTAGAGTACTTATCTTGCATGTTCAAGGCCCTGGAAAAATCCTCAGTACTGGAAAAAAAGGTGGGGGGTGGAACTGCTTGAGGGTTTGTGCACATAGCAGGAAATACCAGCCTGCACAGCTATTTGTTTTCCATCTGATCACTAACTGCCTTCTAGTTATCTGTCCTTGTGCTGCTACTATGTCTTTTGCAGAGGTAAGTACAGGAAGAGATTCTGTATTGGAACCATAAGAATTTTTCCCCCTACAAACATACTGGTCCTTCATGTTAAAATTCTGTACAGACACTTTAGCACTGATTATGACCAAAACCATGGGTCATTAAACTCTTTGAACTAACCTGGGAACCAGCAAATCTGTCATAACATTGTTTTTATCAGAAAATAGATTGTATTTCAAATAGCCAACCTACCAATGTGCCCCATGTAGAAAGCAGATAATGTATTTAAGGAAATACATAGTCAATCTAAAATAAATGAGTTGCCTTTTTCATATAGGAATGACTTAGTATTAGGGGCCCTTGGGAGACTCTCCAGAGCATTAGATGAATACTGATTTGTACCTAAGGCCCCTCACAATTCCACAAGGGCAGGACCTATTTTGGAGCCTGCCCTTATAGAACATATCTATGAAGCAAGTCATAGCTAAAGTAAGCCTCCACCCTCTCTTAGTAGTTGTATTTTCAGCCTGGTATAGTAAGGACAAGCAGAAAGAAGAATTCTGGGTAAATATCTTTAACAATCTATAATGCAGGAACTCAATATCACTTTCTTATTAATCTTGTTCTCTCCAATCAAATGGCTATGGTGTTGCCTGGTTAAGATCCAGATCTTTGTATGTGAATCCTGAGTCACTATCATGAAGTAACCTTGACCCACTATACTTCTCAGCAGTTCTTTGCTGCCTTGGACTATGATATAGCCCTTAGGAGTTTACATTGTTGAGTTAGTTGACCTTTCTCTGATTCCTCAGAAGGATTCCCTGAAGCCGTAGGAATCCTCAGACTGGTAACCCTTGAGCCCAGTGAGAAAAAATCAACAGTTTTGTTCTTCATATTTAGCCCAGACCATTCTCATAACGTTGGTTTTCATGCCTCTCCTTAGTGTTCTAGTACAATATTGACAATTTTGAAAACTTACCAACAGCACTGTGAAGTCTTTTTTATTTTTATTTATTTTTTGCTTGAAAGTAGAATCTGAAAGATTTTTGGCACACATCATCATTAATTCTATAGAATTGTCCACTAAATAAAACTTTTAATACATTTGGCTCCAGAAACCTGAAAAATAGTTTGAATTCCAATTCCTTAATAGCACAAAAGCAATTTATATGATGATAATCCGCTATATAAGGCACAAGAGTTTGATAGCTGAATAGAATGAGTTTGAAGTTAGGTGATATTTATTACAGAACCAGTATTGATTTATTGAAGAAAACAGAACTTTTATATTGCTATTTTGATCATGATGTGTATTATTTAATTTACTTCAGTTTGCTTCTTACCTAAGTATGGAGCAGTTCTAATTTTAAACTGTTATGAAACAATCTGATTAATAAAATTATTTTCACTTCACATAAAGATTTTCCAAATACATCAATTGAAAATATTTTCTTTCTCAATAAAACCAAGATAGCAAAAAATAGAGTGCCTTTGGCACTTGAACATCTAATCTTTAAAAGTGACACCCAGACTCATTAGATTTTAAAACTTAGAAGTGTGTGTGTACATGAAAGTATGATTTTGCAAACAAGCTTATCAGTAAATGTTGATTTTTATTTGATTTTGCTGAATTTGTTGCCTCATTTTAGGCAGCTAATCCAGGATGTGTTCTGGAAGATTTTGTGAGATGGTATTCACCCCGGGACTACATTGAAGAGGAGGTGATTGATGAAAAGGGTGATGTGATTCTAAAAGGAGAGTTGAGTGCCCGAATGAAGATTCCAAGCAATATGTGGGTAGAAGCCTGGGAAACAGCTAAACCAATTCCTGCTAGAAGGCAAAGACGGCTCTTTGATGATACACGTGAAGCAGAAAAGGTAACTAAGTATTGGATCTCCAATACTAGCATGCTCATTATTATTCTTGAATCTTAGAAACTTATCATAGGCACAAGAGCTTTAGACACATGTGACAAGCAAATCATTGAAATTCAATCAGCCTTTTCATATATCTAGTATTCACATTTAAATTTAGAACTAGTGGCAAGAGGAACAATGAAAAGGCAGAGTTTATATGAAATGCTTACCTTTATATTGTATTAAAATATATATCAAATATTAAATATGGGCATGTCCTTTGACCTAGCATTTCTACCAAAAAATTATTAAGGATATAATGAGAAACATACAAAGATGTATGTGTATGATGCTGTTCAACAAAGTTCTTGCATTGGGATTGTGGTTCAGAGGTAGAGTATTTGCCTGGCATGTGTAAGACATTGGGTTCAATTCTCAGCACTGCATATAAATAAATTAAATAAAGGTCTATCAACAACTAAAATAATTTTTTTTAAAAAAAGTTCTTTAATGAAACAACTAAAGTTTCCAAAAATAGAGGCTTCAATAAGTTATGGTCTCTCCATGTAGGAGAGTGCTTTGCAAACCATTAAAACATATTTGGGGTTCTGGAGAATAGTGGCACCTGCCTGATAACAGTTTGCCCTGCACATCTTGCATCCTCCACTATCCATGAATTCAGCAATTAAATAAATCTATGCCTTCAGCCTTACTAGGGGGTAAAAATTACAGTAACATTCAAATTAATAGTGGTGCAATAAACCAAATTCCAGTGGAGCTCCTGCTGCTGTAAGCCTGTGAACATAGCAAGTGGGGACAGGGAGTCTTAAGAAGAAGAGCCAAGAAATAAACAGAAATTAAATGTCATTCCCAAAGGGAAAGAATTTTAAATCAGGTGCCAAAACACTAAAACCAGGTAGGACTTGGTAGCTTATAGCACTGGCTACAAGGAAGAGGTTTAAAAGTAACAGGACTAAGCCAGGCGCAGTGGTGCATGCCTGTAATCCCAGAGGCTCAGGAGGCTGAGATAGGAGGATCACGAATTCAGAGCCAGCCTCAGCCAGTGAGGTGTTCAGCAACTCAGTGAGTCCCTGTCTCTACATAAAATACCAAAAAAAAAAAAAAAAAAACGACTGGGGATGTGGCTCAGTGGTTGAGTGTCCCGAGTTCAATCCCTGGAACCACCCTCCAAAAAAAAAAAAAAACAGGACTGAAAGGGGAGTCTTGGAGAGAATCAGTCATATGCTGCATAATGATGTTTTAGTCATCAGTGAACCACATATACCAATATGGTTCCATAAGATAATAATGGGGTCAAAAAACACCTATTACTTAGTGTTAATAGCCATGAGAACACTGTAGTGCAAGGCATTTATTATTCTCGTGTTTGTGGTGTTAATACCAAACCAATTATGCTGCCCATGTGTAAAAGTATAGCACATAAATTACAAACAGTACTTTATAATAGATCACTGTGTTGCAGATGTATGTACTTTGCGAGTATACTCCTAGCTTAAAAAATATAAAAGTTACTGTAAAATAGCCATGTTACACAGGTAGCAACCTCATGTGTCTCATGTTTACCATGTCTCTTGATTGCATCAAGAGGCCTTGTCAAGTGATTGACATACCATTTAGGTTTGTGCAAGTCTGATGTTCATACACAATGAAAGAGCCTAATGATGCATTTCTCAAAACATATCTCTGTCATTAAGAGATGCATGACTGTATACAGAGAAGGAATGACATCCACTGAAAAATTAAATAAAAAAATAAGCAAAAATTAAGGATCCTGCAAAAATGAAAGAAAAAGAGGACTATGAACCTCCCCAACCCCATTTTCCATTGAAGAAGCCATGCCAAAGGGGGCACTTTTAAATTGACTGACATTGCCAGGAATAGAAAAGAAAAGAACAGATCATGTTCATACAGAACTACTTTAAAAAACAAAATATGCAAAGCAGATCATTTCAGCAGCCACAAAGCAGAAGAAAATTATACCATTACAGTCCAAACAAGTAAGGAGGATGTTTAATAAGAAATACTAAATCCATTCTATTGCATATGGTTTTCCAGTTTTCCCAGCACCATTTGTTGAAGAGGCTATCTTTTCTCCATTGCATATTTTTGGAACCTTTGTCTAGTATGAGAAAATTGTATTTATTTGGGTTTGTGTCCATGTCCTCTATTCTGTACCATTGATCTACCTGTCTATTTTGGTACCAATACCATGCCGTTTTTGTTACTATTGCTTTGTAGTAGAGTTGAAGATCTGGTATTGCAATACCCCCTGCTTCGCTCTTGCTACTGAGGATTGCTTTAGCTATTCTAGGTTTTTTATTCTTCCAGATGAATTTCATAATTGCTTGCTCTATTTCTGCAAGGTACATCATTGGGATTTTAATTGGAATTGCATTGAATCTGTATAGCACTTTAGGTAGTATAGCCATTTTGACAATATTAATTCTGCCTATCCAGGAACATGGGAGATCTTTCCATCTTCTAAGGTGTTCTTTAATTTCTTTCTTTAGCGTTCTGTAGTTCTCATTGTAGAGGTCTTTCACCTCTTTTGTGAGATTGATTCCCAAGTATTTTATTTTTTTCGATGCTATTGTGAATGGGGTAGTTTTCCTAATTTCTCTTTCTGAAGATTCATCACTTATGTATAAAAATGCATTGGATTTATGAGCATTGATCTTGTAACCTGCTACTTTACTGAATTCACTTATGAGTTCTAAAAGTTTTCTGGTGGAATTTCCAGGTTCCTCTAAATATATAATCATGTCATCAGCGAACAGGGATAGTTTGAGTTCTTCTTTTCCTATTCATATCCCTTTAATTTCTTTGGTTTGTCTGATTGCTCTGGCTAGAGTCTCAAGGACGATGTTGAATAGAAGCAGTGAAAGAGGGCATCCCTGCCTTGTTCCAGTTTTTAGGGGGAACGCTTTCAGTTTTTCACCATTTAGAATGATATTAGCCATGGGCTTAGCGTAGATTGCCTTTATAATGTTTAGGAATGTCCCCACTACCCCAATTTTTTCTAGTGTTTTGAGCATGAAGGAATGCTGTATTTTTAGAGCAGAAATGGACCCAAAAAAAAAACACAAAGAAATGAAACTTACACTAATTTTACTTGGGATAAAAGAAAAAGACAACCATATCAAAAATGACAATTACAGGGGACTAGAAAGAGAATAGATTCATATTTAATCAAAGGCATTAAGAAAAAGCTAGAAAACAGCCCAAGAGAATCAAAGTGAGATAAAGGAGTTGGAGAGAAAGTAGAAGTGAAATGAAAGGCTAGAATATAACAATTTTTGTAAGTGTCCTTATGTTCATTTTATTAGTTTCCTTGAAGAAAAATCACAACCCTAAGAAACAATTTTTTCCCAGAAAATTTGAATCTACATATTGAAAGGGTTCACTAGGGACAGGGAGAAACTGACCAGAAGCAATAAATCCAAAAGACAGCATTATAAAACTACTAGATTGTATTTTTAAAAAATCTTCAGGACCTCCAGGTAAAAAAATAAAAGAAGAACATTAAATTTCTCAAAAGGAACATACAAAGAAAGGCAATGTGGAGCAACCTTTCCAAAGAAATTTAAGGGAAAAGAGTGAATTAAGGATTTTATATCCAGCCAAAATATCTAGCTATTACCAAACCTATAAAAAACATTTTCCTGAGTTTTTGCGTATTCAGTACTACATACTGAATCCTTCCTAAGGAATCCATTAGAGCTGTAGAGTCATACAGAACTTTCTGTATTAGAAATGTTCTGTATCTGTGATGTCCAAAATGGTAGCCTCTGGCCACATGGCTTCCATGAATACTTGAAATCACAAGTAACTGAATTTTTAAATGGCTACATGTGTCCATTGACAACCTTATTGAATAATATAGTGTAGAAGAATGAATCTTGTGCAATTAAGAGATGACTGAGAAAACTTTGGCAAAGGACTGATGGTGAACATGTCATTTATTTATTTAATTTAGAGCTAAGACTCAAGGTGAGGACATAGAATACAACTTAAAAAAATGGTACTAAAAGAGGAGATAAATAGAAAAATCATTGATTCTTACACAGAAAATAGATGGTAATCAGAGGATGCCATTTAAAATTGTTAGACTATATTATAAAGGAGTTAAAAGTATAAAGGAATTAAGAGCATCGCAAAAGTTACTAAGGCAAGGATATCCATTAGAATAAAAATGTAAATCCTTCCAAATATCAAAGTAAATTTTTTTAGACGGCAAAGAAAAAAACAATAAATATTTACCAATAAGAACAAAAGAAAGAGAGCTGGGATATAACTTAGAGTGGGATACAACTCAGAGGCCTAGCATGTAAAAGTCAAGTTTTGGTCCCCTGCTCCACATAGTAATTACTAAAAAGAAATGAATGAAAACAAATGAATTCCTTACTCAAAAACCTAGGAAAACAACAAAGTAAAACCTAAAGAAAAAAAAAACAAAAACAGAAAAGCAGATTTAACAAACCTAGTTCTTTCTAAATTAAAAAAAAAAAAGATGAACCATTAGCTATTTGAATCAAGAAAAGCACACATACAAAATAAATGACAAAAGGGACAAATAACTGATAGAGGAAATATTTGTTTTTAAAAGCTGCTTTGTACATCTCTGTGTATAAAAAAATTTGAAAACCAAGTCAAATTGCATGATTTCCTAGGAAAACAGAGTATACCAAACAGCATGTAAACAGACCAGTTTCCATAGAAGAAATAGAGAACAGTTATCACCTACCACATAAAACAGCATCAGGCCCAGATTGCTTCCAAAAGAAATTGAACTAAATACTGAAAAACCACATATAGTCCCAACACTGCATAAATTGTTTAAATATAGCAATTGGAGGAAATTTCCAAATTTTTACTAATTGTTAACACTGGTAACTAATCAACTGATACAGATAGCATATTAAAAGAATAGACCAGTAATACTTAAGAAAATTGATTCAAAAATCCCAAGTGAACAGATTCTTAATAGAATGTTTAGAAGATGATACATGTTGACTGAATATAAGGGTGATCATGTGGAAGTCTATTTACATAATTCATTTCATTAATGGGTCTTTATATCATTATCTTCATAGGTGCTAAAAAAAAACCCTTTGATAAAATATATACGAACTTTGGTCCTTAACCCTCTGATAGGGGAGACCCCAGAGATCTAAGGAAGAAACAAGGATGCCTATTACCTCCACTGCCATTAAACATTATTCTAAAGGTAGCAGCCAATGTAATTAGAGAGAAGGCAGAGACCTAAAATTATCTAGAGGAACTCTGTAGATGATGTGACAGTGTACGTACCTAGAAAAATCTAACAAAAGAATTTGGCAAGATAGCAGGATATAAAACTAATATACAGCACTCACTAGATTGATATGCATAAGTCATCATTCAGAAGATTTTTTTACAAGAGGGAATAAAAGGTTTGAAATCTGAAGGAAGGAAAAATAAAACACTACCCAAATATATCTGAACAAATAGATACCTGTTGTTCTTAGTTAGGAAGCCTCAACATCATTAAGGTCAGCTCTCCTTAAATTAAGTTATAAATTTAGTGCATTCCTAATAAAAAAAAATGTCAAGAGGCTTTATTATGGAGCTAGAGAAGTTTATACTAATGTTCATTTGGAAAAACAGACATGAATAGTGACTGCTAATCAGTTTCTTTTTGGAGTAATGAAAATATTCTAAAGTTAATTATGGTTGTACAACTGTAAATATACCTAAAACCATTTAATTTTCTGCTTTAAATGGGTGAATTATTATTAAAATAACATGCAAGACTACTGAGAACAGATTGTAAAGGAAGAACTATGTGAGGGTAGGGGAGGTACTAGTCCTACCAGATATTAAAGTGTACTTGGTATTTAAATTATGTGTTAATGGTACATAAAATAGCCCAATGAAACAGTTTAGAAAGTCTAAAAATACTTATGGAAATCTAGTATGTGATAAAGATGGCATCTCAAGTCACTGGGACAAAAATTACCTTCTTAATAAATGGTGTTAATAAAGGTAAAATTATATCTCTCATACCACACTCAAGAAAACTCTTGCATGACAAAGACAAACAAGTTAAATGGCAAATGACAAACAGGTATTTATAAACTAGGAGAAATTTGTATATCACAAAGAGCCAGAATACTAGAGATGAATAAATAACTCACCCAAAATAATTACCCTTACCTATCAAAAGATGTTCTACTTCATAATAAAAGAAATATAAATTAAAACTTAAGTAAATTAATATTTCTCACACACCAGTTTGTCAAAAATTCTAAGGCTTAACAAATTCTATTAGACCATTCAGCAACAGGCACTCATACATTGCTGATGAGTCGGCAAAATGGTACAACCCCCATAGCGGGGAATTTGGCCATATCTTACAAAATCTACTCATCTACCTAGGAATGCCACTCCTACAAATTTAGCCCCTTTCCCTCCCCCTTTGCTGGGGCTGTACTAGCACATGCTAATAAGCAAGCGCTCTACCACTAAACTATACCCTCAGCCCACCCCAGTACTTTTAAAAGTACAAAAATACAAATGTACTAGGTTCATTTATAAGTTGTTCATTTCTGCATTACTTGTAAAGTGTAAAATATCAGACCACCTAAACGTCACATTGTTTTGTTGAATAAACCATAGTTCACCTACATAATGGAATACTATGTAGCTGTGAAAAAATGGAGGGCAGGGGCACAGAGATCTCTACTAACTGATGGGAAATGGTTTCTAGGATATGTTTTTAAAAGAAAAGTGAACAAAAGAACATATATAGTATGCTACATTTTGTGTAAAATAAGGAGCAGTTAGAAATCATGTATATTCTTTGCAAGAAGAAACTCAGTAGGGATAAACAAAAATATTGAGGTTAGTTACCTAGAAGGGAGAAAAAATAGAAGGAATATGAAAGGGAATGATACTTAGAAAAGAATGTACTTTCTGTATGCTTTTGACTTACAGAATAATGTTAATGTTCTTTGTATTAAAATATTAAAATAATAAGGTTAGGAAGAAGAGAAATATACTAAAATTGAAAGCAAGCAGAGACAAATTAACTCAGCTGTATTTCACATGCACAGTGTAACCACACTGAAGGGGGCTTGAGGTGGGAGGAAAAAAATCTAATCCATGTGAGCTATGGACATCCAAGATAGGGATAGGACACAAATAAATCTTGAACCCTTCTTTTTCTAGGTTTGGTTTATTTTTTTTATTTTTTTATTTTTTGGTAATGATATGAGTGAAACAATGTATTAGAGAGTAAATGAGTAATTAAATACCTTGGTGCTATTGGGGGCCACAATTCTCACTGTGAAAATGAGATGCAAGTATGGGATTGAAAAAGGCAAGGAAGAACCCATTGGCAATGAATTGGAACTGGGAGGTATTAATGTAGACTTACAGGTTTCTAAAATAAGGATAGATATGAGTGTATGCAAATATGTAATTAGGTATATTAGATATACTAGCACAGGTTTTCTAAAAGCACTGGCACCACATTAACAGTGGGTACATATATGTTGATATCTAAAACACCGTTTATTAAAAGTTACCATGCTTTTTCTCAGAGAAATGACTGGTTAAATAGGCAAAGTGCCACACACCTGTAATCCCAGCTACGCAGGCTGAAGCAGGAAGATTACAAGTCTGAGACCAGCCTGGGCAACTTATAAAGACCCTGTCTCAAAATAAATATAAGGGCTAATATTGCTTAATGGAAAGAGTGCTTGCCTAGCACGCAAGAGGCCTTGAGTTCGATTTCCAGTAATGAAGTAGGGGTTAGGGAAAACTGCTGGTTTTATGGTTGGAGCAGGGAAGGTATAAGATGAGCCTGGAATATGAATATTGCTAGAAAGTAAGGAAGTACTCAAAAAAAAAAAAAAAAAAAGAGGGAGGTATTTCATAAGGAGCTAGATTGAAGAGACTCTTATTGGCTAATCTGGGGCAGTTTGCCAAATAATAAAGGACAATAATGAATTATAAACCATTGGATATATAAAGAAATGGGGAAGAAGGGAGAGCATTTCTTGTAGAACAAAGAAAACTGGTAAAGGTGGAGGATATGTTGGAGTTGGAAACTCTTCGTTTTACAACCATATGCATAGTGACGATTGGTTTAGGCAAGAGACATCACTAACTTTTAAGTCTAAGTGAAAGTTTGGGTAAAGAGCACCATACTTGCATGGTCTTAAAGTGTTTTCTTAAGATTGATTCTGAAACTGGAAAACCATATGCAATAGAATGAAATTAAACCCCTATCTCTCACCCTACACAAAACTCAACTCAAAATGGATCAAGGACCTTGGAATCAGACCAGAGACCCTGCATCTTATAGAAGAAAAAGTAGGTCCAAATCTTCAACTTGTTGGCTCAGGATCAGATTTCCTTAACAGGACACCCATAGCACAAGAAATAAAAGCAAGAATCAACAACTGGGATAGATTCAAACTTAAAAGCTTTCTCTCAGCAAAGGAAACTATCAGAAATGTGAAGAGAGAGCCTACAGAGTGGGAGAATATCTTTGCCAATCATACTTCAGATAGAGCACTAATCTCCAGAATCTATAAAGAACTCAAAAAACTCTACACGAAGAATACAAATAATCCAATCAACAAATGGGCTAAGGAAATGAACAGACACTTCACAGAAGAAGATGTACAAGTAATCAACAGATATATAAAAAAATGTTCAACATCCCTAGTAATAAGGGAAATGCAAATCAAAACTACCCTAAGATTTCATCTCACCCCAATTAGAATGGTGATTATCAAGAATACAAGCAACAATAGGTGTTGGCGAGGATGTGGGGAGAAAGGTACACTCATACATTGCTGGTGGGGTTGCAAATTAGTGCAGCCACTCTGGAAAGCAGTGTGGAGATTCCTCAGAAAGCTTGGAATGGAAACACCATTT
Source organism: Sciurus carolinensis (assembly GCF_902686445.1). NCBI lineage: Eukaryota > Metazoa > Chordata > Mammalia > Rodentia > Sciuridae > Sciurus > Sciurus carolinensis. The sequence goes on from NC_062215.1 coordinate 87,337,675, forward strand.
GACCCAGCTATCCCACTCCTTGGCCTATACCCAAAGGACTTAAAATCAGCATACTACAGAGATACAGCCACATCAATGTTCATTGCTGCTCAATTCACCATAGCCAGATTGTGGAACCAACCTAGATGCCCTTCAGTTGATGAATGGATAAAGAAACTGTGGCATATTTATACAATGGAATATTACTCAGCCCTAAAGAATGATAAAATTATGGCATTTGTAGGCAAATGGTCGAAATTGGAGAATATCATGCTAAGTGAGATAAGCCAATCTCAAAAACTAAAGGTCGAATGATCTCGCTGATAAGCGGATGAGGACATATAATGGGGGGGTGGGAGGGGCTAGCATTAGGTTTAGGGTTAGGTTTAGAGTTAGGCTAAGGACAACGGCAAGAATGAAGGAAAGAAGGACTGTGTAGAGGGAAAAGAGGGGTGGGAGGGGTGGGGGGAGGGGAAAAATAAAATAAACATCATTACCCTATGTAAATGTAAAAAAATAAAAAAAAATAAAAAAAAAAGATTGATTCTGCTTTGCAAGGAAATAAATAGTGGCTATACTCTGGCAAAATGGAACAGTACTTTCAAAGGATGATCACACTATCACCACCAGTAAAGAGCAGATGGAGATCATGTACATGAGAATTGTAATGCTCTGAAAGACCCAATACTACTTAGGGTACTGTTTGGTCCAGGAATGCATAACATAAATCCAGTTATGAGGGAACATTAGATAAACCCAAAATGAGAAACATTCTGTTTTTAAAAGAGCTTTAAAAAAAGACTCCATACAATTTTGAGGGTATGTTAAAGGGACATAGGAGCCAATTGACAGAGCTCCCAGTGGCCATCACATGAGCAATTTGAGCAACAAATACAGGGGTAATTACATTGTAACTCAAAGTAGAAAATAAATATCCTTGAGTTCATACTGATATAAATAAATGAGTTAGAAGAGACAGGTCTGTGCAGATTTCTAAGCAATCTTAAGGAGGTAGAGAGTAACTACTCCAGGTGCAAGCTTTACAAAGTGACTTCTTCCAAGGAATGCAGTGTGCAAAAGGAAGAAAGTTATAGTGCATAAACCTGACAGAGCACTACCTTGGCCAGGTAATGAAGGTTATCAACAACAAGGATAAGCCATATATCACACTCTTGATGTGATATGAAGAGAATGGCACTTTACTGCTTTGGTCTTCCTCCCCAAAACACGTAACTCATCATGAGAGAAATATCAGATAAAGCCCAACTGAGGGACTTTTTACAAAATAGCCAACTTGATCTCCTCAAAACTGTCAAGGTCGATAACAAGGAAAGCCTGAAAAACTGTCACAGCCAAAAGGAGCCCAGAAAAATGACTATAAAATGTAACATGATACCCTAGATGGGATCCTGTAACAGGAAAAGGACAGATAAAGTCTAAGAAAGTTGAGTATATGAATGTTAACAATTTTATTTATAATGACCAAAAGATCAGACAAACACAAGTGTCTATCAGCTGATGAATGGAGAAAGAAAAATGATCTCTCTAAACAATGGAATCTTCAACCATAAACTCAAAGTACTGATATGTGTTGCAACAATGGAAGAACCTCAGAAAGATTATACTAAGTGAAAGAAGCCAGAAAAAAAGTCACATACCACATTATTCCATTTGTATGAAATCAGAGAGACAGAAAGTTAAGACAAGTAGTTGCCAGGGAATGGGGATAGGGTTTGAGGGTAGGATAGGGTGGAGGGAATGGCTACTACTTCCAGAACAAACTTAGATGATGAAATTATCTAGTGGAACTATCTGGAATTAGATAATAGTGATAATTATTTAACCTTAAAAATATGCTGAAAACCTATATCCATGTACATGTAGCATATAAATCTATAAGTGTGCTAAATACCATATGCATCCATATGTCTGTTTAAATGGGCATAGAAACATGTCTAGGAAGAGAAACAAAGATGTGTTGTTCCTTGGGAAGGAGAATTTCCACATTATGCTTCCTGTATTTATTTATTTTTGAAATCTGATCATTTATCAGTTAGGCTTACTTTAAAAAATTATACTTCTTTGTTTTTACCACTATTGGTAAAAAGTAGCTTAAAGGTAGAGTCCATGTATTGCACATACTTCTCTGTGTTTTTATAATGAGAAAAAAATAAAGCAGTTTTCATTTTGGGAAAAAACTTAATACCAAAACAACTAAAACAATTTGTGGAAGGTCATTAATATTTAGAAATACTGAGAAAAGCAGGTTACAAAACAGTATTTTACATATTTAATACTAGTGTCCTTTATATATTCCTTTAAAAAAAAATTCTAGAATGAAAATGCTGTGCCATTCTCTTTGTATTTTCCTAATTCACATGTATGACTTGGAAGCAGGAAAAAATTGAGAATATTTGGTATTATTATAGATGAAGTTAAGTGTTTTCAGTGTCAACATGCTTACCTTTGGGAGTGGTACTTACATGGGTGAGTAGTGGTAGGTAGCAACAGAAGAGAGCTGTTCTCTCCTGCCAGGATGTGTTTGAGGTGGAGAATTCTGTACTTTGGTAGGTGGCTGCTTCATGCTTTGGCATCTGCAGTGATCATCATGTAACTTTGTGCCTTGCAGGTGCTACACTACCTAGCATTCCAGAAACCTGCAGACCTCACTCGGCACCTGTTACCTTGTGTGATTCATGCAGCTGTACTCAAGGTAAAGGAAGAAGGTAAATGTCTTATTTGATGAGTCGTTACTTCTTTTCTAAAATGGAAGTATATTAGGCTTAATTTATTTAACAATGACTTTGATCTTTTTGAAACCAGAAACTCTGGAAAATATTTCTTCTGTTAAGAAGATTATAAAGCAGATCATATCTCATTCCAGTAAAGTTTTGCACTTCCCTAATCCAGAAGACAAGAAATTGGAAGTAAGTTTAATGTAGTTTCAGAATCCTGCCACATGTTCATCTTACTTGGCAATAATTATTTTAAAGACATGTTTTTAAATGACTTTGCTTTTTGCTGTTTTTCAATGTATGTCTCTCTCTTTTCCACTGTTAGGAGATCATCCATCAAATTACTAATGTGGAAGCTATAATTGCTAGAGCCCGGTCCTTGAAAGCCAAATTTGGAACTGAGAAATGTGAACAAGAGGAGGAAAAGGAAGATCTTGAACGGTAATTGCAATTTGTTTACCTCAGTTTTGTCCCTTTAGCCACCATTCTCTTTCGAAAATTTAGAATAGTGAGATTCTTTTGTGGTGTTCATACTTTATTTGAAACAAGCATTCACTAGAGAGAGAAATAATTATCCTAGGGTTTGAACTCCGCTCCGAGTTTCTGCCAGGGGTTTCCATTTCTCCCACTTTCAGAACTGGTCTAGCAGAGCTTCTCTTTTCTAGGGTCCTTTGCTTCTGGAGATGTGGTGCCTGAGGTTTCCTGTGGTGGAACTGTTAACTCCATTATTCATAGTGCTCCACACTTGGCTCTCAGCAGTTCCTGTTCCTCAACCATCATGCAGTGTTCTGGAACTATACACCTGCTCTCTATTCCTAGTTATTTTAAACAATACTTGTCATAGCAAAGGCATATATCCTATGTATCTTACAAATATGTTTTGAAATAGTGAAGAGAGCTTGTCCCAGATGAGGCAAATGATTGGGGCAGCCTCTCAGTTTTATGAGACTCAATACGTTTACCAGCAGAGTCTGTCACTGTAAGCTCATGTCCATGTTTTGCCCATGTTTCTTGAAAGCACATTGTTGTTTTAATGTGACAGTGTTTCCAAATAAACTTGTCTAGAAGTCTGAACCTGTCAAAATTTAAAATTTTTCAACAGCTTTTTCATAAGAAAAGTCATTGATGCTAAATATGTGACAAGGCGTTTGCTATAGCTTTTAACAAGTTCTTGTTTGAATTTCTTATCTTTTGTTGAGTGAAAATTTCTCTCAGCCTACTTTATCTTGAAAATCCTTCCTTTTAAATGATCAGAACAAGCTCTAATCAAGGAAATCATTCCTAAAATAGCAGTATGAATTAGTGAGCAGCTAGTGCTGCTTGGTGGCTCTGTGCCTTCAACTATTAGTTCCACCATATACTGTGACATGCTTGGAAATTCAGTGTTTCCTGCACATTATCACACAGCTTACAACTGTAGCCCTGCCCACTAAAAACATAGATTTTTAAGCTCACACACATTCCTTTAAAAAAACAAAAATAATAAGAATCATTGCTTTGCTAGATAAATAAAATTTGGTTTCTATTGTCTAAAAATCTTTATACTGATCTTTAATGTAGCATTTTCTAAATTTCTGGTATGAAACAGATAATATTTCTTACATTGACAGAGGTAAACTTTTTAAAGTTTGTATGAAAACAGAAGAGCAGTAAGATTGTCAATTAATTTTAATTCTAAATGTCCTGTCTAGCCTATGAAATTTCCACTCTAGCCTCGATAAGTTTAACCAATATCAATTTAAAGATTTGTCAACAAAATTCATCTGAAACAATGCAAACAGTGCCCTGAGCAGCTGCACCCCATCCATTCACCACTTTTCTCTTCTAGGTTTGTGAGTTGCCTGTTGGAACAGCCTGAAGTGTTAGTCACCGGGGCAGGAAGAGGACATGCTGGCAGGATCATTCACAAGTTGTTCGTGAATGCTCAGAGGGTACGTGAGACTGCTTACTGACTATGGTGATCTCACCAGACCTCTGCTTGGGAAGACATCGTTTTGAGTCCTGTCTGCGGCTGATGACACAGCTGCTGAGAAGTCTGGGCATTGGGTTTGGTTGCTGAAGAGACAATGATTCTGACTTCTGAGTGAACTCAGAAGCTTCCTACATATTTAAGTAAGATAAGTACATCTTAGGAACTAAATTTCAGAAAATAAAAGTCTGAAATCCATTGTTATAGAAACTGGACATAACTATGCTACGGGAAACAAAAGCATCCTACTTTCAAATTACAGTTCAGTTTTACCATCTTTAAACCCTGTGTACTTCAAAACAGATTCATAACTCAATCTGAATTGTAAATCTAGTCTAATAATGGTGAAGAGATCTAACTTTAGAGATTTCCTAGGAAGGAAGACAATTATTTCAGATTTTTTAGGACTATGGAAATTTAGGCTTCAGCACAGAAAGGAAGCCCAGTTTGAAAAATTATCATCATCATTACCTCTGCTAGTGAAAGTAAGTTTTTATAATTATACAGTGCCTTGGTTACTGTTAAGAGGTACTGGCTTCCCAAAATGATTATTATCTCAGGGCATACTACTATTAAAGTATTATGATGTGCACTAATACAGGTTCCCCTGACCTGGGAGTGTAGATAGCACTGGAAACCAAACCAGTTCAGTTTAGAGAATGTAGTTCTCATAAGCAAAGATTTCATTGGTCTACACACAGAATAATTCCTGCTGAGTTGGTCTGGAGTACATCTAGTTAGAATATTCAAAATCATGGTCAAATATTCTGCTCTGAATTGTTAGCAAGAGCTAACAACTGAGATTATTTATGGAGTTGCTCCCTAGATTTAATAATTTCAAGTTAAAAACCAAATATTCTGTTTCCTTTTAAATTAAACATCTAGAAAACAATAGATGCTTGCTTTATTTTGTTTTCCTCTCTGGCATGAAAACCAGTGGAGTTGGTTTTCACATCCTTCATCAGCTGCCTATACAGAACTTTACAGGCATATGTGTCCTTATTAACCATTACTATGAATTTTCCTCATATAGCAAAACTCTTTGATCATTTAAAAAAAAGTTTTGTTAAGAGATTTTAAATTTTAAAGTATTTATACTTTTAGTATTGAGATTACTACTTGTTTTGGACAGTGAAGCAAAATTATTTTCCTCAAAATGAAAATAACCTCCTTGCTCCCTCCTCAACTATGCATAGGCTGCATTTTTATAAAATTTTTGACAACACAAAATTATGAAGAAAAAAATAACAATTTTCCTACTCACTGATAACAACATTTAACATATTCTTCTTTTCCACTTGATAGGACTTCAAAATCAGTAAATAAAGCAATGTATCAATTTTTCATTGTTCTGCTTGTGTAGCTAATCCCCTTTAATGGACATTGAATTTGTAAATTCATCCCACATTATGTAATTTTTTAAAAGATTTCAGTTTTTCAGATCCTGCAAGGAATATGTTTAAGGAATTTGTAGACTTCTATAATTCATATAACAAGCATCTGGTTGGTACATTTTTAAACTTGTCTCTTAAATATCTGACTAAACTGCTGAAGTTTATTCATGTAAATTCTCATAATTGACACTTCATATCAATTTTACAAATAAATCAAGATTTTATACTTTTAAAAAAGGTGTGATGACATTTCACTGAGAATTCTATAGCCTATAATATGTATTTAAAATTTTTCTTTAAAATTAAAATTTTAGGGCTGGGGAGATAGCTCAGTTGGTAGAGTGCTTGCCTTGCAAGCACAAGGCCCTGGGTTCAATCCCCAGCACCGCAAAAAAAAAAAAAAAATTAAAATTTTAGTAAACTTAATTATAGGTATGTACATATTTAAATGGAATTCAGCATAAAATGATAGGATTTTTGCTTCAGTCTTGCTAAATCCAAGACTGGAACATTCACATTCACTGGAACATCTATCTTTCAAGCTGTGCATACTTTTTTTAGGCAGTTAATTCTTCAGAAAGAACTAGGTTTTTGTTAAATCATTTCCTCATTAAATGACACCCTATGTCATCTGTTGAACCATCAGATGCATGAGTAGTGAGATGTGTCTGCTCTATTTGACAGCGAGGTGTGTCGTATGTGGTGTGACTTTATTCATCTTAAATATTCTTTTGATAGGATCATGTTCCTTAATGTAGTGCATGCTGTCTCTGAAATAATCTTGGAAAGCTCTTGTCTAGCTCTTTTTAAACCATCTTGCTTGTTCCCTTTCATCACTGTTTCTTTTCTCACTCTTTCTCAAGCTGACTGAATCTTCTGATGAGGTAACAAAATAGCTTTTGTCCCTCATAGTTCCTTGTTCCTTCCCATTCCTCTAACTTCATAAGGTCATTTAAACTAACCACCTAACAGTCTGGATTTGGCATAGCTTTCTTGCTGGTGTTTAGCTTAACATAATTCATGTTTCCATTGACAAAACAATCACTCTTTTTCCAAAGCAATGGTACCATGGAAGTATAGTAACCAGAGTTAAAAACAAAGGCTCTAATATATTTTGTGCAATGACAATGAAAAAATTGATGCCTTTGAGAGCAACTCTTTTGTGGCCATTGCTATATGGACCTCTATCACTCCTGTATTGACTGCATTAACTACCCAGCAAACAAAACCGTGCCCCCAGTTTTCATTTGGTGAGTTAAGCTTACACAGAATTGACGGAAAGTGTAGATAAAAATCTTCTTTCCAGACTCTGGAGAGAAAATAGCTCCTTACAGACTCAGGACTCTGACTTGGACTTGGGTCATTGCTTGAAGAAACATAGAAACCAGCACAGCTCCATAATTCCTTTTCATAAGATGTCTGAGCATAGCCCTCACTTTTCAAAGCAGATTGCCTGGCGATCATTTCCTTTCTGCCTATTACTAATACCGGCTCATTCAGTGTTTCAAGCTTCTGGCATTTTCTGTATTATTTATTTTGAGCAATCATAATAACAGCTGACTACATTACTGAGTAATGTAGGACATTTTTGTGTATATATCACATTTTTCATCTGTCCTTCAAAAGTACCTGAGTCTAGCATTTGACTTGTTTTGAATTTAGCATTTGATTCTATTCAAGGCTGCAGCCATGGCTCCACCAGAGGAGGAACTGAAGAGAGTGGGCTGCCCAGAGGAAAGAAGGCACAACTCGGTGTCCGACTTCCCTGCTCCTGCTGGCCGGGAACTCATCTTGCGCACCACCGTGCCACGCCCTGCACCTTACTCCAAAGCTCTGCCTCAGCGGATGTACAGCGTTCTCACCAAAGAGGACTTTAGACTTGCAGGTGCCTTCTCATCTGATACCTCCTTCTTTTGAGTCTCCCAGCATTACCTCAGTGGGGGCTTCAGAGGCACTGCCGCCTGCTTCCGTGGGAAGGAATGCTGGGAAAATCTGAAAGGCCTTACAGCAGATGGCCCTGCCCAACTGAGCTGAGATCAGGAGGCACACCAGCATCCAAAGGACTTTGCACCACCAAGCTTAGGCTCTCTTGTACCTTGGTAGGGCAGAGGGAATGGACTTGAGTTGTTGAAAGATTTCTGACTCAAAAGATGGACTTTGTGTATGGGGGAAACCAGAAATCAGGAGGAGCTCTGTCCTCACTCTTCTGGGATAGTTTATCTCTTTCTCCTCTGTGACTGTCCTCTGGGCCATTACTTGCATTCATAGTCTGTGTAAACACTTAATGGTTGTATTTATTAGGATCAAGTATGCAAAATATAGTATCTGTTAATTCAAATTTCTGGTATTTTGGTGGTAGCTTCTAGTCCCAGAATCTGTGTTTTTAAATTACTACATACATGACCATATTCTGTTTATTCAATCATCTGGTGGTCATCTGTATTATACTGATTAACTTTTTGTGTATGTGTGTGTGGTGCTAAGGGTTGAACCTAGGGCCTTGTGCATGCAAGGCAAGCACCCTACCAACTGAACTATATCCCCAGCCCCACTAACTAACTTTTGATGAACATTTAGAATATTCTAGGAAAAATCCTAAAATTTCAATTTGTTTTTCCATGTGACTAACCTAAATGTACTCCTTCTTATAAAACTGTACATTAAATGTCACTGTACATTAGTTCTGCATATATCTTGTAAGATTTGTTTTGTCATTGGTTCTCCTTTAGGTTGCCTAAGTTACCAGCCTGTAAAGTTCTCCTTTCTCTTGCCGTGCAGCATGCTGTCCTCTTTGGCAGTTGCTGCTGGGTACTGTATTTAATGAAGTAGAGATGAGCACATGCTAAAAGTAGAGCTTTGTTACATAGAGACGATCATGCAGTTAGTATAATTTGATATGTGTGCTAATGTAATGAGTAGAGGATTACTTTAATGCACTATTTTGCTTTTGCATTTTAGTTAAAATGAAAATAATCTCTGGGGATGTAGAGCACCCAGGGTAAGGATAACACCACTGTATTTTTAGTTTTGTGAGGATTAGGATGTATTCAGTCTCTGATGCTATATGGCCTCTGTTTAGCAATCTTAAATTATTTTTAGGTCTAAAATTCCCACTTTAATCCAAAGTAAAAAATTATTACACTGAAGCCTAAATTGTTCCTGTATAATTTTAAAAGATTGATAGAGCTGTGTAAACTGTTAACATTATTTTTGTAAAAAAAAAGTCTATACATATGAATATATATAGTGTGTGTCTCCACACGTGTCTGTATGTGAAGAGGAAGGAGGAAAGGCCTGGTGGGTGACCTCCCAACCTTTGTAGTGCTTTTCTGAGATGCTGGGTTTTGTTGCTACCACTAAATGACACAGACACAGGCCTGAGGACTGGACCAAGTACATGACGTTTCTCTTTAGGACAGAAAGTGTCTACTTTCAAAGAGTGTTAATAACAAAAACTGTAATGTAGAGGATGGACTTTAAAAGAGTATTGTGAATCTAATAAAAGGAGAATGGTGCTTCTGTCGCTAACTTTCTTTTCTCTCTTCTGAGGAGCACTTCAGTGTTATTTTCCTTAGTTTTGTGCTATGTCAGGTCCTTCATTAAGATTTGCATCCTATTGCTAGCCGCAGTGGCACATGCCTGTAATCCCAGCAGCTCAGAAGGATCGGAAGTTTGAGGCCAGCCTCAGCAACTTAGTGAGGCCCTAAGCAACTTAGATCCTGTCTTAAAATAAAAAGAGCTGGGGATATGGCTCAGCAGGAAAGCACCCGAGTTCAATCCCCAGTAGTTCCCCCCTCCCAAAAAAGTGCAATGTATTTAGTGTTACACAGCCCTGGTCTCAGAACATTATGCCTTTTTAAAGGTGATTACCCCATTTTTATTATTATGTGCCCTATTTCATAGACATTTTAAAGTACCTACTTTGTATTAGGTACCATACTCAGCAATAAGGCAAAAACTATACAATACCCCCTTTTCCATGACCTTCCTGCCATATAGAGAAGACACGCTGCCATACAATGGAGAACACAGAGGAGGGTTTGACTGGGAGGGCTGATGTGTATCATAAATCCATTTGTGCGTTCATTAGAGATGTGCCATGATTAGTATAAGTTATTCTGAGAAACCATTTTCACTCAGGCTCTGAGGATCAGGAAAATCATCCCAGAGAATGTGATTTCTGGATTAAAATCAGAAGACAAGTAGGAGTTGCAAAGGAGTGGGAAGCAAGGAAAGCCTTGCGGAGAACTGCAGTAATTCTCCCATCTGCTGTGCTTGCCTCTCTTCCCTGTGATTATGCTGCTGCTTCCTTCAGAAGTGATGTTTATGTCTCCACCCTTTCCATCTCGACTTAGCCATGTCTCTCTTAGGTCAGTGGGACATTAGCAAGTGTGATGCATGCAGTCACTTAAAAAGGACTTGCACTTTGGGGCTCATCTTCCCACTGAGAACCCCAAGACCACCAGCCGAAAGAGCCCACTGAAGAAATGAGAGCCAGGGGGTGCATTGTGCAGCAGAGTGAACTGACAGGAGTGCTAGGGGAGTCACAAGCAGAGGAAACCCCAAAACAAGAGAAAGTGCATGTTTGGGAAGTAGCCAGCATTTCAGGGGGGAGTACTATCCAGAGTAGGAATTGGCAAGAAATGAAAGAAATTTCTAGCAAGAAATTCAGGCCGTATCTTCAGGGCAGTGTTCACTGAAGGGTTTCAAGCAGGGGAGTAACATGGTGGGTTTTAACAATTTAGCAAGCAGATGGAGTGGAAAGGTTAAGATCTTACACTAAATTATAAGCTCCCTGGAAAGAGGATAGTAATTATATATTTTGTTAATTTCCTATATGCTTTGTACTGTGCTCCAAAGAGGTGCACAAATGCTCTGGGACCAACATGGAATGTCCTCACTTTGGGACTCTCCACCCAAGCATCCCTAATCCACCAAATAATTCAGATTTTTCTTCAGGCTGGAATTACTAAACCCTAGCCCTTTATGTTTCTCTTTCATTCATTAACCCATAGATACCGAGTGCCTGCTATGTGCCAGACACTGCTCTAGGCACTGGGGAGACTGGCGTGAGTAGAACACATGAAAAGCCTCGCCCTCATGGGGCTGACAGTGAGGGAAGCCAAGGCTAAACCCTGTGGAAGGGAGGAGAGGGCACTCGCAGATTGAAGGGTTGGCTTGTGCGCTGAAAACATTTGAGCAGAGACCTGAACAAAGTGAGGCAACAGGCCTTGTGAAAGGACAGACAGAAGGCAACGTAAAGCCCTGAGCGGGGAGTTCAGGTGGTGTGCTGCAGGACAGCAAAGGCCAGTGCAGCAGCAGCACACTAAGGGAACAGGAACGCAAGCTGGACAGGTGCACAGGGCCAGATTACATCACACCTTGGGAGTTTGGGTCTGTTTTCTTGGCTAAAAGGGGCAGCCAACACATTGATCTGAATAGGGCAGGTGGGGTCATGATGTGACATTTTAAAAACCTGCACTTTGGCTACTGTGTGGAGAATATGCTGCAGAGGTGGGGTGGAAGCAATGAAGCAAGTTAGAAGTGGCGACAGTTCCGGCTGGAGTGGTAGCAGTGGGAGGGTCAGGGTGCTGGGATGTGGGATGGGTCTTGAAGGCAGAATGCACAGAATTTGCTGATGGGTTCAACAAGAGCACGAGAAAGACAAGTCAAAGATGACTTAGAGCTTTGGGTCCTAAGTTACTGTGAAGTTGCTGTCATTTACTGAGATAAAGACAGGGAAGAGCCAGGCATGGTGGTGCATGCCTATAATCCCAGTGACTGAGAGGCTGAGACAGGAAGATCTCCAGTTCAAAGCCAACCTCAGCAACAGCGAGGCCCTAAGCAACTCAGTGAGACCCGGTCTCTAAATTAAATACAAAATAGGGCTGGGGATGTGGCTCAGTGGTTGAATGCCCCTGAGTTCAATCCCCAGGTATAAAAAAAGAAAAAAAAAGGGGGCGGGGGCGGAGAGGGAGCAGGATTGGGCTGGTTGGAGATTGTGAGCTAGGACATGTTAATTGTGAGCTATCAACTAGATCTCTATGGTGACTTAGTGGTCCCTTCCTCCTGCCTCTGCAGTACCCCTGTACACTCCATTGTCCCAGGGTTGTCTGTGACCAACAGAATATGTAACTAAGTGTGGGTATATCACTTCCAAGATCAGGTTGAAAAGACAGACTTCTGTTTTAGTTTCTCCCTCACCTGGTGAGGAGTTAACTGCCTTGTCACAAGCAACCCTAGGGAGGGGTCCATGTGATGGGAGATCAAGGGCTCCTGCAAGAGCCCTATTTGTGAACTTGGAAGAGGCACCTCTCTGGTCTCTGGATGACTCTGTCTACTGACCAGAGCCATGCAGCTAAGCTGTTCCCAGATTACCAACTCTCAGAAATTGTGGAATATTAATTCCAAGCTGCTAAATATGGGAGTAATTTGTTGCTCAGCACTAAATAACTATTACCCAAGTGGTTGGTTGTCTCAAGTTTGGAGTTTAAGGAAAAGGTTATGACTTGTTATAAATTATGCAAGGGACAGTCTAAGATTACCTGAGAAGTGATCTCATAGGGAAGAGTGCTGAGGTTTGGGCCAGGGACAAGGATGAGGTCCAGCAGAGGAAGTGGCCACTAATGTGGGAAACCCTAAGTGTGCTGTTCTGGAAGCCAAGAGGAAAATATTTCAGGAATGTGGGAGATCAACTGTGTCAAATGCCACTGAGACATCAAGATGGAGACCAACAATGACAGTTTCATACCTGTGTGACAAAGTAAGAAATCCATTCAGAGCGATAAACTGAAGTTCTTACTGGAAAGAATAGAGAAGTGGCTGCTGAGGGGCAAGTTTGGCATGCCCTAGGCCCTCCCTGGCTCTGGCAGGCGCACTTGAAGCTAGCATCTTGCTTTTGTTTGCTGTGCACTGTTCCTTGCCAGGAACCAGCGGGAAGGGTATGGAAGAGGGGAAGCCACTGTCCAATCTGTTTCAAACTCACATTTAATCCTGCCTAGGGCCCCTACTCTGGCTACCAGCTCCTTTTTTCTGGGCACGCTGTAATGGATGCCTCTGTGGAGAAAGAAGGCCACTGCTGTGTTGAATCTTTGACCACTGGGCACCATGGAACTGGAACACCTCAGAATATCATCTCCTTAAATCCAAAGAGCTGCTGTGGCACTTCTCCAGCTTTGGGGCATGGGACTTGACATTGGCCTGTGAAGCTGGACTTGGCCACTTCTTGGAACACAAACTAAATCTGGGTCATGTGATCACAAACCCTTTTGCAGCTCTTCTTCCCAGCAGCTTGTGAGGTCTAACAGGTGCTCAGGGAAAATCCCTCTCAAGCAAGCAGTCGCACCTGCTGCGGGGAGCGTTCCCAGGCTGGCTCCTCAGCCAAGGCAGTCAGTCAACAGGCACACCCATTCTTGGGCCCTGGTTCCTCAGGCTCAGGGCCCAGCAGCACAGGGCCTTGGGCCACACTTGGCCAAGATGTCACTTCAGCTCAGCGGCTCCCTGCTGCTGCCAGTCAAATGAGCCTCTCTGAGGGAAACTTTTTTTTTTTTTTAATATTTCTTCTGTCAGGCTGGGTCAAGATGGAATTTATTTTATGCAAAACCAGATAGAACTTTGGTTTTGTTTCTGTTTCCAGATTTATCCTCATCTTGACACAGAACAAGGTGGCGGTGGGTGAGGGGGACAGAGACGGGGCTGAGCTAGATCACACCAGAGAAGCTGCCAGCTGGGCTGGAGCCGGGTGAGCTGATCCTTGTCTGTGGTGCTTGTCTGCGGTGTCTCCTAAGAGAATAATTTTTAGCTGTGGCATTAGTTTCCTAGGGCTGCCATGATGAAGTGTCACAAACTGGCCCACTCATCTCACAGTCCTCAAGGCTTCAAGTCTGGGATGAAGGTGTCAGCCACGCTCCCTCCCAGCTGGAGGTAGAGCCCTCTGCCTCCTCTTAGCTCCTGCTGGCCATTAGCACCGAGCTGCAGGTGCTGCAGGCTCTGCTCTGTCAAGGACCTCTTCTCCTGGGACACCAGTCGTATTGTCTCAGGACCCAGCCTGCTCCAGTATGAGCTCACCTTAACCACTGAGTCTGCAGTGACCCTATTTCCAAACAAGGTCACATCCCAAAGTAGTAGGGGTGAGGATTTTTTTTTTTAATGGATGCAGGGTAGGGAGGGCAGAAACCAACCTCCAACAGCCACTGGCCTGAAAGGTGCCCATCTTTGGCTGGTGTAAGCCATGAGTCTGCTGTATAAAAGCATGGGTCCTGGTTCTGTGAAGTTCAGCTTCAACCTCAGGCCTCCTTATCAACCACAGGTGCCAGGCTGTTACCCACCTCTCTGGGCCTTTGTTTCCTCCTCTGCCAAATGGGGACAACAATATGTACCCAACAAGCTGTTATAAAAATTAAGTCAAACACAACAACATATGCCTGTATCCCCTGTTCCCCAGGAGACTGAGGCAGGGGGATCACTTAGAGCCCAGGGGCTCAAGGTCAGCCTGGGCAACACAGCAAGACCCCATCTCAAAAAAAATTTTTTTTTATAATTAAAGGAGATAATGTTTAAGGTGTACCTAGCAGGGTATTTAATTGCTTAAAAAGCAAGTTGCTTAAACTGTCCCAAGTGGCAGTTATAAATGAATGATTAGTTGTCAGCTCTATGCTCCATTTAATGTGAGGACACAGAACAATCCAGTGTTCAGAGACCTGGGGCCCAAACCTCCTCCACCTCATCAAATGGGCTGCTTTCATGCCCCCTGTTCCCTTTCTCCTCCTTGGGTCACAGAGGCTTCAGGAAAGAAGTGACATCCAAGGCAAGGGGCTTTGGAGAGGTGGAGGGAAGGTGGGGTTTCCGGGAGGAGTGTCTGCGCTCCAGGCTGGAATTACCTGCAGGGCTGGGGCAGCGGCAGCTGGAGGGGAGGAGGACAGGCACCAGGCTGCGGAGGCGCTAACTCTAGGCAAGCCTTGCCCACTGGTGAGGGAGCAGGGACCTTGTTCTCAGAAAGCAGAGGCACTTTGGAAGGTTTTCAGCAGAGGAAAAGATCAAGACTAGACTGACCATTAGCCACCAGCCATCCCTGTGAGAGGGGGCAGTGGTCTCAACCTATTAGTGACGCTGGGGAGACACAAAGTAAGCAAGTGACATGGGCAGGACTTGCTGAAGGACTGGATGTGGGCAATGAGAAACGATGCCCTGGGTGCCCGGCTGTGACCTCAAGGAGCCAGCTGTGAGGGGCAGCCCCCGCACTGTGTCTGTGGTTCCCCGTGACCCCATCGGCACTCTGAAGGGAACTGCACCCTGTCCAAGTGCACGACACACAAGCTGGCGGTGACACCCATCCAGTGTGGCCGGGGTGCCACAGCCAGGCAAGAGGAGGAGCCCTCTGCTGCCCGCCTGCCCTTGATCCCTGGCCCCTACACCTCTGCTCATGGTCAGCCTTTGTCAGGAGAGGGACATGGGCCTGCCAGTGGCCAGTCAGACCAGAGGAATAAGTGATAGGACACTGAACAAAAGTTCTCCAGGCCTTTGGCATTTTGAGTAAATAATGACTTGTTGGAGCTATTTATTCACATTCCTTTCTTAGCCCTATTTTGGGATGAGAATACTTTTTCCCCTGTTACATAAGGCAGGAACACATTCTTAGCAAACCACCGTCACTCCTGCGTTACATTGCCTATGTGAAAAAAGGAAATATTTTTAGAGTGTGAATTTCCCAAACGTTCCCAGCTATTCTGGGGACTGAAGTCCTAACTTCGCAGAGCAGCCTGGTCGGGGGTGGGGGTGAGGAGACCCAGAGCTCCGGCTGTGCTGAGCCCTGACCTGGGGGCTCACAGGCTGGGCTGGCCCCGTCCCTGCAGGCCCTGTCCGTGGCGAGAGCCTCCCCTCTGCTGGACCTCGCACAGTGTCAGCGACTGATTCCGGAGCCTAGGGATATTTTTCTCTTTTTTATCCCTCTCTCCTAAGAGACAGGGTCTTAAAAGATACTTGAAAACAAACAAGGAAATGGGGTCCAGCTGTATTGCTGCTCCTGGGCCCAAGCGATCCCTCTGCCTCAGCCTCCCAAGCAGCTGAGCCTTCAGGCACGCGCCCCTGAGCCAGGCTTCACTGCCTTTCTATGCTCCTCCTGTTTCTTTGGGGTGGGGGTGGTGCAAGCAATGACCTCTCAGATGCTCTCAACTGAGAGACTAAATCCCCTGAGAAGGTCAAGCCCAGAAGAGCAGGGCAGATGTAGGGACGGCCACGCTTCTGTTCACATGTGTGCCTGGGATGCAGTACATAGTAGCTGTGACATGGAGTCATTTGCCATCCGGCTGACACAAGTGTGGATCGTGCCTGGAGGTGGGAGTGAACCTAGCTGACCGCCCAGCATCTGCCTCTGGTGGGAGCTCTCGGTTCTTTGTGAAAACTTGGTCCTATAAAGAAAGCTAGAGAAGGGAAAGAAGAGATTTAACAAAAGGATGGTTTTAAGTGAAAGACTGGTTGGTTAGTGACATAGTTACATATAATGAATATCCCTACTAATATACCTAGTGGCAGAACTTTATGAATGACTTTAGGTATATATTTACATAAAGGTCATATATAGCCTCCAGCCTTATGAGAAAACTATTGGTTTATAGGAATCTAGTTATTTTGTTTTTTTACAATACTGGGGCCTGAACACAGGGTTTTGCACATGCTAGGCAAACGCTCTACCACTGAGCTACATCCTCATTCCTATTTTGAGAGAGTCTTGCCTTTCAAGTTGCCTTAAACTTCCAAACCTCCTGCCTTCGTCTCCCAAGAAGCTGGAACTGTACGCATGAACAACCAGGCCAGGCCTGGCTTAGTTGATGACTTTTGATTGTAAGGAATGAAGCCCCACTAGCTTGAAGAGGATTCATGGGGGACATTGGGGACCATGAAAGGAAACAGTTATCATGGGGCCTGGCCTCTCGGCATCTAGAGGCTGGAGGTGGTTTGGGACTTGATCAGCTCAGGGGAACCCGAGCTCCAGGAATCTACAGGTCCTACCCCCGCACACAACTGCAAGTGTGACTTGGCTCCAGGGTTCTAGTTTCTGTGCCAGTCTGCTTCTTCCTCTTGGTCTTGGTTTGTTTATTACACTCCTCCTGCTTCCCACGTCACCACCTCCCAAGCCTCTGCTGTTTTTTGTCCAGCCTGTTGGTCACGAGTTGTGGGCTGCTGGTGGCCAACGCATTCCCTCTCTTGGGTCATCCATCAGCTGTGGCTGGGAGATGGTCATGGGTGTGACACGCTCCCCAGCAGGAAAGAGCCCTTTAGGAGGAGTGGCAGCCCTCGGCCTGTCGTGTCCACGACTTGTGTCACTCCTGGAGACTGAGCTTTTTATTTGGGAGTTATTTCAGATCTGGAGTGAAGGATAGTACAAGGAAGTTCTGTAAAGTTGTGTCCATTCTTTTCCCAGATTCAACCATTATCGATATTGGGTTTTCTAGGCCAAGATTTTAATAAATCCACATTAAATAAAAAATGAATGATTCTACTCTTGCTCCCTCTGTTGTGTTCTGATGAGGAGGGGAAAGCTATATTGGGCCATTTCTCAGGAAAGAATTTGTCAAAATGGTCATGGAACTGATTTAGGAAATTTGTTTTCAAATTTGAACTGGCATGGTAGAGACCTACTGATAATTGTCTTGATGTTTGTCATGCAATCAAAGCTTTGCAGTAAAGAAAAAGGCGTCCTAGATACAAAAAAAAAAAAAATTAAAAATTGAAAATAAATCAAACCCCTAGTAACTAAAATACTGGATAAAATATTTTAAAGCTTTAAAAATGCATACTGATACTGCATATATTTTAATTTTTAAAAAACTTATAACAGCAAAACAAGTAAATTTGGCAAAAGATATGCAAGAGTCTTCAAAGGAGAACAGCATGAAACTTTATTGAAAGTTAAGACCAACTGAAAGATGTGCTGATAGGCTATTGTCCGTACATAGACGCAGAATCAAGAGAATGCCCATTCTCCCCACAAAGATCTGCATAATCCAAACAAATCCAAAGGCCATGCCTGTGTTTGTATTTCGTGGAACTACAGTAGTAGAATCTGAAATATGTATGGAGGAACGAAAGTTCATGAACAGTCAAGCTCATCCTAAAGAACAGTAAGCCAGGGTGTTGCTCTGTGAGCCACTCAGGCAGCATAATGCTATGCTAATTAGTAGGATGGTTTGGTCTAATAGAACAAACTCATACCAATACGGAAAGTTAAGTTTTGAAAGAGACAGCAAGTGGAATATTCAATAGTGCTTGGTATCATCCTTGTATCATAAGATAGAAAATAAATGAAATTGGATCTTGATATCACTCCTACTCAAAAACCAATCTCTTAAAAGTCAAGTATGTTAACATTTAGAATACTGTGTGGGAAAGTCACTTTAGAACTTTAGAGTGGGAAAGTCTTCAATAAGACACAAAGAGTATGAATCATAAAGGAAATGCTGATAAAACTGATCGCATCAGTATTGAGGACTTATATTCATGAGCCCCATACAGAATAAAGAGACAAGCTACAGACAGGAAAGTACACACCCAGACAACACTGACCAGTGCTCAGGATCCGTTCCTCAAATCAGGAAGACTAGAAACCTAATAGCAAAAGGGATCTGAACAGGTCTATCACAGAAGAGGATACAGAAACGAACAAAACACTGAGATGTTCAACCTCATTGGTGATCTGATGAATGCAAATCGAAGTCACAACAAGATATAGTTTCACGCATATGAAATGGGTGCCCATGTTAGACTTAGCAAGGATTTCAAGCAATAGGAGTTCTTCACTGCTGGCAGGAGTACAAATTGGTGTAACTTTGGAAAATAATCGTACATTCCCTGATAGAGTTTGATCAAGCACATACACTACATCGCAGTAACTGTTCCTGGGTGTATCCTTAGGGCAGTTATATTCAAAGTGCTGTCCCTAGACCAGCGCATTAGTCACCTGGATACTTGTTAGAAATGGAAATTCTCCAGCCACCCAGACCCACTGAGCTAGAAATCCTGGGGTGGAGTTCAGTAATCTGTTCAGCAAGCCCACCAGGTGAAGTTTGAGAACCACTCCTTCAGAGAAACATTCATACTTGTGACCACAGGAGACACAAAAATCTCTGTTCACGCACACTGTACAAAATCCAGACTGGAAATCTTGATGAGAAGAGATGATTATATTATGGAAAAATCCAGGGAGCAATGAAAGTAGGTGAAACATAAACATGAGTGGAATAACCTCATCATAGGGACATTCATGCCATGTCATTTCATTTGCCTCAAGGGTGACAGGCAACTCTCAACAATAGATTGTTTAGAGATATTAAAAGAGAAAATTCCTTCAACCAATCAGGTTATTTGAGCAAAACAAAACCAAACAGCAAATCTGGCAACTTCCAGAGCCAGAGCAGATTCTGGAAATTCCAACATGATCAGACAGTATTAATAGAAAACAGGTAAGAGCAACTTCATCGGCTATAGCCTAGTCATCCGGCCTGTCCACTGGTGACAGCCTAACTGGCTGCAGCTTAGTGGCTGCAGGGCCTTCTGCAACCAAGCAAGCTCAGTTACTGAGACAAAGCTCTACATTGGTTTGGTGTGTTGGGCCCAGTACAGGTGCCCTATCCAAATCCAAGGCCTCTAAAAATACTATTTAACAATCCCCCACCCACACCCCCTGCTACTTTTTGGTCATGTTCTTACCCAGTGGGAGTTTGACCAAAACCCAGGGCATTAGCACCACCATTCGGGTTTTCCAGTTCTGACCCATCATCCACAGGTTACTGTGTCTTCATGACTCATTTCTTTGAGTTCTTGTCCTAGCTGAAGAGAGGTCACTTAGCACTCAGCAGATGGATGTGCCCTGACTTTGAAGCCTCAGAGAATACAGCACACTTGGCAGACTGCTGTCAGGACTACAAAGAGGAGAATACCAAGAGTCTGGAGCATGCTCCTTAGCCAGGGTCCCTATGCACCAAGCCAACCAAACCCAATTATCAAAGAATGAGCCAGATAAGGAGTCGATCTGCTTAAACTAAACCAGTTTTTAAAATCAAGTGTCCCCAGTACTTAATAAATTTACCCACATGCAACAAAAATTATTGGCACAGAGTCCTTCTATTTAGCCAGTAAGTAATCTGGCATCCCATAACTGGGTTAAATTAAAGCATGGGGTGAGAATGTATCTTGTTGCTAGTCTAGTCCTGTAAAGAAAAAAAAAAAAAAGGTCTACAAGTCTTATTATGAGGAGTAGCCTAATTTCAATGTCTTAGGAAAACTGTTCACATCTTAAGATACTATCTGCTTCTAAGGAAGTTTTTCCTTAGTAAACTTTACTTTAAATTCTCCAACAGGTGTACAGTTCTAGGAATCCAGAGAAGTTCCCTTATATTATAAGATACTGACCCACCGTTCAAGACTACAAAGCTTCTGCAGCGTGAGTGGGGAGAATTTGGTACAGTCCCTTCCTAAGGGGAGAAGAGCCATCTCCAAGCACTATCCATGAAAGAGGTCACCAGGGGCAATCTGATTTGGATCAAGTTTAAGGAGTCTGATTTGTACATCTTACCTATTTTAGCCTTGACTGACCCTGCACAAAAATCTGAGAATGCATTTTCCTGTTATTCAATCCAATCCTGTTCTGCCTGATGTTGGATTAGCAGTCTTATGAACAATCAGTCTCCTCTTACCTACTCCAACGTTAACAATAACCCATATTTGTCAGAGTCCTTCCCATTAAACTTCTCAAAGATAACAACAACAAAAAATTTCTTGGACTGTAGCTCACTAAGCGCTTTTTGAAAAGAAGCTAAACTGAATGACAAAGCTTCCTTTGCTTTCATAAGGAACTATTTCTAGTTTTAATTACTGTATAATTATTTTAATTCTTAGTAACCTTATTTTCTAGGGAAAACAAAACAGTTCAAAGTTGCTTGCTTTCTGATAGGATGTTGTAGATGTTGTGCCCAAAGGCTCGAGACCCCGCAAAGACCACCAGAGACCACGATCAATGCAAGCAGCAAAGAGTCATTTATTAGCAAGCTCGAGCCTGGTCCTCTGCGTCCTTAACCGGTGACGCTAAGAGAGGCCCCAAGCCCTCGTTAGCAGGGTTTTTATAATGAAAGGCAAGCAGTTTTACAGTGTTCTTTTAATTGGTTAACATTTGAACAGCTAAACGTTAGTCCTCCTCTGGTTGGGTCCTGCCAATCTATTTGATTCTCATTGGGTCCTGCCAGAACTGAACGGTCCTAGTGGAAGAAGGGAGGAGGGAAGGGGTGAACTATGCAGGAGATGAGTCGGGGCTAAGCCCCGCTCCCGTCCTTGACAGATAAGGTCTCCAGGCAACCGCACATTCCTCGGACAAATATCTCTTAACAACCTTGGTAAGCACAGGGGCCCAGCAGTCCTGTTTGTCCTTGAGACAGTTAGCAGCACAGATACCACTCTGCTCTCAACAGTAGACAACCATTTTGTAATTTTTTTTTGGTAGTTGTAAATGGGCAGAATGCCTTTATTTTATTTATTTTATGCAGTACTAAGGATTGAATCCAGTGCCTCACAAGAACTAAGCAAGTGCTCTGCCACTTACTTACACAGCCCAAGTCCCACATTTTCTAACCCTTAGAAACGAAGTTTCCTCACAAACTTCTCTGCTTGCAGAATTTATTATCAACTGAGAATAGCACTATGTTTGGCATTAAATAAACAGCAACAAAGATGACTGTCACAAGGTGCCAAAACATACATTGGAGAAAAGATAGCCTATTCAACAAATGGTGCTGGGAAAACTGGAACTCCAGACATAACGAAATGAAATTAATCCTCGATCCCTCACCCTGTACAAAACAACTCAAAGTGGATCAAAGACTCAGGCACTAGACCAGAGACCCTGTGCCTAACAGAAGAAAAAGTAGGCCCAAATCTTCATCATGTTGGCTTAGGACCAGACTTCCTTGACTCCTAAAGTGTAAGTAAAATTAAGAATCAATACATGGGATGGATTCAAATCAAAAAACTTCTCAGCAAAGGAAACAATCAAGAATGTGATGAGAGAGCCTACAGAATGGGAGAAAATCTTCACATGTACCTCAGATAGAGCACTAATCTCCAGGATATATAAAGAACTCAAAAACTTAACACCAAAAAAAAAAAAAAAAACCCAATCAATCAATGGGCCAAGGAACTGAAAAGACACTTCACAGAAGAAGAAATACAATTGATCAACAAATGTATGAAAAAATTTTCAACATCTTTAGCAATTAGAGAAATGCAAGTCAAAACTATACTAAGATTTCATCTCACTCCAGTCAGAATAGCAATCATCAAAAATACAAGCAACAATAAGTGTTGGCAAGGATGTGGGGGAAAAGTTACACTCATACATTACTGGTGGGACTGCAAATTGGTGCAACCACTCTGGACGACAGTAAGGAGATTCCTCAGAAAACTTGGAATGGAATCAACATTTGATCCAGCTATACCACTCCTTGATCTATACCCAAAGGATTTAAATCAGCATACTATAGTGACACAGCCACATCAATGTTTATAGCAGCTCAATTCACAATAGCTAAATTAGGGAACCAACCTAGACACCCTTCAACAGATGAATGGATAAAGAAACTTTGGTATATATACACAATGGAATGTTACTCAGCCTTAAGAATGAAATTATGGCATTTGCAAGTAAATGGATGGAACTAGAAAATATCATGCTAAGCGAAATAAGTCAATCCCAAAAAACCAAAGGCTGAATGTTTTCTCTGACAAGTAGATGCTGATGCATAGTGTGGGGAGGGAACAGGGAAGAATGAAGGAACTTTGAATTGTGCAGAGGGGAGGGACAGGAGGGGTGGGGCGGAGGGGATGGGAAGGACAGTAGAATCAGACAGACATTATCACCCTGTATACATGTATGATTACACTACTGGTGTGACTCAGCACCATGTACAGCCACAGGAACGAGAAGTTATGCTCCATTTGTGTACAATGTGTCAAAATGCATCCTACTGTCATGTATAACCAATTAGAACAAATAAAAGAATGCAAAAAAAATGACTATCTTGAGTTCAACTCAGTCATCCAGCTATGTGGAGATGGGCGAGCCTCTTTGTAGTGCTCAACAGAGTACTAGCTTCTGTTTTCTTATATTGTTGGTAAGTGTCCGTTTCTCCTATGACAATCCATGGGGGAGGGAACCAGAGCTGCTCAGATAGTCACATCCCTGGCTCTAGGAGAACATCCTACACAAAGATGGCCAAACATCTGCTAAGTACCCGGCATTGCTCTCAGCCTCAGTCAACTTGTCGTCACTCAGTGTCTTGTAACTAGTCAAGGTACATTCCATATTTTCTCAATAAAAATAGTGGATAACTTTTTTTCTCAGAAGTTTCTAGATTTCAGTAATTTCCTGATTACCCCAATCAACGAAGGGAATCAGGAAATCTACCATTAGTCAGAATCATGTTTATTCTACAAGTTTTAGTATTTTGATTTTCTTAAAAATGACTCAGACATTTCATAAAAATCTACCACTTAATTCAACAAAACTTTAAAGTTCAAGTTACTGAAAGAGATTCCTGATCTATAAGAAACTCACCTACAAATTTCCATAATTTTCAATCACCTGACTTACTTGTTCTTAATTAGGCTCGAATTGCACATTTAAAAAATTAACCACAGGGGCTGGGGGTGTGGCTGAGAGGTAGAAGATGTGCTCAGCACACACAAGGCCCTGGGTTTGATTCCCAACACGCATGTGCTCGTGCGTACTCACACACACATGCACACACACACACACACACACACTGAAGGACGAAGGGAAATATCACTCCAAAATAGATTGGATTAGTGTATGATTACTTGAGATTAAGGGCTCTTGAAAAACACCAAAATACAAGACTTCGAGTTCCCCTGCATTCCCTTGCAGAGGGACTCAGCTATTGTCAATCCTCTGAAGACAAACTGCTCTCACAGGAGTGGTGAGTCCACCACCAGGCAGACCTTGTTACAAACCATCTGTTTTTCCTCAGGGTCTGGTCATCTTTCTCAGAACCATTTATTCTGAGAATATTTTCTTTACCTCTGACCATTTATTCTATTTCAGCAAGAGGTTTGAGTCAAAAGTCCTTGCCTTTTCTTGACTGACCTTCCTAATGGCTGCTCAGAACTTGAGGCCTGAACTCCATTTTCAGCCAAGACCAGAAAAGCACAGGTAAGAAGTCTGGTCAGTACAGAAGGGTCAAAAGGGGGCTCCTTGCACACCTGAGCCTCTGCCTCTTCACTCTAGAGGCATTAGGTGACTTCCTCTTCCCTCTCCTCCAGGTGTAGAGGGAGACACCCTTACAAAGGGAGACTTTCTCCACAGATAAAGTTTACTTCACTAAAGATACACCTCAGGATGACAAAAACGGGCAGCTGCCCAGTATTACCCAACTTAGCGAGTTCAGGGTGGGGCTGCCAATGACAGGGCAGTCAAAGCCAATGCCAAATGAAGGTGCCTCTCCTTATCATTCCAAGCTTAAGATCTTTTTTTTTTTTTTAATATAGAATTTTTTTTTTTATTGTACACAAATGGGATACATGTTGTTTCTCTGTTTGTACATGGCGTAAAGGCATAACATTTGTGTAATCATAAATTTACATTGGGTAATGATGTTTGATTCATTCTGTTATTTTTTCCCTTCCCCCCCACCTCTCCCACCCCTCTTTTCCCTCTATACAGTCCTTCCTTCCTCCATTTTTGCCCCCCTCCCTAACCCTAACTCTAACCCTAACACTAACCCCTCCCACCCCCCATTATGTGTCATCATCCACTTATTAGCTATATCATTCGTCCTTTGTTTTTTTGAGATTGGCTTATCTCACTTAGCATGATATTCTCCAATTTCATCCATTTGCCTGCAAATACCATAATTTTATCATTCTTTATGGCTGAGTAATATTCCATTGTATATATATACCACAGTTTCTTTATCCATTCATCAATTGAAGGACATCTAGGTTGGTTCCACAATCTGGCTATTGTGAAGTGACCAGCTGTGATGTGGCTGTGTCTCTGTAATATGCTGATTTTAAGTCCTTTGGGTATAGTTAAACTCAGGCTGAAATCAACGAAATTGAAACAAAAGAAACAATACAAAAAATTGACAAAATAAATAGTTGATTCTTCAAAAAAATAAACAAAATTGATAAACCTTTAGCCACACTAACAAAGAGAAGACGAGAAAAAACCCAAATCACCAAAATTTGGAATGAACAAGGAAATATCACAACAGACACGATTGAAACACAAAACATAATTAGAAGCTATTTTGAAAATCTATACTCCAAAGAAATAGAAAATTTTGAAGATATCAACAAGTTTCTAGAGACATATGAATTGCCTAAACTAAACAAGGAGGACATACACAATTTAAATAGACCAATTTCAAGTAATGAAATAGAAGAAGTCATCAAAAGCCTACCAACAAAGAAAAGTCCAGGACCAGATGGGTTCTCAGCCGAGTTCTACAAAACCTTTAAAGAAGAGCTCATTCCAATACTTCTCAAAGTATTCCATAAAATAGAAGAGGAGGGAACCCTCCCAAACTCATTCTATGAAGCCAATATCACCCTGATACCTAAACCAGACAGAGACACATCGAGGAAAGAAAATTTCAGACCAATATCCTTAATGAACATCGACGCAAAAATTCTCAACAAAATTTTAGCAAATCGCATACAAAAACATATTAAAAAGATAGTGCACCATGATCAAGTGAGTTTCATCCCAGGGATGCAAGGTTGGTTCAACATCAGGAAATCAATAAATGTCATTCACCATATCAATAGACTTAAAGTCAAGAATCACATGATTATTTCGATAGATGCAGAAAAAGCATTTGATAAAATACAGCACTCCTTCATGCTCAAAACACTAGAAAAAATAGGGATAGTGGGAACGTTCCTTAACATTGTAAAGGCCATCTATGCTAAGCCCATGGCTAATATCATTCTAAATGGTGAAAAACTGAAAGCATTCCCCCTAAAAACTGGAACAAGGCAGGGATGCCCTCTTTCACCACTTCTTTTCAATATTGTCCTTGAAACTCCAGCCAGAGCAATTAGACAGACCAAAGAAATTAAAGGGATACGAATAGGAAAAGAAGAACTCAAACTATCCCTATTTGCTGATGATATGATTATATACTTAGAGGAACCAGGAAATTCCACCAGAAAACTTTTAGATCTCAAAAGTGAATTCAGTAAAGTAGCGGGATATAAGATCAAGCTTAAGATCTTAACCAGGGCATAAAGGTGGTTAAAGGAGACCCAATGGCCTAGGAGTGACCTTCTAAAAGTGACTCTTCCCCTCAATGCTGCTCACTCTGGCTTCCAAAAGCCTGGGTGTGATCATTTAAAAGTGCATCCCAGTAATGCCCCATGGCACCCACCTGTAATCCCAGCTACTCGGGAGGCTGAGGCAGGAGGATCACAAGTTCAAGGCCAGCCCAGGGAACTTAGTGAGACTTTGTCTCAAAATAAGAAATAAAAAGGACTAGGGGTGTAGTTCAGCTATAGAGCACCCCTAGGTTCAGTCACCAGTACCACAAGGAAAAAAAAATTCAAACCATTGTTTCTGTGGATAGTGTGGAACTTGTATGCTCAAGTGATCCTCCTGCCTCAGCCTCCCCAGTAACTGGAATGACAGGCACAAGCCACCATGCCCAGGTTCTGTACAGTTTTTGATCCTTGATTTTCTAATGTACTCTAAAAATAAGCAAAAACACACTCATTGTGGCCACTGTAATTCCCAAATATTTCTGAATAGCATGCGCAAGACCCCAAGTTTGATCCCCAGCACCACCAAAGAGAAAAAAAGAAAATCCTCCAAATTATTTCTGTTAAGGTTTACCCATTTTTCTAAAATAGTACAGATTCTGGGATTTTTCTTTTTCTTTTTTGGTACTGGGGTGCTTAACCACTGAGTCACATTCCAGTCCTTTTATGTTTTTATTTTGAGACAGGGCTTTGCTAACTTGCTGAAGCTGTCTTTGCAATTGTGATCCTCCTGCCTCAGCCTCCTGAGTCACTGGGATTACAGGCATGGGCCACTGCGCTCACCTCTGAGAATTCTTACACATGTAACTGGGTAGAGTTCCAAATGGAAACACTCCCAGGCCTAGATGAATCCAGTTTCTGACCCTGCAACCATCAGGAAGGTCACATGCCCTCTTATCCTCAAACCAATCCTTGGTACCACCCAAGGTCAGGTGCTCTCTCACATCATGAACTCCCCTTGGATGGAGCTCCAGAATGCAGGGTTCTAAACTCCCTGGATCCAGATGAATCATGATTCCTGTTTCCTAGCAAACTTTCCTACCTACTGAACCCAGTAAGACACCCGAGGCCTCGCCACAAGACCTGGACCTGTTCCTACTGAACCCAGTTCCTTTCCTATCTGATGCAGACACCTGAGACTTCTCTACAGGACCCAGCCCTTTCTCTGTCACAGATTCCTAACCCAGTCCAGACCAAGAAGTTTGCTCAAATTCAGACAACTCAGAAGATGAATCTGAGAGAGAACTTACCCACCATTCCCAGATGCAGCAAGAAGAAAGTGCTATGGACCCAGAGGGATCTACTCCTGGTTCCCTGGTGCTACTGGGAGTTGCTACCACTCTGCTTTGGATTGTGTTTATTACATCAAAACTGATGAGGGAAGATTTCTTGGACCAATTACATTTAGAATTTATCTGAGCAAAACAAAAAATGATCCATGAATTGAAAAGCTCCCTGAACAGATTATAGAAAAAGGCGAGACTTTGATAACAACTTAATTGGTTACAGACTAGTCAATCAACCAGCAAACTGGTTCTGGTTTAACTAGTCAGTGTTTTACCAAGTAAAGCTCAGTTACTTCGATTAAACTGTATTGGTTTGGTCTGTTGTGACCAGTATGGGTGCTCAGTCTAAGTTCATGACCTCCTACAAAACATAATTTAACAGGAATATGTACATATGCAGTACTGCCCTGAGGAGAAACTTTACATGTAATTCAGGAAATTGACCCTGTTCATGGAGAAGGAAAGAAGATATAATTAGATAGGACCTAAAGGTAGGTGGTAGGTATATTCCTGTTGATTTTGATATTTTTAAAAAATAATACACTTTCACACACTAAGTTCAGCTGAAGTTTCTAACCCAGCAGAGGTAGGACGGCATCATCACGACACCACCATGACCGCAGCAAACCTGCTCAGCAAGCCCAGCCCAGTCCAGCTCAGGGCTCTGGCCATGAGATCCAACTGAGATATGGATTGGGACAATTCTGGATCTTATGACTGACTGGGGAAAGCAGAGACCTACCTTCTGCCTCTCACCCCATGAAAGCCCACTGTCTGCCATTTTGCCACCTGCCCACCCCCACCTCCATGTTTCCTCTTCTCCCACCTAGGATAAGAGTTTTCACCTGGTGTGGGTGGAGCGTAAAGTTATTGGAACTCCTGTAACAGTGCAATGCCTCATTGTGGAGTTTTACTGAAGATGTCTTATATATGTGTACACATATATATCAGAACAAAGAAAGAAAGGATGTTTATAGTTGTGAATAGTAGTTTTTAAAGACTTATTAACATGAGACATTTAGGAAAGTCAGCCGTCTTTTTTTTTTAACAGACTATTTTGATTCATTGTACACAAATGGGGTATGACTTTTCATTTCTATGGTTGTACACAATGTAGATTCACACCATTCATGAATTCATACATGTACATAGGGTAATGATGTCTGTCTCAGTCCACTATCTTTTCTTCCCCCACTCTCTCCCTCCCCTTTCCCTCTACACAATCCAAAGTTCTGCCATTCTTCTCTTGCCCCCTCTGCCACCCACCTCTGTTACGTATCATCATCCACTAAGTCATCTACCTTTATTAAAAAAAAAAAAAACTTTTAAATATTTCCCTAAAATGATGAGAGAAGGTAAGTAGGTCATTCAGCCATAGGACAGAGGAGATTTAGTCTCTCAGCAATCAGACCCACTTATAGGAACATCTCCCAGAAGCAAAAGGTAATACCACCACCTCTTAGTAAATGTGGGGTTTCTCTCAGGAGTTGATTTGAAATAGATCATCAAGCATGGAGAAAACCTGCTAACTGAAACCATATACTTGCTTAAGTTTGTGCCCTTCACACATTATGACTCCAGGCAGAAAAAACAGCCTGAAACTGTGTTTCCAGCCCTATGCACGGAAACTGGGAGCACCTTAGAGCATCTTCCCCAGAGCCAAAGGATTGGGTGGTATTTCCTGAAAGTTACGAAGACTTTCATACTGAAACAAATATGGATGTAACGGAGCAGAGTGCAAAGTCTGAACTGTTGAATACCTTTTAAGAAAGTATGGACTTGATGAACTCCACCCTGAGACAGTCCTGCAGACTTTCTGGGGGTAAACTGCCCACATTTTTCTCTGCCACGAGAGGTACTGAACTTGGGTAGAGAAGTCCACAGAACATTCCCAGTGCCCCCTGGCTATAGGGCGTTATAAACCAATGGACTGCAAGTGAAAGTGACAAGGTGGTCAAAGTCACTGTTTCCCTGCATGACAAACCTGGAGGATCACATTCCTTCCATACGTTGTAGGTAGAAGATGGAGAAGGGTTTTCCAGGAATGAGAAACAAGCCTGTATTTTAAGGTATGGAGAACTGGCATTTCCCCAATGTGGCAGCTGGTCCTGAGCATCCTAATGATACTAATAATGGAAGAACAGAGCCATGCTCACTTGGTGTTTTATCATGACCACCCACGTGGCTGTGTGGAAGGTGGTTTAGAGGAAGGCAAGGTCAGATCTGTGGCCCCTGGGAGCAAATTACCTGGGGCTGCTACTGTTTCTGAGAGTCACTGATAGGTAAGTGCTGGGGGGAAATTCTGGCATTCATGTGGTTGTTGAGTTGCTTGCTGTTCAGGTTACACCTGCACGGGTCAGGCAAAAGGGTTTCAAGGTTTTTGGAGCTAAGGACTTTGCAGTCCTGTGGAGCTATGTCTCTCCTTCAGGTACAACATTCAAGGGAAGTATTTATGCAAGGATTGGAGCTGACCACCCTGAGAAGGATTTTTGAGCCCTCCCCATAAAGACCTTCCTGAGCAGACTTTTTCAATGTCAGGAGGGTGGTCAGAGACCCTGCCATCTGGGCTGTTGGCAGATCTCAGTGTCTGTGACACGAGCCAGGCCTGGCGGCTGGGCTAGACTGGCAGCAGGCTTCTCAGGGCAATGCCAGGCAGGCACTATTTCACAGAAGGCTCACATTTGACAGAAGAGAATAGAAGTTAGGTCCATGAACACAGATCTGAGTTCAGGATCAAGATGAGAAGCAAGGGACCCAGAAGAGTCAAAGGGACTGAATGCTGCAGTCCAGGGTCCTCCTGGCCCTCAGAACAGAACCATCTGTCCCTATTGTAGCTTCCAGCTCCCACCAAGTGGGAATATTCTAGACAAGGAACAAGAATTGACTTGTTCAAATGATCCCAGAGTTAAGCTTTAAGAATGTCTATGGATTTGGTGGGAGGATGGGACCTTAAGCCCATAAGCCTCAGTTTTCTCACTTGTAGAATAGGAATAATAGGACATATTATGGGATTCTTGAGAGATAAACTGAGAAATCATGGTAACATAAAGGGCTTAACATCTTGTGTGCCATGATGTAAAAACTCAATTATGTTAGCTATTACTAATATCAACAGGATTTGTTTTATCATCCATCTGCTTTTATCCCACTTTATTCCTTTAGCTTTCTTTTTAGAAATACCTGTGATATAAATCTAACAATAAATGAACAAAAATTAATAAAAAGTTAGTCCTGACTGAATGAATCAAACTGAAATTTAGGTCTAAGCCCGGCATGGTAGCACATGCCTCTAACCCAAGCAATTTGGGAGGCTGAGGCAGGAGAATCTCAAGTTTGAGGACAGCCTGAAAAAGTTAGTGAGACTCTGTCTCAAAATAAAAAATCGAAAGGGCTGGGAATGTAGCTTAGTGATAGAGCACCCCTGAATTCAATCCCCAGGACCACACGCACACACAAAAAAACCCTTCAGTAATTAGCACAGCAAAATTAAAGAAGTCAAGACTGATGGTGCGTTTTGATGGGGAATGTGAATATTCTATTTTTGAGCTGTTATACAGTTCAGTGGGTAAACTTTAGTGGAAGCACATAGGGGATTCATGTTAGAAGCAGAGCCAGATTTGCAGATAGATGGGTGGAGCTGAGAATATCATGCTAAGGGAGATAAGCCAATCCCCCACAAGGCAAAATGTTTTCTCTGGTAAGTGGATGCTGACACATAACAGGGGCTGGGAGTAGGGAAAAATGGAGGAACTTTGGATTGGGCAGAGGGGATGAGGGGAGGGGAGGGGGTTGGAAAGATGGTGGAATGAGATGGACATCATTACTCTAGGTACACGTATGGTTGCATGGATAGTGTGACTCTACATCGTGTACAACCAGAGAAATGAAAAGTTTTGCTCCATTTGTGTACAATGAACCAAAATGCATTCTGCTGTCATGTATAACTAAATAGAACAAATTTTTTAAAAGAAAGAAAAAGTAAAATGTAATTTTGCTCTTCTGGAAAAAAAAGCAAGGAGCCAGTACCTCACAAGGGTATCTTGTTTAAGGGTCTAGCCTAACTTTGACATTCATTTATTCAAACATGACTGGCATATCAGACCAGAAGTTCAACTATCTGAGTAAACTCAGAAAGTGTCAAGCTCACTACAAATGCATGATCATGAAATTTACACTTATGCCAATTGCTTCATTTATTTTTTTAAGTTTTTTTATTTGTTCTAATTAGTAGAATGCATTTTGACACATCATACCTAAATGGAGTATAACTTCTCATTCTTCTGGTTGTACATGATATAGAGTTACACAGGTCACGTAATTATAACACACATAGGGTAATAATTTCCCATTTATTCTATTATCATTCCTACCCCCATACCCTCTCCCCTCCCTTCACTCCCCTCTATCTAATCCAAAGTACCTCTATTCTCCCCCCACACCCATTATGAATTAGCATCTGAATATAGAGAAAACATTCCATCTTTGGTTCTTTGGGATTGGCTTATTTTGCTTAGCATGATATTCTCCAGTTCCATCCATTTGTCAGCAAATGCCATACTTCCATTCTTCTTTTTTTTTTTTTTTTTTTTTTTTTTGCGGTGCTGGGGTTTGAACCCAGGGCCTTGTGCTTGCAAGGCAAGCACTCTACCCACTGAGCTATATCCCCAGCCCACTCATTCTTCTTTAAGACTGAGTAATACTCAATTGTGTATATGTACCAAAATTTCTTTATCCATTCATCTGTTGAAGGGCACCTAGGTTGGTTCCATAGTTTGGCTATTGTGAATTGAGTTGCTATAAATATTGATGTGGCTATGTATGCTGATTTTAAGTCTTTTGGGTATAAACCCAGGAGTGGGATGACTGGGTCAAATGGTGGTTTCATTCTAAGTTTTCTGAGCAATCTCCATACTACTTTCCATAGTCATTGCACCCAATTTATTCATTTATAAAGGAACTGTTTCCAATCCCAGCTACTTGGGTGCTAAGGCCAGCCACAGCAACATAGAGAGGTCCTAAGCAATCTAGTAATACTTTGATTCAAAATACAAATTAAAAGGGCTGGGGATGTGGCTCGGTGGACAAGCACCTCTGAGTCTAATCCCCAGAACCCAAAACCACAAATAAGCCCTATTTATTTTTTAATTTATGCTTCTGGGGCTTGATCCCAGGGGTAATTTACTTTCCACTTCTCTGATTAATCTTGCTCATCTTCCTTTCCCTGCCTCCAAATGTGGGCATTTCTTAAAGGTAAACATTCCCTGTTCTTCTCTCTCTCTTTTAAATTGTGGTAAAACTTACTCACTTACCTGTCTCTCTACTTCTCCCACCCACCTGGCAACTGTCCTTCCACCTTCTGTCACCATGAATTTGACTATGGACCTCATATAAGTGGATTCAGACAGTATCTTTTTGTGACTGACTTATTTCACTTAACATACTATGATTGTTAATTCTGTGTCCATGTAGCTGAGTCACAGATATTTGGCCAAACATTATTCCAGATGATTCTGTGAAGGTGTTTTTTTTTTTTTTTTTTAATGAGATTAACTGAGAACCCTGGCTAATACATTTAATGTACTCACCCTTAAAGTTCATTCACATTGTAGCATGTGTCATTCCTTACTTCCTTTTTAAGATTAAATAAATCTTCCATTGTATGTATATGCTACATTTTGTTTATCCATTCATCCATTGATTTATATCTTTTTTTTTTTTTCCGGTCATGGGGATTAAATCCTGTTGCCGCCCGCAGCAACAATTTCGTGATAATTTATCAGAGGTGGACTGGAACTGAACTACTTCTATTACTTTATCTGGACTACTTCCTTGCTTGTATGCTTGTTCGCTAGTTTATAGAGGAAGAGAGGCTTTGCTTACTTTTAGTTTTAGAGGAAGAGAGGCTTTGAGAGGAAGAAAGACTTTGCTTAGAGGAAGAGAGACTTTGCTTAGAGGAAGAGAGACTTTGCGTAGAGGAAGAAAGACTTTGCTTAATTTTAGAGGTGCTACTTCTTAGAGTTCTGCTTCTTCTTCTTAGAGTTCTGCTGCTTCTTCTTACAGGTGCATCCTGCATCCTTCGTCCTAAAGGTGTGTGCTAGAGGTGCGTGCTATCAGAGGTGCTTCTTAGTGGTGTATCCCGCATACCGTGTCCTTCGTTCTGTGATCTGCGACCTGCAATCTAGAGTTGTCTGCTTAGTCCTGCCGATCCTTCATTCTGCGATCTCCTCCCAGGCAAAGAGAATGTCTTACATACCCTAAGGCAGCCAATCATCTTAGGATTAAGTAGCATGGTTGGAGCATGCGTCACGGTACCAATTAAGAAAGAATGAGGAACATCTGTTGACCACTAGCGCAGAAGAGACATTAACTAATCAGGCAAAAGTAGATCATGCTGTGTTAACACTAATTATGCGCCACCTCTTGGCTCAATGCCAGCCGCCATCCTAGGGCTCTCTGCAGAACCCAGAGGTGCTCTACCACTGAGTCACATCTCCAGCCCTTCTTGTTTTTTATTTTGAATCAGAGTCTAAATTAGGGGTTGTGTTTCTCTTCTCAAGTGCTGGCTCAAGTATGCTGCAAAACTGTGCAGTAGGCCAGGTCACAGAGCAGTTGAGGTACCATGTGTTCCTTGGTCAAGACAAAGTGGGAGACCCCAGGGACCCTAAATTGCTACATAACAGAGCAAACAGGATTAGAAACAAAATTTAAGGATGATTTTTTAAAATAAATTATAAAAAATGGGTAGACACACTTGCGTAAGGAATTTCTGCCACCTTCTGTACTGTGAAGCAAAGCTTGTTTCTCTTCTGCTCAGCTGCACAGGTTGAATTGTACAAAACAATGGTTGTGGGAAGCCTAGTCCCCTGCTGGTTGAGTGAGAATTTATGAGACAGTATTACATGCTGCTGAATCAGGCCCCAGACATGCTACATAGGTTTTGTGGAAAGAACTCTTCCTGTGTCCATGAGGGATTGGATTCAAATGGAAAGCCAGCAGACGCAGTCTCTGGACAGAAACAAATTCACAGGAAAGTGATGTCACAAAACATCAACAGCCACACCGAGATTTGCCATGTTGATGCCCATGCTACTCTAAATGGTGGTGTGGTAGTCCAGGTGATGGGGAGGCTATCAAACAACAACCAGGCTTTGTGGAGATTCATGCAAACCTTTGTCCTTGTCCCTGAGGGTTCTGTTGCAAATAAATTCTGTGTTCATAATACCTCAGATACCAATATGAGTTCTTGGTGGCTTTGTCACTGATCCTCAGGAAGAATCTGAGGAAGAAATAGAGGAACTGCAAAAAGACAGCAGACATCTGAGGTGGTACCTGATGGTTCTAGAACTTTCTACATCAGACTGTCAGCAACGACTTGGAAGAACACCAGAGACTGTTTCTGAACCAGAGCCTGATCCTGAACCAGAACCAGAGTAAGAACCTAAAATTCAAGAGGAAAAGTCTGAGCTAGTATTAGAAGAAGCTACTCCTGAGGATGCTCAGAAGAGTTATTCTCCAGCACCTACATATATGGCTCAGACAGTACAGGAAGACTTAAGGACATTTTCTTGGGCATCTGTGATCAGTAAGAACCTTCCTTCTAAAGGAGCTATTCCTGTTACTGGGATACCACCTCACATTATTAAAGAACCAGCTTCGCAGCCCCATCCAGAGTCTAAGCCTGAAAATCTCAGTTCTTCCACAGAGGCCTCAGAGAGATCAAAGAGGATAAGAATAATTAATAAATATTCCTCCTCAGAGGGAAACCCAGACCAATCTGTGAGGCTGGTGAGCAAGATGATATTGAGCCCCAAAGAACTGTGAGACACCCTGGTAGTCACAACTCTCCCCTTGGCAACCTGCCTCATAAGGTGGACAAATTAGAACTTAATTACAAAATTATGGGAATGTGGTGACTCTGTGCATAAATTGTGGTAGAAAACTACCTAATTTTGGTTTTGCTGTGTTTGATGATCCTGAGCCCATTCAGAGGATCCTTAGCAGTAGGCCCATTGTGTTCAGAGGTGAAGTCTGTCTGAATGTGGAAGAGAAGAAGACTCAAGCTGCCAGGGAAGGGGACTGTGGAGATAACCGCTGTGAGGCCCTGGAGGCCCTGGAGGTGGGCTGGGTGGAGGAATAAGAGGCCCTCCCCATGGAGGCTCGCTGCAGAAACCAGGATGTGGAGTGGGAAGAGGGATTGCTCCAAGGCAGTGAATTGCCTTCACTGATCTTCATAAAATCCCCACCTTCTGCAGAATGGTAAATTTCTTCAACCAGTCTTGTTATCTTGGAATATGATAACCCTAGTCTTATAAACTGCTTAAGTTTGTACAATTTTACTTCTTTTTGTGTTCATAGTGTGTGCTCCCTTCCCTTCTCCCTTCCTCTCCTGACCTTTTAGTCATTCACTCTCTGTTTTGTGCTATTTTAGGAGTAATGAATTTTTAAAGAAGAAAAAAATGAAGACTGATTTTTTTTTTTAACAGCTATGTCCCCAAAGGAATGTCTTGCTTATCACTGACATTTGGTATGTTTCACTCATTGGAATATTTCTTATTTATTTTCTATGTGCTTCAAAGCCTGTGAAATATACAGGATTTGATAAACATTTTGGAAGCAGGAAAAATTCAAATTGCTTATTCTTTGAGAGTTATGACTACTAACTAGCTTCTGCTGTAGAAAAATTGCCATTTAGAAAATTTGACATTCGATTCTCCCTGATGTGGTTAAAAACTGGATGAAAGTTGTCAATAGAAAATGAAATACATTAGAAAGGACTCAAGTTATCTCAATAATAATGTCAGTGGTAATTGGATTTGCTTTCTTGAGTGACAGGGAGCTGGGTTATTGACATTCCACTGTTCATGACCACAGCTCTCCTTTTTATGCTCCAACCTATAATCTGAACATGCCCATGGAAGTGTGTCAGGCATGGGAATTTCATCCAGCATATGTGAAAGTACAAAACAGATTTTAAAAATTAAATTAACAAAAACTAAGTTCCATGCTGTTCTGTCACCCTGTTCCTCCATTTTGTTGTGGGACCCTTTCTTGAACATTGAAAGACATGCTTCTAGAGCTGCTCCTTTCACTCGGGTTTACTCTAATCCCTAAGAACTAGGATGGAAACCAGCTTGTTTTAGAGTGAGAGAATAAATTTCATTGACAAATGCTAATGTCCAACAATCCTCTCGGGAGATAAAGGACAAGAAGCATAATGTGTCTTCCAAGACCCAAACTGACTCTGTAAAGTTAATCCAAAGTACCATCCAGCTACAGAAAAGATAGGAGGGACAACTCTAGAGAAAAACTCAGAATATCTGAACAAACACCAGGCAAGAACTTTGGTCCCATCTGTAAATATTCCAGGAACTCCTAAGGCTGGATTTTAGACAGACTCAACTTTACTAGTTGGACTTTTAGATTTAGTATTTGTATCTCCAATGACCTTCTGTATAAGTTGCAAATTATAATCAGTGTTTCCCACACATCCATTGTGCCATCTGCATAAAGAATTTGGAAAACCTTGAAACCAATTCCAGATTTTCTTTTTCTGATTGTCACCATTATTGCCTTGCTGTTTGACAGTCCTAAAAATGCATTTCTTTCTCTCCAGAGCCGTGATGCCAGAATCTTTAAGGTAGTTGCTGCTCATTTGGCTCAGCACGGAAGTACAGGAAAACCAGGGCTTCACATCTTCATCAGCTTTTGCCAGTATAGCATGGTATACCATCAACTGGGCAGGTTCCAAGGGGTCACTCTTCACACATTCAAGGGCTAAAACCAGAAGGAGGTCAAATCAGACTTCAGATTCCTAAGGACCATGCACCCAAACTCCACAGTTTCCGATCCCACATGCCAAACTGTTATCACATAATCATTTCTGTCAATGTAATATTTCTTTCATTGTAGAAAATTGTTATTTTAGCTGGCATGGTGGTGCACACCTGTAATCCCAGCAACTTGGGAGGCTGAGGCAGGAGGGTTGCAAGTTCAAAGCCAGCCCTGGCAACTTCATGAGGCCCTAAGCACTTAGACCCTGTGTATCAAAATAAAAAAGGATTGGGGATATAGCTATGTGGTAGAGTGCCCCTGGGTTCAATCTCCAGTGAAAGAAAGAAAGAGAAAGAGAGAGAGAGAGAAAGAGAGAGAGAGAGAGAGAGAGAAAGAGAGAGAGAGAGAGAGAGAGAGAGAGAGAGAGAGAGAGAGAGAGAGAGAAAGAGGGAGGAAGGAAAAAATTTTAAAGGGAAAGAAAGTCAGGCGTGGTAGCTCATACTTGTAGTCCCAGTTACTCAGGAGACTGAATCAGGAGGATCACTTGAGCAAGCCAACCTGGGCAATGTAGTGAGACCCTATCTCAAAACAAAAAGAAAAAGGAAAGGAAGAAAAATCACTCACTGTTAACAGTTTGTTAGTTAGTTAGTTAATTAGTTTGGTGCTGACCCTTGAAATATTTTCAAAATACCTAATGTAGACAAAATTTTGTGTTATAAAATAGGATGAACATTTTTTCCCATAAAACATTTCTATATACAATAGAATATCCAATCATGTGATTCTATAATAATTTTTGAGCCCCCATTACTGAATAGATTATTTATAGTTTCTCCCTATTAAAAGTAATAATCATTAATTCATTTGACAACTATTTATTGAATACTTACTATCACCAGGCACTATGCTAGGTGCTGGGGATACAGTGGCGAACAAAACAGACAAATTTCCCAACTTCGAAAAGTTAATATTCTACTAGAGGAAGACAAATGGAAATACAAATTCAGTACAAAAAAGGAAATCAAACTAATAAGATAACATAACCAGAAAGGAACCTGTAAATGGACCATTTAGGGAATGCTCTCTGAGAAGATGATGTTTGAGCTAAGAGCTGAAGGATTTGCCAACCACAGGAAGACCCAAAGCACAAGTATTCCCAACAGGACACAGGGTGGACTCTTCATACTGCAAGAAGTCCCAGGGTGGTTGTAGCTCCTGGGGGAGAGAAGTGAGGTAGGTAAGGGTAGAGAGAGGCAGCCAGAGGTCAGATCATGCAGGCACCAGGTTGTTGAAGGGTTTTAAGCAAGGAGATGACATGATCCATTGTACATGTTTTAAAGGGACTCTGAGAATAGAATAGAGAAGAAGAAGGTGTTGGGTTGATAAAGCGGTGCAGTTAGGGAACAGTGGAACCTCAGGATGGAAACTGTAGGGATAGAGACAGGAAATCTCCTAGGATTAGAAGGATAAGGACAATAGGAAGAATCTTAGCTCAATAAAAGTTTTGGTGTTAGGTCTTCAGATCCACCAGTCTATAGCATCATGTTGATTTCATTTAGACTTGGAACAGAAAAAAAAAAGCTGGGCTTAAGCTGTAACAGAAAAGATGGCAAAGCATTTCTTGACCCTAAGAGCACTAGATATGAACATAAGCATAACTAGGATTGCCTCTTGGGGAACAGCATCCTGCTCTCTAGGTGATGTGGACAGTCATTGCTGGAGGCTGGTGCGATAAGAAAGGTGGCGAAGTCTCTGGTAGACTGAGGGGAGGAGGGTTTCAATACTGAATATACTTTCCTGAGGCTCCTGGGGTGTCCAGGAAAGGGGCTTACTACACAGTGGAGACCTCATGTGTAAAATCAAGAAGGAGCACCAGCAGTACGACATGTTGGGTCAGAACTGCGAGGGTTAGAGCCAAAGGGGACAGGTACTGTTCTTTAGTTTTTAGTATCCTTGACGTAGCACAGTTGCTCTCTGTGAGCCAACCCACAAATCCATTTTTCCTTGACCACAGCTCCAAGTATATTCCCTTCCTGCTTCCCTCAATACCGTCCCCTCCCCAACCCAGAAACTGTAGTCTATTCAACAAAAAAGTATTGTGGGGCATCTATGTGCTGAGGAAAGCTCTGGGCTTTCCATGCATTTTACTAGTCTTTAAATTAGGGTTGAGATCAGCACCATCATCCTCTTGATGCAGATGAAGAAACTGAGGCACAGAGATACAGTGACATTTCCAAGTCCATGTGGCTGGTTCCTGATAGAGCTTGGTCTGACTAATTGGTGCCTGTGTTTTTCACTATTTCACTGACTTGGAGAAAAAAAGATCCTTAAAAATGATTTGATTCAAAACTTTGTTCTTTAGATAGAGAAATGTGCACAAACCATAAAAGAAACAAGGACTTGTTCATCCCTGGTTGTCTTCCAGGTATTTCTTTTGAACTATCAATCCCAAAACAGCACATCCAAAACATCATCTCCCAGCAGGCACTGGGGCACTCTAGCCCCATTCAAACCAGAAGGTCAACTCCCTGGAGATCAGCACTTGCAATACTTAGAACAGCAAGGACAGCAAGCCTGTGACATCCACGTCAGGATACTCAAATAGACACATACATTCTTATATACAAAAGGATTTAGAAGTATTACTCATAAATGCAAACATTCTTTTAATTTTGTCTCTGCATCAAAGAAAAGAGGCTGTGGCATGGAACACAGTGAAGAGCAAATCACTGAAGTTCATTTCCATTTCAAACTGCTCTACCAACTGTCACAGACACCCCAATGCCCACTCCCACCACTTACAGGGGTGAAGGACTGTACTCTGTTGAGCTCTCACATTCAGAGTAAAATCTGAAATCTCTACCATGACTGGAAGACCCAGAATGATTCTGGTCCCACTGCTACTCTCATCTCCTGTTCTTCCTTCTGCTTACTCCATGCCAAGGGTTCGAGCCAAAGGGGACAGATGCAGTGGGAACAAACTATCAGATTGCAACAAAGCAAGTCAGGAAACACTAATAATAATAATGATATCTCCAGTGCACCAAGAGAAAGCCCTGTTAGTACAGAACTGTGTCACTAGTAAAGCTATCTTTCAAGAATAGCAGTAAGAAATATTTGAAAACAAATAAGCACAAACAAAGCACACTATTTGCCAGGTGCAATGATGCACACCTGTAATCTCAGGAACTTGAGAGGCTGAAGCAAGAGGATCACAAGTTCAAGGCTAGCCTCAGCAACTTAGCAAGACCCCGCCTCAATAATAAATAAATAGGACTGGGGATGTAACTCAGAGGTAGAGCTCCCCTGAATTCAATTTCTAGTACCAAAAAAAAGCGGGGGAGGGGTGGAAATCTAGATATTAATACCAAAGGAATTTGGAAATTTCTAGAAGATGTGCTCTGGGATGAAGAAAACTAGTGCCCAAAGGATGGTCAGAGAAGCAAAAAGGAGTGGTGAGGAATGTGT
The DNA here is from genome assembly GCF_902686445.1 of Sciurus carolinensis. NCBI lineage: Eukaryota > Metazoa > Chordata > Mammalia > Rodentia > Sciuridae > Sciurus > Sciurus carolinensis. The sequence continues at coordinate 87,378,599 of NC_062215.1, forward strand.
ATAAATCTGAAGATTTATAACAACAATCATAGCACATAAATTCTGGGTTAAAAAAGAGAGAGAACTAAAACAAATGCCTGTAAGTTAAATGCTATAATTTAGGTCTCCAATGTTCCCCAAAGGTCTTGTGTTAAAGGGTTAGTCTCCAGCCTGTGGTGCTATTGGGAGGGATGGAACCTTGTTTTAGTCAGAAATTTTACTGCTGTGACTGAATAACCAGACCAGCACAAGTGTAAGGGAGAAAAGGTCATTTGAGGGCTCATAGTGTCAGAGGTCTTAGTTCATAGAAGGCCAGATCCATTCCTTGGGGCTCAAGATGAGGTTGAACATCATGGCGGGAGAGGGTGGTGCAGCTTACATCATGGTGATCAGAAAGCAAAGAGAGAGAGACTCCACTTGCCATACAAATATATACCAAAGGCTGGGACTGATTGAGGAGGCTCGGTGCCTGTGGTTGTCCCGATAGCTCGGCGTTCCTGTACTCCTCCTAGTTTCCAGGAAGAGCTAAAGATGGCTGAATTTCTAGATGACCAGGATACTCGACTGTGTGACAACTGCAAAAAAGAAATTCCTGTGTTTAACTTTACCATCCATGAGATCCATTGTCAAAGGAACATTGGTATGTGTCCTATCTGCAAGGAACCATTTCCCAAATCTGACATGGAGATTCACATGGCTACAGAACACTGTCAGGTGACCTGCAAATGTCATAAGAAGTTGGAGAAGAGGCAATTAAAGAAGCATGAGGAGACTGAGTGCCCTCTGCGGCTTGCTGTCTGCCAGCACTTGATTTGGAACTTTCTGTTCTCACACTGAAGGAACGTGAAGACTACTGTGGTGCCCGGACAGAGTTATGTGGCAACTGTGGACGCAATGTCCTTGTGAAAGACCTGAAGTCTCACCCTGAAGTTTGTGGGAGAGGGGAGGAGGAAAGGAGAAATGAGGTTGCTGTATCTCCTAATATATACAATGAGTCTTGGGGTCAAGACGGAATCTGGATTGCATCCCAGCTCCTGAGACAAATTGAAGCTCTGGACCCTCCCATGAGGCTACCCCAAAGGCCTCTGAGAGCCTTTGAATCAGACCTTTTCTGCAATAGGACTACCAACCAAAGGAATATGACAGCCCCCTTTCCAATTCAGAATAATCTATTTGAAGAACAAGAAAGGCAGGAAAGGAATAGAAGCCGACAGCCTCCCAAAGAGGGTGGTGAAGATAGTGCAAACTTGGACTTGTTGGCCCTGAGTCTGCAAAATGAGGTCCAGGCCTCCACTGTGGCAGAACAGGACTTCTGGAGGGCTGTTTGTGAGGCAGACCAGTCTCATGGTGGGCCCACTTCCCTGAGTGACATGAAGGGTGCAGCTGATGAGACCATGTTGCCTTGTGAATTTTGTGAGGAGCTGTACCCAGAGGAACTGCTGATTGAGCATCAGACAAGCTGTAACCCTTCACGTGCCTTACCTTCGCTCAATACCAGCAGCTCTTCTTCCAGTGGGGTGGAGGATCCTGATGTCATCTTCCAGAACTTTCTGCAACAGGCTACAAATAACCAGTTAGACTCTTTGATGGAGCTGAGCAATTCGCCCCCTGTGGAAGATAGTGTTATCATCCCATGTGAATTCTGTGGGGTACAGTTGGAAGAAGAGGTGCTATTCTATCACCAGGACCAGTGTGACCAACGCCCAGCCATGGCAAACAACCATGTGATCGAGGAGATTCCTAGACAGCATTCCCAGCTTCAAGAGACCTCACCAGAGCTGCCCAGGAGGCGTGTCAGACACCAGGGAGAACTGTCTTCTGGCTACATGGATGATATCAAGCAGGAAGTAGCTAAAGGACCCATCTACCCTCTGCCCCCCAGCAGACCCATTAATAATATTACAACTACCTGTAACCGACTATCAAAATCAACATCAGACCCTACAGCGGGGAGCCAGCCCAACCCTCTGAAACTCAGCAACTCAGAGAGCCAGGACATACGGGGGCGAAATAGAAGCAGCCAGAATGGGGCCATGGACACTGGCACATGCCCAGTTTGAAATCTCTGCCCAGAATACCTTGTGTCCTCTTTCCCCCTTGGGCCTGCTGGGAGATATGGAGCAAGTGGTAGGAGTGAAGGTGGCAGAAGCTCACGGATCACCCCTGTAGCCACCAACTACCGCAACAGAACTGCAAAGGCAAAGCCCCCGAAGCAGCAGGGAGCTGGGGATGCAGAGGAGGAAGAAGAGGAGGAGTAGTGGTGTCTGCAGAGACCCTCGCCTTGGTTCCTACCTATGCATAGCAGCCCTTGCCTTGGTGCAGGCCCCACCTCTCTGGCTCTTTAGGCAGGGGAGATTTTCCGGATTATTCTTTTTCTAGGTTACGGCCGCCATTTTGTGTCTTTTGAAATTGTGCTGTGGGAGTTTGGGGGTTTGAGGGAGGGTTAGCAGGGAGGCTATTGGGAATTGTTTCAGCCTTAGCTGCCACTTTTTGGTACAGATAATGGCCTCTTGGCCCACCAGAACTCCACCTTTTGAAATACCATCACCACTGCTTCTTGGTGCTTTGTGGTCCTGGTGGAAGGAGTAGAGGGTTCTGGAAATCTGGTTCCCAACATGAAGTGATTTTCTTAACTGTGGGGTCCTAAGTTGGGGGCTTTTGGGCAACTTCTCCCCTGTACTGTCCCTGCTCACTCCAGATTCTGGGCCTGTGGTGTGTGTATAGAGCAGCTCTGGGAAAGTGCTCAGGCCAGTTTCATTGTTAGGTTCAAGGCCTTTGGAAGAGTTGGCTGGAGGTATGTGGACTAGGGTCTGTGTTTCAAGCTGCTTCCTTGTCATTTGGCATCACTGCCTTCTGCTCTTCATGGGTATGGTGACTCCTTTGTCCTCACTGCCCTCTAATGGGGAGGTCTGAGGGTTTCCTGTTCCCACTAGGGCCACACTGGGCTCTGCCCTGATCAGGATTAAGGCCCCAGTCTTACACTTGATCTGAAAACCAAGTGTCAGAGCCCCCTTCCCTTCTTATTTTACTGTTATAATTATCAGCTTCCTTGTAATAGAAATAAAGTTTGTACTTGGAGCTCAAAAAAAAAAAAAAATATATATATATATACCAAATAACCACACCCTAATTCCCACCTCCTTCAACCACACCCTACCATGTCAGTTAATCCCATCAGGGATTAATTAACTGATTGGTTAAGACTCTTACAACCCAATAATTTCTCCTCTGAACCTTCCTGCATTGTCTCACATGTGAGCTTTGGGGGACACCTCACATCCAAACCATAACAAACCTTTAGGACATGGAACCTAGCGGAAGGAAGTTTGGTTATTGGAGGTAAGCTCTGGAAAGGGATACTGGGGATACTGGGACATTAGCCCCTTGTCATCTCTCTCTGCATTCTGACTACCATGAGGTGAACAGGCCTTCTCGACCATTCACTCCTGCACAATGTACTGTACCACCACAGGCCCAAAGCAACAGGGTCATACAACCATTGACTGAAACCACAAGCCAAAATGAACCTTTTCTCCTTTTTTGTAAAAACACTATATTCATGTATTTCTTTTATAAATTAATATTAAAATATTTCAATGCAATGAAAAAGAACACATCACTGCAAGTTGTGTAGGGGCAGGACCATGTCTGACTTGAACACAGCTGCAGCAGAAGCACCTGCAGCACTCAGTAAATGTTTAGTGACTGGAAAGATATGTACCCAAAATGATAGCAGTGTTTGTACCTTACTAGAAAGACAACAAATAATTTGTTTCTTCCCCCACTTCTCTGTTTTCTGTTTTTCTATATTAAATTTATATGGTTAAAAAAAACTTTAAAATAATGAAACATGTCCTTAAGAAATGCCCCCATCCTCTGATCTTGCTACAACCCCTTGTATAACCCAGAGCGGATATACAAAGCCCAGATTCACTATCCTGTATCAGCTGCACACCATCCTCATGTGTGTGATTCATGTTTATGCTCTTAGTTGTTAATCCTAAAAATCAGACAGATGTAAAATCCTTCCAGAATTCCTGGACCTTTGGGCTATCCCTTTTGGCAGGCTCAGTAATGAATAAGAGTATTTGTAAACCAAAGTTAGCAAGGATTATATCTAAGAGATGCCTTGCAACCTAGATGCCAGTGTCTTAATAAAAGAACAACCCTCAGAGTGTCTGTGACCCAAAAACTATTGACAGCAGGCAAAGAGCTGAGCATGAGCCCAGTGTATTAAACTTCATGGGGGTTCCTACACCAATGGAAAGATGGACAAGGGAAACAAGACAATTAATTTTACAAAAATGAAATATGCATTGCTAATCAACATAAGAAAAAAATGTAACCTGGCTACTGATTTTTAAAAATATTATCAATCAAAATTATAAGAGAGAATTTTTCACATATCAAATTGGTAATGATTCTTTTTTTTTTTTTTTTCTTTTTTTTTTATTGTAAACAAATGGGATACATGTTGTTTCTCTGTACATGGCGTAAAGGCATACCATTTGTGTAATCATAAATTTACATAGGGTAATCTTGTTTGATTCATTCTGCCATTTTTCCCTCCCCCCCACCCCTCCCACCCCTCCCCTCCATCTATACAGTCCTTCCTTCCTCCATTCCTGCCCCCCTCCCTAAACCCAACTCCAACCCCAACACTAACCCTTCCCACCCCCCATTATGTGTCATCATCCACTTATTAGCGATATCATTCTTCCTTTGGTTTTTGAGATTGGCTTATCTCACTTAGCATGATATTCTCCAGTTTCATCCATTTGCCTGCAAATGCCATAATTTTATCATTCTTTATGGCTGAGTAATATTCCATTGTATATATATACCACATTTTCTTTATCCATTCATCAATTGAAGGACATCTAGGTTGGTTCCACAATCTGGCTATTGTGAATTGAGCAGCTATGAACATTGATGTGGCTGTATCTCTGTAATATGCTGATTTTAAGTCCTTTGGGTATAGGCCAAGGAGTGGGATAGCTGGGTCAAATGATGGTTCCATTCCAAGTTTTCTAAGGAATCTCCACACTGCTTTCCAGAGTGGCTGCACTAATTTGCAGCCCCACCAGCAATGTATGAGTGTACCTTTCTCCCCACATCCTCGCCAACACCTGTTGTTGCTTGTATTCTTGATAATCGCCATTCTAATTGGGGTGAGATGGAATCTTAGGGTGGTTTTGATTTGCATTTCTCTTATTACTAGAGATGTTGAACATTTTTCCATATGTTTGTTGATTGCTTGTATATCTTCTTCTGTGAAGTGTCTATTCATTTCTTTAGCCCATTTGTCAATTGGATTATTTACATTCTTGGTGTAGAGTTTTTTGAGTTCTTTATAGATTCTGGAGATTAGCGCTCTATCTGAAGTATGATTGGCAAAGATTTTCTCCCACTCCGTAGGCTCTTTCTTCGCATTGCTGATAGTTTCCTTTGCTGAGAGAAAGCTTTTTAGTTTGAATCTATCCCAGTTATTGATTCTTGCTTTTATTTCTTGTGCTATGGGAGTCCTGTTGAGGAAGTCTGGTCCTAAGCCGACATGTTGAAGCTCTGGACCTACTTTTTCTTCTATAAGATGCAAGGTCTCTGGTCTGATTCCGAGGTCCTTAATCCATTTTGAGTTTAGTTTCGTGCATGGTGAGAGATATGGGTTTAGTTTCATTCTGTTGCATATGGATTTCCAATTCTCCCAGCACCATTTGTTGAAGAGGCTATCTTTTCTCCATTGCATATTTTTGGAAACTTTGTCTAGTATGAGAAAATTGTATTTATTTGGGTTTGTGTCCGTGTCCTCTATTCTGTACCATTGATCCACCTTTCTATTTTGGTACCAATACCATGCCGTTTTTGTTACTATTGCTTTGTAGTAGAGTTGAAGATCTGGTATTGCAATAGCCCCTGCTTCACTCTTTCTGCCAAGGATTGCTTTAGCTATTCTGGGTTTCTTATTCTTCCAGATGAATTTCATAATTGCTTGCTCTATTTCTGTAAGGTACATCATTGGGATTTTCATTGGAATTGCATTGAATCTGTATAGCACTTTTGGTAGTATGGCCATTTTGACAATATTAATTCTGCCTATCCAAGAACATGGGAGATCTTTCCATCTTCTAAGGTTTTCTTTAATTTCTTTCTTTAGTGTTCTGTAGTTCTCATTGTAGAGGTCTTTCACCTCTTTTGTGAGATTGATTCCCAAATACTTTATTTTTTTCGAAGCTATTGTGAATGGGGTAGTTTTCCTAAATTCTCTTTCTGAAGATTCATCACTTATGTATAAAAATGCCTTAGATTTATGTGCATTGATCTTATATCCCGCTACTTTACTGAATTCACTTATGAGATCTAAAAGTTTTCTGGTGGAATTTCCTGGTTCCTCTAAGTATACCATCATATCATCAGCAAATAGGGATAGTTTGAGTTCTTCTTTTCCTATTCGTATCCCTTTAATTTCTTTGGTCTGTCTAATTGTTCTGGCTAGAGTTTCAAGGACGATATTGAATAGAAGTGGTGAAAGAAGGCATCCCTGCCTTGTTCCAGTTTTTAGGGGGAATGCTTTCAGTTTTTCACCATTTAGAATGATATTAGCCATGGGCTTAGCATAGATGGCCTTTACAATGTTAAGGAATGTTCCCACTATCCCTATTTTTTCTAGTGTTTTGAGCATGAAGGGGTGCTGTATTTTATCAAATGCTTTTTCTGCATCTATCGAAATAATCATGTGATTCTTGACTTTAAGTCTATTGATATGGTGAATTACATTTATTAATTTCCTGATGTTGAACCAACCTTGCATCCCTGGGATGAAACCCACTTGATCATGGTGCACTGTCTTTTTAATATGTTTTGTATGCGATTTGATAAAATTTTGTTGAGAATTTTTGGGTCGATGTTCATTAAGGATATTGGTCTGAAATTTTCTTTCCTCGATGTGTCTCTGTCTGGTTTAGGAATCAGGGTAATATTGGCTTCATAGAATGAGTTTGGGAGAGTTCCCTCCTCTTCTATTTTCTGGAATACTTTGAGAAGTATTGGAATGAGCTCTTCTTTAAAAGTTTTGTAGAACTCGGCTGAGAACCCATCTGGTCCTGGACTTTTCTTTGTTGGAAGGTTTTTGATGACTTCTTCTATTTCATTACTTGAAATTGGTCTATTTAAATTGTGTATGTCCTCCTCGTTCAGTTTAGGCAATTGGTAATGATTCTTAAAGTGTTACCCAAGATTAGCATTAAATGTCTATAGAAATGATACTCACAAACAGTCCTGGTGGGAGTAGAAAATAATTCAACCTTTTTAGAGAGCAATAAACATTAAAGTCCTTAAAATTTTGCATACCTTTTGGGTCTAGTGATTCTACTTGAAATTTATTTTAATGAAATAATCATGAAGGTTTAACGACTGCAACCTTGCACAAAAGTCAACTCAAAGTGGATCAAAGGCCTAGGAATTAGACCAGAAACTCTGCAACTGCTAGAAGAAAATGTAGGCTCATCACTCCAGCATGTTGGCCCAGGAACCAACTTCCTTAACAAGAGTTCTAAAGGGCAGGAAATAAAATAAAAAATCAATAAGTAGGATGCATCAAACTAAAAAACTCCTTCACAGCAAAGGAAACCATCAGAACATGAAGGAAGAGTTTACAGAGAAAATCTTTGTTACCTGCTCCTCAGACAGGGCATTAATTTTCAGGATATACAAAGAACGGAAAAAACTTAACACCAGAAAAAAAAATAACACAATCAATAAATGGGCAAAAGAAGTAAACAGACACTTCTCAAAAGAAGAAATACAAATGGTCAACAAAAAAATTTTTCTGAATGTTCAATATTTCTAGCAATTAGGGAAATGCAAATCAAAACTACATTAAGATTTCATCTCACTTCAGTCAAAATGGCAATTATCAAGAATGCAAATAATAAGGGCTGGGTTGTAGCTCAGTGGTAGAGCGCTTGCCTCACATGTGTGAGGCATGGGGTTCAAACCTCAGAGCCAAATATAAATAAATAAAATAAAGGTATTGTGTCCATCTACAACTAAACATTTTTTTAAAAAAAGAATGCAAATAATAGTACATGTTGGTGAAGATGTGGGGGAAAAGATATACTCTTACATCTTTTTGGGGACTGCAAATTAGTGCAACCATTTTGGAAAACAGTATGAAGATTCCTCAAAAAACTAGGTATAGAACCACCATATGACCCAGCTACACCACTCCTTGGTATTTTTCCAAAAGATCTAAAAACAGCATACTACAGTAACACAGCCACCTCAATGTTTATAGCAGCACGATTCACAATAGCCAAGCTATAGAACCAGCCCAGGTTCCCTTCAACAGATAAATGGGTAAAGAAAATGTGGTATATATGCACAATGGAGCCATAAAGAAGAAGGACATTGTAGCATTTGCTGGAAATGGATGAAACTGGAGACCATCATGCTAAGCATAATAAACCAGTCCCCAAGGGTCAAAGGTTAATGTTTTCTCTGATATGCAGAAGCTAATCCAAAATAGGGGGGTGGTGGGTGGAGAGAGACAGAAAGGGGAAAAAGAAAGGAGAGGGATTTCATCGAAATAAAGATCAGCAGAGTAGATGAAAGGGATTATGGAGGGGGCAGAGAGAAATGGGAAAAGGGAAGAACAGTGGAATGAATCTGACCAAACTTTCATGTGTACATACATGAATATACACAGTGAATCCCAACATCAAGCATATCCACAAAACACTAATTTAAAAAAAAAAAACTGTAAATAAATTGCAGAAAGATCAGTAGAGTCAAGGAACAGAAGGAGGGATGCAGGGGAAAATGCTGGAACTGAATTAGAGCAAATTATATTCCATGCTTTTGTGGTTATGCCAAAATGTATCCTAATGTTTTATATATATAACTAAAGATAATCAATAAAAGTGACATAGTCTCAATATTGAAAACTATGGACTGATTAAATTATTTCTCCGGGTGTTAAGGCCACACACCTGTAATCCTAGCCACCCAGGAGCCTAGGGCAGGAAGAACACAAGTTCAAAGCCAGCTCAGCAACTTAGTGAGGCCTTAAGCAACTGAGTGAGGCCCAGCTTAGCGAGACCCTGTCTCAAAATAAAAAAAATAAAAAGAACTAAGGATGTAGGTCAGTGGTTAAGTGCCCCTGGGTTCAATCCCTGGTATGTATAAATAAATAGATAGATAGATAGATAGATAGATAGATAAATAGATGATAGATAGATAGATAGATAAATCGTTTCATAAATCTACCTATACAACAGAATTAATATTATGCAGTCATTAAAAATAATATTGAGCTGGGTGCAGTGGCACATACCTATAATCCCAACAGCTTGGGAGGCTGAGGCAGGAGGATGGCAAATTCAAAGTCAGACTCAGCAACTTAAGAGAGGTCCTAAGTAATTTAGAAAGTCCCTGTCTCAAAATAAAAAATAAAAAGGGCTGGGAATGTAGCTCAGTGTTAAAGCACCCTTGATTGAATCCCCAATATCAAAATAATAATAATAATAATTAGTAATAATAATAAAGGATATATAATCATATGCATTTATGCCACAGCAAGAGAAAAAATATACAAAACTTCAATATTAGAAAGTGTTTATGTAAGCATGTGTGTGTGTGTGTGTGTGTGTGTGTGTGTATGTGACCGTGTCTGTGCGTGTAACTGTGTATGTGTGTATTGTGCACGCATGCACCTGTGTGGCTATGTAGTATATTCTTTTCATTAATATTTTTTTCCTTTTTAATTCATCCACAGTTGACCAATATGCAAACTAACTAATATCCAAATCAAAGGGCTCTACTAGAAGCAGCCAAATTAAAAATGAAGTATTTTAATTAACTTATTGACCATGATTTCTGATTTTTAAAAAATGTTCATCTCTTTTGAGGAACATAGGGCAGAAGGAGTTTTGTCCTGGGAAATTTTATTTTCTTATCACTGGCACTTTTATTAATATCCAATCATTATAATCCAATGGCCAATTACATATGAGCCTTTGCTCTGACAAGCTGAATATTAGTAGTAGTTAAATCCCAGTGGCAGAATTTTGGAATTATTTGTTTTCTTCTCTTTGCTGATCTGAATCATTTCGGTTTTCTAACATTAATGAATACCACTATTGTCGTCTGAAACAAAAGTAATTTGGAAAATCCATAGTGTTCCAGTGGCAGCCATGTTTTTTTAAATAGTTTTAGTTGTAGATGGACACAATATCTTTATTTATTCATTTTTATGTGGTGCTAAGGATCGACCCAGGGCCTCATACATGTGAGGCAAGTGCTTTAACACTGAGTCACAACCCCAGCCCAGGCCATGTTGTTTTCTCCCTTCAAATGTATATAGTTCTCCTCCCCAGAAAGCAGAGCTGAGAGAGTGAGGGGGACCCACCAGAGCTGGGGTACAGGAGCAGAGCCTCCTCTGCCTCCCCTGAGTCTTCATAAACCAATCAACTTTTCTAATCAGGTGAAGGCCAGGAAAGGAGGCAACCACCTCCATCTCACCTTGGCTGTGTCTTCGAAGGTGAGCAGGTCAAGAAGCAGGGAGAGGGGAATCTGCAGGGTGACTGCCTTACCTATGAAATTGACTGCTCTGAGGAAGGGCTGAGGGATTCTTAGGAAGTCAAAGCTCTGGGACAGGAACTCTCCCATCAGCAGATGTCTGCCTATGCAGACCTGTAGAGCTAAAGATGAACAATGCTGACCATGAGAGGGTGGTCCTGGGACTCTACCAGAGATCTCACTGCCATGCTGCTCGCCCTGTCCACAGCAGCAGCAGTCTGTCTTCAGCCAGTTTCAAGGGCTTAAATGAGCAGATTCAGAGGCGCCTGCTCTGCCCACCCCAGCAACAGCACAGACTCAGTGGGAACTTCGTGCACACAAGGAGAGTAAGGGAGACCCAGGTTTGGACATTGGCCATGACACTTGCTGGCTTCATTGTTCTTATCTTTAGGGCTGAAATACAAACCACAACCTGGGGGTGTAGCTCACTGGTAAGCCATGATTAGCACATGCAAAGCCCTGGGCTCCATTCCAAGCAGCCAAAAACAATACAGAAAGAAAATAAATGAAACCTTCCCACTTTCCCTTCACATAACTGTAAGACTTCAATGGGGTAATGGATGTCAGAGTGCTTTGTAGAGTGCTGTTTGTAGGTAAGTGATTCTCAATTTTAGGATTACTTGTGATAGCTCCTAACCAACTTACAAAGCCGTCAATCACTTACTTTTCAAGGATTCCTGATCTCTAGTCTGTGTTTGATTTTGTAAGAACCACAGACCCTTAACATCATGATAACTGACCTAAAGTCCTGACAACTCCTGCCCACATTTCTTCCTCCCACTCTAACCCAAACTCAGTCCCCTCATCATCCAGTAACCTGGCAGGACCTCCTAGCCTCTGAAGCAAAGACTGCAAAGTTGGACAATCAACAATGGAGAACCAGGGACTGGCATTTCAACTGTGGCTTCTCACAATATGCTGATGATTAACAATGAAAACCAAGGGGCTGAAGGATGCTCTCTTCTTTGGTCACCAAGCCTGTTGTTGAGTCCCCAGTGTGACTATTGTGACCAAGCTTTCTCAGAGATGCACTCACCAGGAACTGGCATGTCTCTTCTACTTCCTGGATGTGATCATTGAGTGTGGTGTGTGGGAACACCTGTGTGACTGATGACCAACCAATCACAATAGTGCACTCAGTCAGGTCCCCTCCACAGGCCTATGGAATGAGAAGGGAATCCCAACCTCCACTCCTGAGATTCTCCAGGTTGGAAGACCATGAAGAGGGCACCAAGTACCTGGGACAGCCCAGAGGATGATGCCAAAGAGGTGGATGCAGAGTGGACAGCTAAGGCTGGGCTCATGAAGAGGGAGCCAAAGGAGATGACCGTGCTCTGGCAGAAAAGGGGATGAATCAGGCCTGGGGTGGGCAGGACTGAGGTGACCAGGACCTTCACCACCTTGATATCATCCTCAATGCTGAGCAGAAGTGGGACTAGAAAAGTGTAGACCTCTTTTCAGATGGAAGCTCCTGGCTTGAATTTGAAAACTTGACATAACATGTGGCCCAAGGCAGGGGTGGCTGAGATCCTCACCTGGTCCTTTCTCCTGCTGTGAGGCACAAAATGGAGATGAGGAGGCAGTGGTTTCCTGGCCCTGCCTGACCGCCCTCCTCCCACATCTCATTCTGCGCATTCAAAGTACACTGATTGCATTGTGTTTACATCATGTAAAGATGACATGAGCTGTGTGTCTGAATAATTCTCTTTAGACTCCTAGAGCTAGCAGGCCAGTGGATGACACAGTGCTAGGGAGACCAAGGTCATCCTTTCAGTTCTACCATGTAAGATCTACAGCTTCTAACTTTGTCACCTTCTAATAGTATAGCTGAAGAAGGTCACATTTTTTCAAAATACATATAGTTATCCTAGTTATGCTGTGAATAAAATTGTTTAGATATACATTGGCTTGTATTAATTAACAATGATCACAAACAGCTACGCTTTGCACACTTCTTGGAAGAAATTACATATTAGCCAAACAAATATTTATTGAGCACCCAGGAAGAGCAGAGGGCCCCCTATTCAAAAAATGAGCTATCGACACATCTGACTGTTCACATATCCCTGTATGTTCTCCCACAATTACTGAAGACAGGTTGCAGTAATAAGCATTGTTTTCAGAGAATTCTCTAGAACAAAAATGCCAGAAAGCACCACCAAGAATCAGCACACACCTGGGAAAGCTAACACCAAAAATAAAGAACCACATTCTAGGAACAAACAATCCTAGCATTCATAGACACAGTTAATAATACAACCTGGACAAAACTTTAGAGAGTATAATCAAACCTCCAGAAAGGTTTATTAAAAAAGATATTGAGTTAATTTTTAAAGTGCTCAGAAATTCAAAGATTGATATTAAAAATAAATATAGACAAAGAAAAGGCAGGATTCCCATAAGACAAAGTAATAGCTATTGAGATATTATACCAACAAGAAGAAGAAAATAAAGAGCACCTGTTTCATAAAAAAAAAAAAAAAAGAATAAGTAAAATTTCATTTGATGGATTGAATAGCAGAATAACCACAGCCAAAATGGTGCATTTGTAAGAGGATAGTCAGCTCAGGAATTCTCCCAAAGTGGACAAAGAGATGGGAAATATAAAAGTTAAGAAACATGCAAAGTAAGTTCAAAAACATTGCACATAATATAACAGAAAGAAGAGAAAAGAGGACATATTAAATTTAAAAATAGAAGAAAATTTTATGGATGATAAAATTAGAGGGCTTTGCTTCAGTGAGTGGCCACGGTTCAAATGACTTGGCAAGTGGTCAAGCAATGCCAGGCTCCCAGATCCAGGAACTCTGCACTGTGCTCTTCCAGACTGCCACTGTGCAGATCATGACCCTGTAATATTTCTTGATAAGTCTAAAAACCCTGACTTCTAAGTCTGGCAATAGAGAAGATAACAAACTTCCCACTACAGACATCTATAAATACCACATAAAGCATACCCAAAATATTTTTTAAAATTTATAGTTGAGCTTTCAGGAAATTAAGAGGAAGACAAAACAAAACAGAGGCCGAAAAGGAGGAGAGAATTACTGGTCTCACTAACCCAGAGACCTGTAGGTGACAGCCAGCAATGGTGGGCCATGGACAGAGATGCAAGAAAAGCCCTACATTTAGTGCTCAAGGGGCCTGGAAGAGAATTCAAAATGCTTGAAAAAAGGGGAGAAATCCCACATTTCTTTCTTTTCTCCAGTCTTTAAAGCAGCAGGCCCTAAACAAGCTCCCAGAAGGAGCTTAGAGTAGCCACAACTCTGAGGGAAGGAAAAATGATTCTCCATTCAGAGTAACTGTGGCCCCCACAGGATGAAGAGATTCCTATTGCTCTATTTTTTCTCTGCGCTACTCTCCTTAGCACCAGATACAGGTATAGTCACAGAAGTATCTGGCATTACTGGGTAACTAAAGCCTCAGTTTTCTGGCCAGAGAACTGGGAAAAGGGAGTCCCAGGGAACTGTGAAGTGTCAATGAGGCTGCAGAGAAGGAAAAGCTCAGTAATCCTGTGAAGTTGTTCATGAACTCCTGAGCTGACTAAAAGCTCCTAAAACAGCACACCAAAGACTTCAAGGGCAGAACTACAGGATAGACCAGCGCCCAGGTCCCAGACTGGCCACTGGTAGCACAAACTCATTAGCAAAGGCTTTGAACTCAGACCTGCCATCAAATAACAAGCTACAAAGGCCTAGTCAGAATTGCAGCCTGAAGTTAAACAGGTCCATTGCCAGCTAAAACAGAAGTATCAGTACTCTTTTAAAGGAAACTCAGTTTCATAATTATAATGTCCATGATACAATCCAAAGTTACTCATCATGCAAAGTACCATAAACATGTTAGATCACAAGGGAAAAGACAAAGGACATGCCAAAGTCAAGGGCAAAGAGAAGTTGGTATTACCTGATAAAAAGTTTAAAGCAGTTATACAAACATTCCAAAAAGAAACAGTGAACACTGTTGAAATGAATACAGGAACAGAAAATCTCTGCAAAGAAATAGAAATATTGGGGCTGGGGTTGTAGCTCTGGGATAAGGTACTTGCCTTGTATGTGTGAGGAACTGGGTTTGATTCTCAGCACCACATAAAAATAAACAAATAAAATAAAGGTATTGTGTCCATCTATGACTATATATATATATATATATATATATATATAAATATATATATGATATATATAAACATATATATATAAATATATATCATATATATATCATATATATCATGGAAGATATAGGAAAAATTTGAACTGAGAAATCCAAAATTGGATAGGGCTCAGCAGAAGAGATATTAGAAGAAATGGAGATATCAGAGAAAAAAATAAACTTGAAGACAGATCAACAAAAATCAACCAAACTGAACAGAGAAGATGATTGAAAGCAAAAAGATTCTTGTAGCCTACCAGACAATAACAGAAAGATTCACACTGGATCCCTATTCCTACATGTCCTGACTGCTCTGCCAGGTTGCTGATTTTTTGGAGATGGAGACCAATTTCCTGCATAATGAAGTTGGGCTCCTTGATCACCTGATTAGATTGCCCTCAAAGTTTTGCCCCAGGGTCTGTGCCTCTGATTGGTGCCAGAGGTTGGGAATAAAGCAAGGAAGTCTACTCTCATCACTCCTATTCAACATTACACCAGAAGTCCTCACCAGTGCAGTAAGGTATAAAAGTGAAATAAAAGGCTTAAGATTAGAAAGAAGAAATTGTTCCTATTCTACATAGGAAATCCCAAGGAACAGACACGCATACAAAAAATTCTAAGATAATATAAGTTCAGCTCACAAAATTCAACTGAATTTCTTTATGTTAGCAATAACATTGTCCAGTAGATATCTACTACTACCTGGGAATGAGTATACTAGAAAACAAAGCAGAACATGAGAGGTGGGAAGGGACTAGGAGATAAAGAAGTGAAATCAAGCCAAGATAATGTCAAGGAATCAAGAAAGGTAGAGGGGATGGCACACTATTACCTGAAGTCAGTGAGAATGTTCCTGATCTTTGGCCTTATAGAGTTAGAGGTTCATTCGCTTCTCCCTTATTAGATCTTGTGACAACCCCCTACATCCCCATGCACAGAGCCCAAGAGGATGATAACACATTTTCTTTTCTTTATCCCCCTCCTCCTTCACACAAGGTGGGACATAAAACCTTCAGGGACTTCCAGTGACTGGGCTCTGACTGACAGCTCCTCTCTCACTCCCAACCATACTGGCCCCACAGTACTCACCCCCACCTGGAGGAGAGGAGAGGAAAGACTAAGGTAGGAAAAAGAAACTGGAAGACCTGGGTTTCTTTCCTTCAGGCCTAGCCTAAGAGCCCATAAATGGTTTCCTAGGGAATCCATCTTCCCCTCCTTCCCTTCTACTTCCTGAGTGCTACTTAAAACCATGAAGTCTAGAGTTTTTAGCTCTATAGGGTGTTATATTGCAAGGTGATGGGCTGGTTGCTCAGGATGGGTGTCATCTGGGTAAGGGCATTCAGGTAATCCAGCTTCAGATTGTTATCCTGAACAAAAAAGTATGCTCAGAGACCCCAAGGGGTAGAAATGACCCTGGGCCAGGGATTTCCACCTGCAATCTGGGGGAAGAGGAGCTAAGCTTCCCAGAGCCTCTGAGGTCCTGCATCGTCCCTCTGAGGGAAGTTGAGGAGAGGCAAATCCTCTGACACCCTTGTAGGCCCCTGTGATACCCTTGCAGGTCAGTCCCTCTCAGTCCCCTGCAGAAGCTCCCCCTCATAAAACTCTTAAATTAGAATAGGTCTAGCATCATGTCTCTCAAGAGACTATCTTTCCACTGAATGCTAGCTTTTACCTTCAGGATATCCAGTTGGGTGGTGGATGGACAGGGAATGGGAAGAGCTTGTCCTCCCTAACCTAGGAATGTGCTCTGGACAAACAGTAAAGATAGAAAGGTGGCTTGCCCGCCCCCACCCCCTGCCCCGTCTCCCTGGAGTCCTTCCCTCTGTGAATGTCCTCCCTTCAAATGAGAGGGCACTGAAGAGTTCATGGGCATGTCCCTGCTGTCCCTGTCAGCAGGCAAGGAGACACTTCACCAGATCTTAAATGACTACTTTCCTCAGGCTAGTCAGTTTTGGAGTAGCAGATAAAGGAGGAAAGTCTGCAATAGGCAAAAGGAGGTAACTGAGAGCACTGCCCCCTGAGGTGCATTTGAAGGCATTACCTATTACTTGAAGGGAAGAGAAGAGAAAGGTAAGGATAGGAAATAGGTAAAGTAGAGGAAGCAAGAAGGACCTTTTCCACAATGCAGTTGTAGTAACACTATAGGAAAAAAGTCAGGATGGCATCCAAATGCTGGAAGCCAGTTCCTTTTCTCTTAAGTAATCTTGCTTAAGTAGATATTGCTACAGACCAGACCCCCTTCCCTTTGCTGATGTTCCTGTAGTGGAGAGCAGGGAACTTACCTTCTCCTTACCTCATCCTCTTTGCCTGATGTGGAAACAGAGTCCCAGGAAGGCCCTGAAGGGAAAATGGGGCCTGAGGAATGGTGAACTTTTGTTGTGGGGATGGTGGTGGCAACAGCAGGGCCTGAAGCATGGGCTTGAGGAGTGAGGACAAGGACAAGGAGGATGAAACCTCCCCAAAGTTGATCAGACAGAGAGGAGGCTTTATAGGCGATCACAAGGCCTGGGAGAAATGGGGAGGCTGTAGCAATGGCAGATGCTGGCAGAGTTCCTGGGAATGCCATCACCATCACCAGGTTGAGGCTGGGCCACGTGTCCTGGTTGGTGAGTGTGGTAGCATCGACTTGCAATTGGTCTGGAGCTATCTTCAGGTGTTGCAGGGCATGATGCTGAGCAACGTCCTATGGCAGGTACAGTGCCAATGCCACAGCTTAGGGTGTGCCAAGTGCCTGCTGTGCTTCCCCAGGACCAGGGGTTTAGAGGGAGGGAGAGGAAAGGGAAAGAAAAGAAAGAGAGGGAAAACATGGTCCCCTAGGCTTGAACTGTTTAAAATCCAGTTGAGGAACCTGGCAAGATACAATTTAAAAAGCAAATTATTCTATCTTTTTTTTTTTTGTGGTGCTGGGGATTGAACCCAGGTCCTTGTGTATGCAAGGCAAGCACTCTACCAACTGAGCTATCTCCTCAGTTCCCCCCCAAAAAGCAAATTATTCCAGATAATAAGAATTCAAATCATAGTTTTGCAAAGTCTTGAGATTCCAAATCCTACACTATAGATTAGGAAATACTCTTACACACTAGGAATTCAGAGAAGGGTTGTTCTGAGGTAGGAGTGGAGGGAAAGAACAAATTCGAGGCACCTTATCAACAGGATTGATGGCTAATTAGAGGAGAAGAGATGAAAGTGGAAAGACTTACAGATGATGCCAAGAGTTTCAGTCTAGGAGAAACTGATCAAAATGGACAGATGGAAAAGGGGGCCCATCTGGGACAGGGGAGCAAAGAGTGAGCTCTGGATGTGTGTGACTTAATGGTGGGACAACGAAGAAAAAATGTCAGTGACTGAGGGGTCTAAAAGTTGGGACTGGGCTCATGGGAGCCATAAGTACAAAGAACAGGCTGGGGATTCCCCAGCCCCTGCTAGGAAGAGTCTTTAACTCAAGGCCCTCTGCCTCATGCCAGGCTCTTTTGATTGGAGTGTTTGTCATCCAAACCTTTCCTGAGAGGTCACTCAACATGGATCAACAAATGCAGAGCTACCAGAGGGCCCAACACAAAGTTGCAGGTGCCAGTGGTCCACCGGCCAACTAGATTTTCTATTCTTCCTGTGGGTGGGCTGCCATTAAGACTTGAAGTAAGAGGAGGCAGAATGGAGGAGACTGTGGGGGATGCTGGGAACACTCACCCCAGAACTCAGATCCTCAAGAAAGGGGTAGGTGTTAGTGGGACTGATAGACCGCTGCCTCCGTGTAGATAAAGGGATGTTCCTGTCTAGTTGACCAGCAGGGACTAGTTGAGCACCTGAAGGGCTTCTCCTCAGTCCCTCTTCTCAGGTCCTCCTTTAGCAACTGGCTTCCACTCGTCCTGGTCATCATTGTCATTCTTGTTTAGCCACACCAGCACTTAGTTTGTGCCAGCCATGTGCACATTATCTCATTGGTTTGTACACTAAGGCCTTAAGATAGATAGTACCATCCCCATCTTACATAGGAAAACATAATGGCTCCCAAATCCAGATGTCCAGCCCAGATGAGAGTTCCAGGTCTCCCTGGCTATTGGACATCCCCACCTGGGTGTACCATGGGCACCCAATCCCGTCTGTCAAAAGTTGGATGCAAATTGGGCATGGTGGTGCACACCTGTAATTCCAGCAGCTCAGGAGGCTGAGGCAGGAGGATCACGAGTTCAAAGCCAGACTCAGCAACAGCAAGGTGCTAAGCAACTCAGTGAGATGCTGTCTCTAAATAAAATACAAAATAGGGCTGGGGCTGAGGCTCAGTGGTCGAGTGCCCCTGAGTTCAATTCCTAGTACTCCAAAAAAATAAAAAATTAAAAAGTGGGTGCCAATTCTTCATCTTCCCCCTTTTCTCATGGATTCTATGCTTTGGTGGAAAACGCTATGATCTTTCCAGTTGGGCACACCAGAAATCCAGGAACCATCAGGGCATCTTCCTCCCTCTTATCTGTATTCCCTAAATCCAATCTGTACCCAAGTGCTAGCTAAGGGTTCAGTTTACTTCCCTGTCAAGGATCTCTGCTTTCCAGTGCAACCAGACCGCTGAGGGTTGTCCAGACCTACCCCAGAAGTTTGTGCTCTTGACTCTCAGCTGGGAATGTAACAGTCAAGTGGGAATGCTTGCTTCCCTCCTTCTACACTAGTCCCAGCTGCCCAAGCAGCCAGAGTCTCAGGGACCACCACGCAGTCTTTCCTACATCTCCTCTGAGCAGTTGGCTATTCTTCCTGTACGTGTCGCATCTCCCCAGTGATACTACCTGTGGCATGGCTCAGTGAATATCTGATGATAGCCTGGACTGTGGGGGAGGATGTTCTGAGAACCTGGCAGGGAGGGCCACTGGAGAGGAAAGCCCTGGGGACAGTAACATCAAGGCCACCAGTAACCAACACCTAGAGGGTGCCCAGTGGGCACTGTTCTCAGCTGTTGCACATCTTTAACCCTCAAAACCCTAGGACACACGTGTCTTCAGTGGAATTTCCACTCAATATACAGAAGCTGAATCTAATCATGAGGAAATAGGCGACAGAGCACAAAGGAGGGACATTCTACAAAACAGATTGTCTGTGCTTTTTCGGAGTGTTAGAACCACAAGAAATAAAGACTGAGGAACTGTTCTAGGTTAAAGAAGATTAAAGAGAAATGCCAACTAAATGCCACTTTTGATTCTGAATTAGATCCTGGACCAGAACAATATATTTTTTTCTTTTGCTCTGAAGAACAGTGGTGAGACACTTGGCAGTTTTTGAATCAGGGCTTTAAGCTAGATAATGATGGTACTGGAGCAATGCTGGTTTCCTGATTTTGATCATTATACTATGATTATTTAAGAGAAAACCTTTAGTTTTAGGTAATACCTACTAAAGTATTTAGAGGTAAATGAGCATCTTGGCTGCAATTTCCTGAAATGATTCATAAAAGGAAATAGTAATAGGTATGTATATATGAAGACAGGGGACAGGGGAACAATAATGCAAATGTTGGAGAATGTTAAGAGTCGAGGAATTTGTTCTTTCTGTTAAATTTCATTTTGTGATACTCCAGCATCGCAAAATAAAATAAAACATGTAGGGGTGTTCTAACACTGAGCTACTTTCTTTGTTTTGTTTTTTAAATTTTGAGTCAGTGTCTTATCAAGTTGCCAAGGCTGGCCTGAAATGTGCCTTCATCCTGCCTCAGTCTCCCAGTTATGGGAGTTACAAGAGTGAATCTGGGAATCTAGAAAAAGAGGATACAGAAATTCTTTGTACCGTTGCTTATTTTCCTTTTGTACTTCTTCTGTAAGTAGAAAAATATTTAAAAATAAGTCTTTCAAAAATTATCCCTTGAGGCTGGGGATGATGGTACGTGCCTGTAATCTCAGTGATAGGGAAGGTTGAGGCAGGAGGATTGCAAGTTCAATGCCAGCTCAGAAAATTAGTGAGAGTGAGGCCCTCAGCAAGTAATGTAGCAAGATCCTGTCTCCAAAAATAAAATAAAATAAAAAGAACTGGGTATGTAGCTAGTTGGTAAAGTACCATGGACTCAATCCCCTGTTATTTTTATATATATATATATATATATATATATTTCTTTTATATATATATATATACACACACACATAATATGTCTATTTTATATATATATAAAATATATCCTTTGATAGATATCCATATCCTTTGTGGAAGGCACCATAGTGCCATTTTACAGAAGCACAGAGAGGTTCAGTAACTTAGTGTAGGGCACACAGCTAGTAAATGGCAGAGCTGGGATTCCAACCCAGGTGGTCTGGCTTGCCAAATATGAGCTTTTAGCTACTTAGCCATGCTGCCTCTAAAGTGAAAAGTGCACCCCTCTTTGCAAGGGACCTCCATCTCACCACCATCTCCCACAATTCCTCATGAACAGCGTTTAAGACAGACAAGAGCACAATGTTCACTGGTTTGGGATTCCTTGAGGTCTGCAGGGTGAAGCCAAAGAATTCACACAGGAAAGCCTGGGCTAAGTGGGAGGGAAGTCATCAGAGCTTGGAATGAAGTCAGGGCATCAGATGGAACAGTCATGTGCCCTCTGGAGAATAGAACTGCCAGCTACCACTCTCTCCCTCTGTCCCCCTCCTCTCCACCTGTCCTCTTGATCCCAGGGTGAGGAGAGGTCTGGATAAGGCAGCAATCTGATAGCACAGGGGCTTGAGCTAGAGAAGGAAAGCTGCACATCTCCTTTCTCGGCCTCTTAGTGTAGGGATCATCCTACCCTGAGAAACTGTCCCTGATCCACCTATTTCCCACTTCCAGCTGTCAAATAAAAACAGTTCCTTAAATCTGTATAATGTTCAAATCAAAACTGCATAATGGAAAAAAGCACAATTACATCATCTTCCCTCTCCCTCCTCTGCATCTCAGTGATCTTTATCCTTGCTTACTAGTATATGCTGTCCCCTTTCCACCTCAGGGTCTTTGCATCTCCTATTTTCTGCATCTGGTCCACTCTTCCCTGCTTCTTCAAAAGGCTGTCTCACTCTCCTCTTTCAGACAATGGCTCTTGAGCCTGCCCTGACCACCTGAGTTTCTCTCTGGTGCACCATCCTGCCTCTTTCTTTCAGAGCTTCAGCACAGTCACTAGGGATCCTGTTTGCGTATTTGTTTGATTTGTTCCTGACCAGAGAAAGCTCAGGTGCACTTTCTGTCTTGCAGGTCGCCAGTGCCCGCACAGGGCCCCACCAGCAGGTGTACAGACCTGCTCGCTGTTCAGTGAAGTCTTACCTGGTTTCAACTCACTCCCTGAGACCTCCACCCTAGCAGGGGGCACTGTGTGTTTCCCACGAGGACCCTGAGACCAGCATGGGGCCTGTGGCATTGTGGGCACTAAGTACCTCTTTCTAATAACTGAATTCATAAGGCGAGAATGCCTGCTCGCATCATGCTGATCTATAAGCTGCCATCCACAAAGCTCTGCGCATCACTGGGGCTTTGTAAATATTTGCTAATAATTAGGATCCTAGAACCAAATTCCCTTGTCTAGGGACCCTGAGCCCAAATAAGTGTTGCTCAGAGACAGAAAAACAAGATTAGAAATTAAAAAAAAAAAAAAAAAAGAAAAGAAAAGAAAAGCTGAATCCAACTGCCAGTTACATCAGTAATCTGCTTAAGACTCCAAATCCCCCTGGATTTTGTTTCTTTATAGGGAGAACAACAGTTACCAGGTTGTTCAGCATTTTGGGTTGACAAAGTACCCTCCCTGGCACCCTCTGATCCTCATCAACCCTCCTGGGAGGCAGAGGTTATTTTTGCCTCTTCCCAAGTGAGGCAACCAAGATGTCACAGAGGTTGAGACACCTGGCCTGGGAAACACTCTGAACAGCCAGGGCAGGGACACTAGCCTTTCCCACCAGGAGGGAAGGTGCTCCCCTTTCCTACCCACCTCTGGGTCCCCAATGCCAAGCACAGTCCTCAAGCCACACTATGCCCTTGAATATTGTTTGACTCACAGGTCAATAATCCTTCTACTATATGCAATTACCAGCTTTACTTTGTTAAGGAAGAGCCGAGAAGTTCAATTAAGACCACAGATAGCAAAGCACACCATAAAGCCTAAAATACTAAGCAAATAGAAGATGCTCTGACATTATTGCTGCTCCTGGGTAACTGTTTTGGTTTGGATCTTAAATGTCCCCCACACCTTTATGTGTTAAGGTTTGGTCCCCAACAATGATGCGCTGGGAGATGGTGGAGCCTTTAGGTGGGACCTAAGGAAGTTAGGTCACTGAGGGTGTGCCCTGAAATACTGGAGTCCCAATATTCCTTCTTCTCTCACTCTTTGCTTCCCAGTACTATGAGGTGAACAAACCTCCTCCACCACACACTGCTGCCATGACGCTCTACCTCATTACAGGACCAAAGTGACAGACCCAAATGACCATGGACTGAAACTGTGAGCCAGAATATACCTTTCCCTCTTTAAATTGATTTATCTCAGCTATTTTGTTATAGTGACAGAAAGCTAATTAATACATTGACCCTCCCCATTCCTTAGACCCTCATGACCCTGGAACACAGGTCTGCTCTTGCCCCCACACCCAGGTCTGTCCTTTTGCAGCCCTTCCCACCCTCCACCTTCTAGCCCCCCACAGCCCCTACTCCAACCACAAGTATAGATACCCCTCCTCTGCCTCATGACTAAAAGAATCTATCCTCTCCAAGATGGCCATGGTGAGTTGCTCCCAGCCAGTTGTCACCATCGAGGGTCACTAATGATTGACTTGAAAACTGAGGAAGAGGAAGGGAGGAGAGGTCCACAGGGAACAGGAGATGGGCTTCTCTGCATCAAGGAAGTGGGGTTAAAAAGAAGTGAGAGGCAGGGGACATGGTCTGGAAATAGGGAGAGTGCTTGGGAAATGGGGATAAGTTGAAGAATATAAGTTGTCAGGACTAGAGAATGACACTACAGGGACAATAATGGTCATGCCAACTCCATGTGTGAAGGGCCTTTCCAGTCTACCAGGCCCCCTCCTGTACCCTACTGAATTCTGTGAGTTTGCTGATGAACAGGAGGTGGACTAGGAGGCAAACCACTTGCCAAGGGCACACAGCCAGGGCTCTTTCCTTACTCTGCATTGCAGGCAGGGCCTGGAGGGAGTGGAAGGTGACTAGAGAATAGTCAGCAACTCTGGTGCAGGGACCAGACATCCCAGGCATCCAGAAAGAGGTTCCATTGGTCAGGGAAGTCTTTTATCATGGCCTCAACAATGAGTCCCAGGGCCTCTCCTCCCCAAGGGCCCTGAAGAGTGAGCCTCTTTGGATGGAGTGAGGTATCTCTCAGGGAGGGCTCACCGGGAGCATCCTGTTCCCTATGCCTTCTGATTCAGGCTCTTTTCATTGTGATGTGGAAAAGACAAGAGTATGGGGACCCTCCAGACAAAAAGACCCCAGTCAGGGAGGAAGAAGCAACACTGGAACACTGTGCCAGGCTGTCTGCCCATCCTGTCATCCCACCTCAGTCCTGTAGGATAACTGCAAGCCCACCTTCCTGAGGTCCCAAGAGATGAGTTCTTTTCCAAAGGTAAAACACACAGCTGGTCAGTGTCAAAGAAAGGATGTAAACCCAGGTCTGTCTAAAAGCCCACAGTCTTCCCTGTTCCTCCACCCAGAAGAAGGGGTGGCAGTTTCTCTGGGACTCTACAAACACAGAACTTGGACTGAGAATCTGCTCTATGCAGAATATGATCCAAACAAACACACCTGTCCAAGTAGCATTCCAGCAGGCCACAGAGGCTGGTCCCAGCCCTCCTCACGCAAGCAAGTTTCATCCTACACCCCAGAACTGCATCCCCTCTGGAGTCTGTCCCACACTATCCCAGCTCCATTATTCCACTCTCTCAGTCAACCCCATACCATCCAAGATCTGGGGGCTCTCCTTCCACAGCTGGTCTACACTTGAGTTGAACCTTCGGGAGCTTAAACCCAACTCCTTTACTCTTAGGGTTTCTGGGAAAGCAAATTAGAAACAAGAGAAGCAAACAGAGGAAGACAAAAGGATCTAAAGAAAGAGAAGGAAGAAAATTAGAACAAACCCATGGAATGAAAGAGCTGAAATTTAGACTTCCCTACTCTTTTCTACCTGTTGAACATGTTCTCCAAAATGCCCTCAATCATCACTCCCTTGTCACACTTTCCATGACTTGTGGGGACCAAGGGAACCTACTGCTCTTCTAAGATCCCACTGTACTTTGTGTTAGTGCATTTACCACACTGAACTATGGCAGCTGGGTCATTTCCACGTGTTAGCCAGCATTACTTTGCTGTGACCAAAAGACCTGACAAGAACAACTTGGAGGAGGAAAAGTTTATTTTGGCTCATGGTTTCAGAGATTCAGTTCATGATGAGCTAGCTCCATAGCTCTGGGCCTGAGGTGGACACCATGGCTGAAGGGCACGGCAGAGGAAAGCTGCTCAGTTCATGACAGAGAGGGAGAGAGAGCACTAGCTCTGCTCAACAAGGACAAAATATAAACCCCAAAGTCATGCCCCAGTGACCTACTTCCTCCAACCACATCTGCCCTGCCTGTAGTCACCACCCAATACAGTAGTCCTTTCAAATTATTAATCCATCAAATAGATTACTCCATTGATTAGGTTACAGGTGTCATAATGTAATCATGTTCCTCTGAACATTCCTACATTGTCTTACACATGAACTTTCAGGGGACACCTCATATCCAAACCATGACATTCTGCCTCTGGCCCCCAAAAGCTCATGTTCATCTCACAATGCAAAATGCATTTAGTTCATTTCCAAGAGTCCCCATATTCTTAATAATTTCAATATTGCCCAAAAGCCCAAGTCCAAAATCTCATCTGAGACTCAAGGCAAACTCTTAGCTGTGAGCTCCTATAAGAAATCAAAAGCAAGTTACATGCATCCAATATGTAATGGCACAGAGTAAACATTTCTATTCCAAAGGGGAGAAATAGGGGCATATTAAGAAGGGATGGGACCAAAGAAACACTGAAATCCATCTGGGCAAACAAGTCCTATAGCTCCATGTCCAGCATCTGGCATAGGATGTTCTCTCCAAAGGACTCATATAGCTCTGCCCCACATCAGTAAAATGTAGCCAAAGTCCTTATTAAAATTACACTAAGAAGAATGTGATTACATGCAGAGGATTCTTGAAATTTGGAATTGTGTGACTTGTAATTGCTTTCACGGGAAAACATTTTAGAAGTAAAAGAAAAATGCTAAAAGTCAGGAGACCGAGCAGGCTGGGAGGGAGAGTGACTGGCTATAGCGCAGGAAGGAGTGTAAACCACAGCTGTGCTCCCTCTGACAGCCCCTGCTGGGCTGGGATCCAAGTCAGCTCCTATGAGCCTCCAGGAATCCTCAGAGGATGCTGTAGCATGCTGGGCAGATGAACTTCCCCTTTATTACAGGAGAAAGTACAGCACAGAGAGTAATTTACTCAAGATTTTACAGCTAAAACCAGCAGAAGGATTGAGGTTCAAACTCCAGACTTACCACCCAATGACCTTCTTTGCTGCATTGAGTTACTTTCTAGGGAGCCCCAGCTCTGAGCAGGAACAGATGGAGATGGAGAGGGATGAAAGAGACGGAACCAGGGGCTAGACTGAAGGGAAGGGGAAGACTGAAGGGCAGTCTGGGGTCAGGGTAGTGATATGGGAGCCATCAGAGGAATCTGTAGGATTCTGAAGCACATTAGTCAGAATACCTCTTCGTTCTGAAGTAAGAAAAGAAAAAGTTAAAACCAATGCTAGCCAAGTCTTCTGTCAGAAAGCCTCCCCTTACCATTCACTGATCAGGGTATTAGATGCCCAAGGCCCACCCACCATGTGGCCACTCTCTCCTCTTCTTGCCCGGCTGCTCTTAACCCTGCCCTTTCTCTTTCTGCCTCCCCAGAGTTTGCTCCCTGCTCTGTGCCCTCCCTCATCCTTGGGCCCTGCTCCCTGAGGGGTCAGACTGGCTGAGTGAAATGAGGTAGTCAATAAAAAGGTTTCCCTGGGACAGGATCAAGTAATCATGCTGTCCAGGTCTCAAGAAGCTTAGGGGGGCTATCTACACCTGTTGGGGCAAAGACCATCATATGGCAAGAATGGAAAGCTCTCAGGGAACCAGCAGGTCCCCTCATGTTCCTGATGAGGACACAGAGGACTACAGCATGTTAAGAGAACTCCTATGTCCCAACTCAAGTCCAGTGTGACTCTTCTGTGAACCCTGTGGCCATATTGGACCACCTGAACCTGACCACTTCTGTTCTTTGTCCTGAGGTTCCAACCCACTTCAACTCCCATCATCCTGCTGGGAATGCTGAACATTTTGTGTCCCTAGAGATATTAAAATTGGCAGGAGTGTCAGGGACAGAAGGAATCCAGGTCAAGGGAAAATCCTATGGTCTGGCTTTCAAAGGTAAAGCCAGAGGTAAATCCTCCAAGTACTGAGGGACCATCCCCATCAGCCTTCTGGGGATTTAGGCCTTTGTTTTTTGGGACGATATCATCATCCTCCATTTGCCACTCCAAACCTCTGCTCCTCTGCTCCCCTGCTCCAGTCACTGCAATGCTCCTTCCTGACGGGCGTCTCTGCCAACCTTGGCAGCAGAGCTGGTTAAAAATGCAGTAAGTCAGATCGCACCCCAGACATGAAATTGGAGGTTTATTCTCCCCTCAAAACATATGTCCTCAGGGGGCTTAATTAGTGTCATTTAGAGCTCTATGTCCTCTCTTGGGACGCCACAATGCTGCCCACAGAAAAGGTTCAGAAAAAGGCTGGAAGCACCTGCTCACTCTCAATTCTCAGGTTTTAAAGACCCTCCACTATACCCCAAGGGCAGGGGTCTGAGGCCAGAACCAGCTTGCCTGGGAGGTCCCTACCTCTCTTTCTCATTCCCCACCCCCCCAATCTCAAGGTGTCAAGAAAGCAGCTGCCCTCCCAGTGCCAACATTCAGCCTTTTTTTTTTTTTTTTTTTTTGGGTGCTGGGGATCGAACCCAGGGCCTTGTGCTTATAAAGCAAGCTCTCTACCAACTGAGCTATCTCCCCAGCCCCAACATTCAGCCTTTCTAATCATCACCTCACTCTTCAGTTTCATCTGTCTAGGGCACTAGAGAAAACATGCACTTGCAGCTGGAGGTCATTTTCCTCTTCCTCCTCCTCTGCTGCTTAGGGAGACATAAGCAGACAGGAAGAATTCTAGATGAGGGCCAAATGGAGTTTCCAGAGGCCTCTTAGCCATCACTTTGCCTCCCAAGCACCCTAAAATTAACCACCTAGACTTAAAAGTGGCCTAAAACAGGTACTTGCATACAGCTGGCAGCTGAGCCACATCCCTTCCAGTCTTCCATGACTGGCCACACAAATCCACCTCTCTAGTCAAGCTGTTCTCCCCATTTTCTGTCCATCTCATCCTTTAGAACTTCAATCTTTGCTCTTCTTCAGTGTGAATTCCCTCTCCTGAGACACCATTGCAATCTCTGTCCCTGCTTGCAGACCCATCCTACATTAAAGCCTATCCCAGAGACTTCAAGATGGCAGACTAGAGGGTGACTGCATCTCCTGTCACTACAGAACTCAGGATTCAAGAGGGGGAGGTATTGAGAGACTCGGACCAACTCAGAGACGCTGGGTGAGTCGCTCCCACTAGGTGAAGCTCGGCCCGGGCAGCAGGCTGGGACAGTGGGCAGCTTCTCAGAGCAGGGCAGGGCGGCCAGAGGCTTTCCCAAGCAGCCTGGCTCCATCTGTCGGCAGGCCTGTTCCACAGCCAGCTTCTCGGAGCAGGCCCGCCCAGTGAGAGGCGATCCGCGCACACCCAGCCCCAAGCTGTGGGCCCCAGTACGGTTTGCAGGCAACTTCTCACACCCCAGCAGGGCTGCGAGAGGCTTTCCCAAGCAGCCTGGCTCCACCTGGAGGCAGGCCCGATCCACAGCCAGCTTCTCCAAGCAGACCCGCCTAGTGAGAGGCTTTCTGAGCACACCAGTCCCCCAATCCCACACCCAGTGGCAGGCCAGGGGCAGCTTTCTTCAGAAGCACTGCATTATCAAGTTCCTCCAAGACTTCAGGCTACTGAAGTTTAGGAGGTGATATATTGGAAATCTGTAGGGACACTATAAGCCAATAGAGGAAATCTGCAATATCTCAGAGTCCCACTGATATCTGACCAATAAGACAAAACAAGGGAAGAAAATGTCCGAAACAAACCTAGATGTTATAGCAATAAAACCCAATGACAGCACAGCAGAAGAAATGTCAGAAAGGGAGTTCAGAATGCACATAATTAAAACAATCAGGGAAGCAAACAAGGAGATGAAAGAGCAAATGCAGGCATTGAAGAATGAGATGAAAGAGTAAATGCAGGCATTAAATGATCACACCAATCAACAGTTAAAAGAGCAAATATGGGAAGCAAAAGATCATTTCAATAAAGAGTTAGAGATATTGAAAAATAACCAAACAGAAATCTTTGAAATGAAGGAAACAATAAACCAAGTTAAAAACTCCATAGAAAGCATAACCAATAGGATAAAACACCTGGAATACAGAACCTCAGACATTGAAGACAAAATATTTAATCTTGAAAAGAAAGTAGACCAAACAGAGAAGATGGTAAGAAATCATGAACAGAATCTACAAGAATTATGGGACATCATGAAAAGGCCAAATTTGAAAATTATTGGGATTGAGGAAGGCACAGAGAAACAAACCAAAGGAATGAACAATATATTTAATGAAATAATATCAGAAAATTTCCCAAATCTGGAGGGGTTTCAAGATGGCGGACTAGAGGGCGGCTGCATTTCATGTTGCTCCAGGACGCAGGATTCAAAAGAGGAGATAGTGAGAGACTTGGGACCAACTCAAAGCTGCCGGGTGAGTCTCTCCCGTTGGGGAGGCGTCCCGGATGGGGCGGTAGCCCCAGAATGCAGGGAACTTTGTGAAGTAGAGTTGCTCGGCAAGACGCCCCTCCCCCCACAGGAGCGGTAAACACGGACAACTGGGATCATCGTAGAGGAGGCGGCTCAGCACAGCACTTGGACTCGGAGCAACCACTGGGGCTCCAGGCGGCTGCCTAAGGAGGAGTAGCGTGGCGAACTGTTTAGACTCAGAGCGATCGCTTCTGAACACCGGGGGGTTGCCCGGAGGAAGAGGAGAAGCGCAGCGGGTTGCATGGTCTAGAAGTGACTGCATCAGAGCTACAGGCGGTTGCCAGAGGAGGAGCTGCGTGGCGAGTTGTTTGGACTCAGAACGACCACTCTGAACACCGGGGGGTTGCCCGGAGGAAGAGGAGACGTGCGACGGGTCGATTGGTCTAGGAGTGACTGCATCAGAGCCTCAGGCGATTGCCAGAGGAGGAGGCGAGTGGTGAGTTGTTTGGACTCAAAGCGACCACTCCTGAACACCCGGAAGGCTACCCCGAGGAGGAGGAGGAACAGGCGGGTCACTTGGACTCGGAGTGACGGTTGGTGGGAGGAGGAGACACGAAGTGAGTTGCTTGAACTCCTAGTGACTGCGTTGGAAACCGGGCGGCTGTCTGGAGGAGGAGGTGTGTGGTGGGTCTCTGGGTCTTGGAGCTATTGTACGGGGCTCCAGGTGGCGGCTCAGAGGAGGGACCGCATAGCCAGGTGATTAGGTGCAGAGCAGGGTCCCAGGACCGGCTTCTTGCTGGAAGAGCCGCACAGAGACACGCCTAGGGGCAGAGCAAAGTTTCCAGGACTGCAGGCAGATTCTCTGAGGAGAGGCAGCCTAAGGAGACTCGTCTGTGAAGGGTGAGGCTCCCAGGCCCAGGAGGTAGGTCCGGGCCCCTGGGAACATTGCAGAGGAAGACAGCCCAGCCCAGGCGGTAGTTGTAGATTGAGGGGAACCTCTAGGAGGGGAACTGACCAGTGAGACCTCCCCACTGGGTGAGTCTTCCCTGCCAGGTGAGGTTTTCCCACAAGGACGGTAAAACCAGAGACACGGGCACAAACAGGCCTTGCCTCAGCCTGCAGCCTAGTTCCCCTTTGGATGACCATTGGTCAACAAGTGGAGGCACCTCTGCCCACTAGCAGGGAATATACCCCACCTGAGGGTCACCATCCCTAGAGAGGCAGCTTCCTTGTGGAGCACCGCATTATCAACTTCCTCCAAGTCTGCAGGCTACTGAAGGATAAGAGGGGATATACTAGCAATCTTCAGAGACATTATAAGTCAGTAGAGGAAATCTGCAACATCTTAAGGACCCACTGATTCCTGAACAATATGAGAAAACAAGGGAAGAAAATGCCCCAAACAAATCTAGATGTTACATCAATAAAATCCAATGACAGCATGGCAGAAGAAATGACAGAAAGGGAGTTCAGAATGTACATAATTAAAATGTTCAGGGAAGCAAACGATGAGATGAAAGAGCAAATGGAGGCATTGAATGATGAGATGAAAGAGCAAATGCAGGCATTGAATGATGAGATGAAAGAGCAAATGCAGGCATTGAATGATAGCACCAATCGACAGTTAAAAGAGCAAATACAGGAAGCAAAAGATCATTTCAATAAAGAGTTAGAGATATTGAAAAAAAACCAAACAGAAATCCTTGAAATGAAGGAAACAATAAACCAAATTAAGAACTCCATAGAAAGCATAACCAATAGGATAGAACACCTGGAAGACAGAACCTCAGATATTGAAGACAAAATATTTAATCTTGAAAACAAAGTTGAACAAACAGAGAAGATGGTAAGAAATCATGAACAGAATCTCCAAGAACTATGGGATATCATGAAAAGGCCAAATTTGAGAATTATTGGGATTGAGGAAGGCTTAGAGAAACAAACCAAAGGAATGAACAATCTACTCAATGAAAAAATATCAGAAAATTTCCCAAATCTGAAGAATGAAATGGAAAATCAAGTTCAAGAGGCTTACAGGACTCCAAATACACAAAATTACAACAGACCCACACCAAGGCACATTATAATTAAAATACCAAACAAACAAAATAAAGACAGAATCTTAAAGGCTGTGAGAGAAAAGAACCAAATTACATTCAGGGGGAAACCAATATGGATATCAGCAGATTTTTCAATCCAGACCTTAAAAGCTAGAAGGGCCTGGAATAACATTTTTCAAGCTCTGAAAGAAAATGGATGCCAACCAAGAATCTTATACCCAGCAAAACTTACCTTCAAATTTGATGATGAAATAAAATCATTCCATGATAAACAAAAGCTAAAAGAATTTACAAAAAGAAAGCCAGCATTACAGAACATTCTCAGCAAAATATTCCATGAGGAAGAGATAAAACACAAAGAAGCAAATCAGCAAAGGGAGGAATTATCCTAAAGGAACTGTCAAATAAAGGAGGAACCAAGTTGTGTCAAATAAATAAATAAATAAATAAAATTTAAAAAATGAACCAAATGACCGGGAATACAAATCATATCTCAATAATAACCCTGAATGTTAATGGCCTGAATTCATCAATCAAAAGACATAGACTGGCAGATTGGATTAAAAAGAAAGATCCAACAATATGTTGCCTGCAAGAGACTCACCTCATAGAAAGAGATACCCATAGACTAAAGGTGAAAGGATGGGGAAAAACATACCATGCACATGGGCTCAGCAAAAAAGCTGGGGTATCCATCCTCATTTCAGATAATGTGGACTTCAAGCCAAAGTTAGTCAGAAGGGATAAAGAAGGACATTTCATACTGCTTAAGGGAAGCATAAATCAGCAAGACATAACGATCATTAACATCTATGCCCCAAACAGTGGCTCATCCATGTACGTCAAACAAATCCTTCTCAATTTTAGAAACCAAATAGACTGTAACACAATAATACTAGGTGATTTTAACACGCCTCTCTCACCACTGGACAGATCTTTCAAACAAAAATTGAACAAAGAAACCGTAGATCTCAATAACACAATCAATAATTTAGACTTAACAGACATTTATAGAATATACCATCTAACCAAGAGCGAATACACTTTCTTCTCAGCAGTACATGGATCCTTCTCTAAAATAGACGTTATATTATGCCACAAAGCTAATGTTAGCAAATACAAGATGATAGAGACACTTCCTTGTATTCTATCAGATCATAATGGATTGAAGTTAGAAATAAATGAAAGAGTAAAAAACAGAAACTACTCCAACACCTGGAGATTAAACAATATGCTATTATATGATGAATGGATAACAGAAGATATTAGGAAGGAAATTAAAAAATTCTTAGAGGTAAATGAGAACAAAGAAACATCATATCAAAATCTCTGGGACACTATGAAAGCAGTACTTAGAGGAAAATTTATTTCATGAAGCACATTTAATAAAAGAAGTAAAACTCAACAAATAAACAACCTAACACTACAACTCAAAGCCCTAGAAAAAGAAGAACAGACCAACACCAAAAGTAGTAGAAGACAGGAAATAGTTAAACTCAGAGGTGAAATCAATGAAATTGAAACAAAAGAAACAATACAAAAAATTGACAAAATAAATAGTTGGTTCTTCGAAAAAATAAACAAAATTGATAAACCTTTAGCCACACTAACAAAGAGAAGACGAGAGAAAACCCAAATCACTAAAATTCGGAATGAACAAGGAAATATCACAACAGACACGACTGAAATACAAAACATAATTAGAAGCTATTTTGAAAATCTATACTCCAAAGAAATAGAAAATTTCAAAGACATCAACAGGTTTCTAGAGACATATGAATTGCCTAAACTGAACGAAGAGGACATACACAATTTAAATAGACCAATTTCAAGTAATGAAATAGAAGAAGTCATCAAAAGCCTACCAACAAAGAAATGTCCAGGACCAGATGGGTTCTCAGCCGAGTTCTACAAAACCTTTAAAGAAGAGCTCATTCCAATACTTCTCAAAGTATTCCATAAAATAGAAGAGGAGGGAACCCTCCCAAACTCGTTCTATGAAACCAATATCACCCTGATACCTAAACCAGACAGAGACACATCGAGGAAAGAAAATTTCAGACCAATATCCTTAATGAACATCGATGTAAAAATTATCAATAAAATTTTAGCAAATCGCATACAAAAACATATTAAAAAGATAGTGCACCATGATCAAGTGAGTTTCATCCCAGGGATGCAAGGTTGGTTCAACATCAGGAAATCAATAAATGTAATTCACCATATCAATAGACTTAAAGTCAAGAATCACATGATTATTTCGATAGATGCAGAAAAAGCATTTGATAAAATACAGCACCCCTTCATGCTCAAAACACTAGAAAAAATAGGGATAGTGGGAACATTCCTTAACATTGTAAAGGCCATCTATGCTAAGCCCATGGCTAATATCATTCTAAATGGTGAAAAACTGAAAGCATTCCCCTTAAAACTAGAACAAGGCAGGGATGCCCTCTTTACCACTTCTTTTCAGTATCGTCCTTGAAACTCTAGTCAGAGCAATTAGACAGACCAAAGATATTAAAGGGATACGAATAGGAAAAGAAGAACTCAAACTATCCCTGTTTGCTGATGATATGATTATATACTTAGAGGAACCAGGAAATTCCACCAGAAAACTTTTAGAACTCATAAGTGAATTCAGTAAAGTAGCAGGATATAAGATCAATGCACATAAATCTAAGGCATTTTTATACATAAGTGATGAATCTTCAGAAAGAGAAATTAGGAAAACTACCCCATTCACAATAGCATCGAAAAAAAAAAAAAAACTTGGGAATCAATCTCACAAAAGAGGTGAAAGACCTCTACAGTGAGAACTACAGAACACTAAAGAAAGAAATTAAAGAAAACCTCAGAAGATGCAAAGATCTACCATGTTCTTGGATAGGAAGAATTAATATTGTCAAAATGGCCATACTACCAAAAGTGCTATACAGATTCAATGCAATTCCAATTAAAATCCCAATGATGTACCTTACAGAAATAGAGCAAGAAATTATGAAATTCATCTGGAAGAATAAAAAACCCAGAATATCTAAAGCAATCCTCAGTAGAAAGAGTGAAGCAGGGGGTATCGCAATACCAGATCTTCAACTATACTACAAAGCAGTAGCAACAAAAATGGCATGGTATTGGTACCAAGATAGACAGGTAGATCAATGGTACAGAATAGAGGACACGGACACAAACCAAAATAAATACAATTTTCTCATACTAGACAAAGGGGCCAAAAATATGCAATGGAGAAAAGATAGCCTCTTCAACAAATGGTGCTGGGAAAATTGGAAATCCATATGCAGCAGAATGAAATTAAACCCATATCTCTCACCCTGCACAAAACAATTTCAAAATGGATTAAGGACCTCGGAATCAGACCAGAGACCCTGCATCTTATAGAAGAAAAAGTAGGTCCAAATCTTTAGCATGTCAGCCCAGGATCAGACTTCCTTAACAGGACTACCATAGCACAAGAAATAAAAGCAAGAATCAATAACTGGAATAGATTCAAACTAAAACCTTTCTCTCAGCAAAGGAAACTATCAGCAATGTGAAGAGAGAACCTACAGAGTGGTAGAAAATCTTTGCCACCCATACTTCAGATAGAGCACTAATCTCCAGAATCTATAAAGAACTCAAAAAACTCTACACGAAGAATACAAATAATCCAATCAACAAATGGTCTAAGGAAATGAACAGACACTTCACAGAAGAAGATGTACAAGCAATCAACAGATATATGAAAAAATGTTCAACATCTCTAGCAATAAGAGAAATGCAAATCAAAACTACCCTAAGATTCCATCTCACCCCAATTAGAATGGCGATTATCAAGAATACTCGCAACAATAGGTGTTGGCGAGGATGTGGAGAAAAAGGTACACTCATACATTGCTGGTGAGGCTGCAAATTAGTGCAGCCACTCTGGAAAGCAGTGTGGAGATTCCTCAGAAAGCTTGCAATGGAACCGCCATTTGACCCAGCTATCCCACTCCTTGGCCTATACCCAAAGGACTTAAAATCAGCATACTACAGAGATACAGCCACATCAATGTTCATTGCTGCTCAATTCACAATAGCCAGATTGTGGAACCAACCTAGATGCCCTTCAATTGATGAATGGATAAAGAAACTGTGGTATATTTATACAATGGAATATTACTTAGCTATAAAGAAAAATAAAATTATGGCATTTGCAGGCAAATGGATGAAATTGGAGAATATCATGCTAAGTGAGATAAGCCAATCTCAAAAATCCAAAAGGCGAATGATCTCACTGATAAGCAGATGATAACACATAATGGGGGGTGGGAGGGGGGCAAGAATGGAGAAAGGAGGGACTGTATAGAGGGAAAAGTGGGGTGGGAGGGGTGGGGGAAGGAAAAAATAACAGAATGAATCAAACATCATTACCCTATGTAAATGTATGATTACGCAAATGGTATGCGGTTACTCCTTGTACAAACAGAAACAACATGTATCCCATTTGTTTACAATAAAAATAAATTTAAAAAAATAGGTATATGAGGTCCATTCCAATGCCAGTACCCCAGAAGCTTACTAACATGCTACTGAACCCTCCCTTCCCCAACTCCAATGTCCTGAAGGGCACCCTCCCTGCCATCATATGGCCTGACTAATTTTGCCCATGTTCCACGGGGCCAAATTCAGAGTTGCTACAACTCTACCCCCCTGTAAGTTTTAAGAAGTTCTTCAGCAGCCAAGGTGTAGGGGTAGCTCAGACCTTCCCTCGTAAACATCCACATAGATACTACTCACCAATTTCCCCAATGCAAGGACTGGCCCGAGCCCTGTACCCAAGAGTTTTGTCTCCTGCCTTAGAGGCGCTGTGGGAAGGTTCCTGATAGGCACCTGCCAACTCTCTCTTTTCTAGCTGCTGGTTGGAGGGCCCACTGCAGATGATGAGGGATAGGATGACATCTGGAGGGATCATGTGACCTGGTGAGACCTAGGGAGAGGCTGAGAACAGTAGGCATAGACTATTTTGCAAGGAAGGGTATTTCCCCACCCAGGTCCCCAGGTCAGAAATGGCAACTTACAACACTCACTCCGTGCTGCCACAATAGAAGTGGGCAATGCAGAATTGCAGACAGTTGGCCACAAAGCATGAGAGTAGGGGAGTGAGCTGGTAAGTCAGTCAACAATTGGATGGGTCCCATCCTGTGGCCTCCTCAGCCTGGGACCCACTGTGTGGCTAAACCAAGACAACAGCAGCCAGGGTGTAGGTATGTGCTCGCCCACCCCAGACCAGGATCCTCACCTCAAGAAAACTCCACCACTCACTCAGCTTCCATCCTTGCATGTGCCATCAACTGTTCCCCAAAGTCAGACCCCTGCAGGCCACAATCAAGGCTTTGTGACCTCTTAGAGATCCAGGGGAGGGCCTAGGTAAGGAGGGGAGAGAAAAGTCTGGGCTGGAAGGCAGCAAACACACACAACAGAAAAAAAAAAAATCTAAAAGAAAAGGTTGAGGAAAATTTGGGGAAAAAATGTTAATGACCATCAATGCTGGAAGCCTTGTTAAACTGCTTGTGGAAATAGCAAAAAAGAAATTTGGCAAATTTGGCAGAGATTCTTAACCTTGGCTATACATCCAAATCACAGTGAGGACTTTTAAATATCCATTTAGCTAGAACTTTGCCCAAACCACCAAATAAGAATCTCTGGGGTGTTTACGTACCAAATTGGCCAAAACCCTCAAGTTTAAGCACTCTGTGAAGAATCAGACATTCTTAGGCAGTGCTGGTGGAATACAGAATAACTACAACCCCAAAGGAGAGGAATTTGACAGTATTT
The DNA here is from genome assembly GCF_902686445.1 of Sciurus carolinensis. Taxonomy (NCBI): domain Eukaryota; kingdom Metazoa; phylum Chordata; class Mammalia; order Rodentia; family Sciuridae; genus Sciurus; species Sciurus carolinensis. Next base: position 87,416,046 of record NC_062215.1, read on the forward strand.
AACAAGTTAGATGTAGTTTCATTTCTTTTAACCCAGAAATTCCATATCTCGAAGTCTACCCTGAAGATATAGCCTGCAAATACCAATTAACAGATGCACAAGAATTTTTCTTGGGGAGTTATTTCTAATAGCGAGACTGTCATCAGAGAAGACTTGCTGCATGATCTATATACTACATTCACCCTAAAGGGTAGCCAGCTAGAGCACATGGGCCATCTTACACACTAAGAGTGAGTGATCTATAGGGACATACATAAGGAAAAACCAATCTCAACAATTTTGGTGTCAATTTAAAAAGAAAGGGTATATACTTGCTTATTTTTTGTAGGAGGAGATCACTGGAAAGATAAAGCACAAGCTAATAAAAATGATTAACTATGGGAGTGGGGAATAGGTTGGTAAGGGATAGCAGTAAGACTTCCCTGAATATATCTTTTTTGTATTCTGATGACTTTTGAGTCACATAAATGTTTATATATTTAAAAACAGAAGAATTAAGTCAAAAAGGAAGAACGTAAACTCTAAAGTTGAAAACAAACTGAAACCAAAAGCAAAATCAAACAACAAAAACAAAACCCCAGCTACCTGATTAACAACAAAAACACACAGAAAAATCCCTGATTTCATGACTTTCTATTCTTACAGGGCAAAAAATAAAGGTAAAGAAATGCAGTGTCAATCAGTATACTTACTTTTAAAGAAGCAACATTGTATTATAATTTCAAAATCATTTTGAAGTATATTGTAGGATAAAGCAAATCAGTAGTTATGTTAATGTTAATAAAAAGTCAAATGTTCGTTCAGCAACAAAACATCATAAACTTTTTTCCTTGTCAGTCAGTACACGTTGATTTATTCCACCATACTCCAACTGCACTGAGAAAAAGAGATACAATACAAGGTCAAATAAATTAATCCTTTCTTTTTGGTTTAGAATTAGCCTGCAGATTCATTCTTTTGAAAACACATTTCCTGGATTGGTCTATGAAATGCCCCATAAACAGTGACAATCTGGGAGCACTAGGGTCACTAACACCCAGATCTCTGTATATTCCCCCACTGAAAGACCAGGGACTTGGAGAAATGAATGATTCAGCTCTGGAGCCAGGCAAGCATATCAATCTGGGACATTCTGGTGCTCCAGAGAGTAATAAGGCATCAAGACTGTGGGGATCCTGTGCAAAGTACCAGAGGCCCCAGTGGTGGGGGTAGGGAGGCCTCCTATTGGCCAAGTTTGGGATGATTTGAGCATCAAAAACAATAAAGACTATAAGTAACTTTAACACACTGAAAGGACAAGAATCCATGAATTACATACAAAATAGAAAAACAGAAATATAGGAAAGCTACAGGGATGATCCCAGGCAGCATCTGAAGCTGGAAACTACTGCTTTTAGAATTCCAACCTTATGTCAACCAGTGAAGACTTCAAGATGTGAAGACTAAGAAAATAATCAATGTGCAGAGATTCAGTTAGATTTATCATAGTACTCTCTAGAACAGAGAAGAACAGAGTATGGTAAAATAAATCTATACTTGCCGACAGGGGAAAATATTTACGATATTTTATAACTGAGCAAAAAAGCACATTATAACAACAGCATGCAGAGATAATTCCATTTTTGTTTTTTTTTAAACACACATGCACATATATGAAAATTATATATAAAGATTATTATAGTGATATATACTAACATGAATCTTCTGTTAGTAAAATTGTAATCTATTTTCCCACTTTTGCTTGTCTCTACTTCCTACAATGAAAATGTAATTCTTTTTTAAAAAAATACATATTACAACTTAAAATTATACAAATGAGAGAAGGTTGATCCCTCTCTGGTGGGTGGAGGAAAGGAATGGCAGTGGTGAGAGTGACAGGAAGCCTTCAATCGCATTAGCAGGGGAGCAGGCCACAGGGCCCTGACCTGACCCTCCTCCACAGGGGTTGCAGGACTGTGCACAGCAGGATGGGGAGGAGGCTTCCTGAGACCAGGTCCACGTTCTTCCCCAGGTCCCATGGACAGGTTCTTCCTTCCCTCTTTCCTGACTCACCCTTGGTCACCTGGGTTGCAGGTTGTACAGGAAGTGTTGAAATCGAGTCCATTTAAATTGTTCCCTAGCAATCTATAAAATCAAAAAGCTAAATCAGGAGGAGAAGGAGCAGTGGAAAGGAATAAGATGGAGCTGTGAGCAGGAGACCCTAGATGGCCCACATTCATTTCCTCCCTAGCCCAGGGAGAGAAGACAGGGAAGCAGTGAGGGAGGCAGGACAGGGTGACGCTGGCTCCCTCCAGGGCACTCTTACGGTACCACTGTAACTGCAAACCCAAGGGCAGTGGCAGGCACATGTGAAAAAGAAGCAACTATAAGCTAAATTTTAGAAAAAGAGCCACCTTCTATCACCCAGGGAGAATGACTCACTGTTTGCTGCAGAGGAGCCCAAAGCCTCCTAGCACGCAGCCTTGTCCATGTCCTTATCTCTGCCACCTTCCTCACAACACAGTGCTTCCCCACCATGCAAGCCTCACAGGCATGGCCTCCTCACAAATGTGTCTCAAAGGCTCTGATCTCTCTGAGGTTGTGCAATGGAAATTACATCCCCTTTGCTGTCCTTCCATGTGACAGCATCTAAGCTTGGGCCTTGAAAAATTAACTGCTAGATTAAAAAAAAATCCTACAAGCAAAGGCAAAAAGTAGGTGACTGAAGTCTGGGGCTTGCTGAGGGGAAGGTTGGAGTGCACTTAGTGGCATGAACAACACGTGGAACTTGGTGCCTGGTCTTAGCTATGAATGCCGAGATGTCGAGACTGGAGCCTACAAATGTTTGTCCAAAGAGGATGTCTTAGGAATACAAATAAGAAAAGAGGAACTTAAGCCGTCACTATTTGTTGATGACATGATTCTCTATTTAGAGGATCCAAAAACTCCTCCAGAAAACTTCTAGACCTCATCAATGAATTCAGCAAAATAGCAGGTTATAAAATCAACAGGCATAAATCTAAAGCAATTTTATACATAAGCGATGAAACATCTCAAAGGGAAATGAGGAAAACAACTCCATTTGCAATAGCCTATAAAATAAAATAAAATACTTGGGAATCAATCCAACCAATTACAGAACATTGAAGAAAGAAATTGAGGAAGACCTTAGAAGATGGAAAGATCTCCCATGTTCTTGGATAGGCAGAATTAATACTATCAAAATGGCCATACTTCCAAAGGCACTATACAGATTTAATGCAATTCCAATTAAAATCCCTATGATATTTCTCATAGAAACAGAAAAAGCAATCATGAAATTCATCTGGAAGAACAAAAGACCCAGAATAGCCAAAGCAATCCTGGGCATGAAGAGTGATGCAGGAGGTATCACTATACCAGAACTTAAACTCTACTATAGGGCAATAGTAACAAAAACAGCATGGTACTGGCACCAAAATAGACAGGTAAATCAATGGTACAGGAAAGAAGACACAGAGACATACCCACATAAGTACAGTAACCTCATACTAGACAAGGGTGCCAAAAACTTAAAATGGAGAAAAGATAGCCTCTTCAACAAATGGTGCTGGGAAAACTGGAAATCCATATGCACTAAAATGAAATTAATCCCCTATTTCTCACCCTGTACAAAACTCAACTCAAAATGGATCAAGGATCTAGGAATTAGACCTGAGACCCTTCACCAAATAGAAGAAAAAGTAGGCCTGAATCTCCATCATGTTGGCTTAGGACCAGACTTCCTTAACAAGACCCCCATAGTTGTTGCCGCCTGCAGCAACAATCTCGCGGTAATTTATCAGAGGTGGACTGGAACTGAACTACTTCTATTACTGAGCTGCTTCCTTGCTTGTTTGCTTGTTCTACTAATTTATAGAGGAAGAAAGGCTTTGCTTACTTTTAGTTTTAGAGGAAGAGAGGCTTTGAGAGGAAGAAAGACTTTGCTTAGAGGAAAAGAGACTTTGCTTTTCAGGAAAAGAGACTTTGCTTAAAGGAAAAGAGACTTTGCTTAATTTTAGAGAATGCTACTCTTTCAGAGAGGCTACGCTTATCAAAGGTCTACTGCTTCTTAAAGGTGGGTCGCTTCTTGGAGGTGCGGCCTGCAGCATGCGGCCATACATCCTACAACCTGCGACCCAGAGGTGTGTTCTTAGTTCTCCGTCCTGTGATCTAGAGGTGTGGCTTAGTCCCCAGTTCTGTGATCTGCAACCTGCGTTCTGTGATCTATCAGAGGTGCTGCTTATCCGAGGTGCTTCCTATAGGTGTGTGTCTTATATACCCTAAGACAGCCAATCAGCTTAGGATTAGCACAATTGAAGCACGCCCCTCGGTACCAATCAAGAAAGAATGAGGAATATCTGTTGACCACTAGCAGAGGAGACATTAACTAATCAGGCAAAAGTAGATCACGCCGTGTTAACATTAATTATGCGCCACCTCTTGGCTCAACGCCAGCCGCTATCCTAGGGCTACCCAAACATGTCTCTGCACATAGCGCAAGAAATAAAAGCAAGAATCAATAAATGGGATAGATTCAAACTAAAAAGTTTTTTTCTCAGCACAGGAAACAATCAATAATGTGAAAAGAGAGCCTACAGAGTGGGAGAAAATCTTTTCCACACACACTTCAGACAGAGCACTCATCTCTAAAGTTTATAAAGAACTTTAAAAACTTTATACCCAAAATACAAAGAACCCAATCAATAAATGGGCTAAGGAAATGGGCAGACACTTCACAGAAGAAGATATACAGGTGATCAACAAATATATGACAAAGTGCTCATCATCCCTGGTAATTAGAGAAATGCAAATTAAAACTACCCTAATATTTCATCTAACTCCAATTAGAATGGTTATTATCAAGAACACAAGCAATAATAAAATGTTGGCGTGGATGTGGGGAAAAAGGCACACTCATAAATTGCTGGTGGAATTGCAAATTGGTACAGCCACTCTGGAAAGTAGTATGGAGATTCCTCAGAAAACTTGGAATGGACCCACCATTTGACCCAGCTATTCCACTCCTCGGTTTATACCCAAAGGACTTAAAATCAGCATACTACAGTGATGCAGCCACATCAATGTTCATAGCAACTCAATTCACAATAGCCAGATTGTGGAACCAACCTAGATGCCCTTCAATTGACGAATAGATAAAGAAACTATGGTATATATACACAATGGAATATTACTCAGCCATAAAGAATAGTAAAATTATGGAATTTGCTGGTAAATGGATGAAGTTGGGAAATACCATGCTAAGTGAAATAGGCCAAGCCCAAAAAAAAACAAAGGCTGAATGTTTTCTCTGATAAGTGCATGACAATATATAATGATTGGGGGTGGCGGGGGGAAGAGAAGAATGAAGGATCTTTGAATGGTGTAGATGAAAAAGGGGTGGGAGGGGGTGGGAATGGAAAAACAGTAGAATGAAACAGACAGTATTGCCCTATACATCTGTATGATTACATGAATGGTGTGAATATACATTGTGTACAACCATAGAAATGAAAAGTTGTACCCCATTTGTGTACAATGAATCAAAATGTGTCTGTAAAAATAAAAATATTTTAATTTAAAAAAAAACAAAGAGGATGTCTTCAGGTAAGTTTCACTCTCTTGTCCTTTGTAAAGCAAACTAAAAGAAGGGGAGAGAAAGCAGACAGAAAGAAGCAGGGGAAGTGGGGGGCAGGGAGAGAGAGAGAGATTGAGAGAAAGAGAGAGAGAGACAGAGATTGAGAAAGAGATCCTGCACAGAAGTTGTAGATGTGGGAGTGAATAGCTGGGTCACTCAAGAGCTATTTTAGGCCACTGGGTCTGGCAACTGTTTGGATGTGGGATACAAAAGGGAGAAAGTTATCAAGGATGACTCACATTTCCAGTCAGTCTAAGGGGATAATGCCAGTGACAGTGACCAAAATGGGTAAGTTGAGAAAAACTTGTTTGAGTAAATAAAGCAAGCAGGAAGGGGAGAAAGCAGAATCTTGAGTTGGTGCATTTGAGTTCAAACATGGGCTCCTCTGCCATTCACTACTGGTGCACTGGTGGGTAGCCTGTGCCTGTCAGCACAAGTAATCTCCCTGAGTCTGTTTTCCTTATTCGCAAATGGCACTCCACTCAGACCATAGTAAGTACTCCATCCATGGAGGTAGTTATATTTATCAATTTAGAATTACTGGGCTGGGGAGATAGCTCAGTCGGTAGGGTGCTTGCCTTGCAAGCACAAGGCCCAGGGTTCGATCCCCAGCACCACCAAAAAAAAAAAAAAAAAAAATAGAATTACTAGGCTGTGATTCAAGTGACAGGGGCCATACCCCATCATGGGGAGTGCTGGTTATGTACAACCAGGAAGGCAAAATCTGGGGCTGCCATCCAACCCAAGGCTCCAGTGGGAAGATGGCAGAGAGTTAGGCAGACCCAGCTATGTGTTCACCCTGCTCAGCCCCAACATAGAACCTGAGTCTCAAACACAAAATCACCTTCCTCTGTCCAAAATCCCACAGGAAAGATGTGCCAGAAGAGAGATAGAAAGGACTGGGGAGGAACTGGAGGCTCCATTTGTGCCTGAGTTGCTTGGTGCCCTGTAACCCCTGGCCATAGACTGAAGATCACTTTGTTCTTGCTGATATATTGATTTAAGTCATTACATATGTCTACATTTTAGATCCTCAGACCTTGGACTGCTTGAGGGCAGAAGGAATTTGCCTTTTGTTCCTTCCTTAGTCTAAACATGGTATCTCCCACAGGTGGTGATAAGAAGGAAAGCTGATGTGCTAATACTAAAAGGTAATGGCCTCTACATCAAACAGGTTGGTGTTGTCAACCTGGTCTAGGTATTTAGAAGAATTACCTATGTACCTCTATCCTATGGTGGGCCCAGGTAAGGAGAGGTCTACCCACCTGGAAACTCTGACCTCTGGGCTATGGATGTCCATGACAGTATTGATCTGATTGTGCGCCTCCTCAATGATTGACCTGCAGCTGGATACCTGTGGCCTGCCAGGTGGCCATGTACAGCAGCATTGGGCAGGGGAGCAGTACCAGCTGGAGGGAAAGAGGTGGCCTGGGGCTTGTCCTGTAGCAAATTTGCACAGTTCATCTATGTCCTGATGTGAACTGGTTTATTTCCTTTTGGACTGGGCATAAGGATATTCAAGAGAAGAAGTACAGCATAGCACCACTAATTTTCTTAGGAGTTTTATATAAGATGTTTCATATATGAAACACATAAAACTGGAGCTAGCCTGATTCCAGAAGGAACCAAGGTTGGGGTAAGAGAGGAAAGTGGAACCCCTGTTGCCAAGTCCTATCTCAGTACCCAAGGTAGTCCCTAAGGCCTCCATGATTCCTTCAAATGCTGAAAACCACTGATGGACTATAAGGCAGCCCTAGCTATTCCCAGCTGTGTGGCTCTGAAAAAGCTGTCTGACCTCTCTGTCCTTTGGTTTCCTTATCAGCCATATGGGTTTGATCAACTCTATCCAAGTGAGGGTTGAGGAGTGGTACTGGGGTTAGTAAAATGAAAAGGCACTCTGAAAATTCTTAGGTATATGTTGTTAAAAAAGATTTTCCAGTTAAAAGAATATTGATAAACATTTTCTGTAGTGCTGGTTTAGCAGTCATGAATTCTGAGTTTGTATTTATCTTGGAAGATTTTTATTTCTACTTCAATTCTGAAAGAGCTTTGCAAGATACAGCAATCTTGATTGACAATTATTTTTCTGGCTTATAGAGTATCTGTTGAGAAATAAGAAGTAATTCTGATTGGCATACCTTTAAGTGTGCCCTGATGTTTTTCTCTTGAAAACATTTTCATTTAAATTTCTACCCTTGACCAAGGGGAAAGAGGAGGGAAGAGAAAGGGGAAGTCCTGGGGTATAATATTGACTAAATTATATTGTTATATCAGGTATGAATATATAAAAATCCCACTATTATGTATAATTATAATGCACCAATAGAAAAGGAAATTCTTATCCTTGTTCTCTGTGTTATATATTCTAATTATAATGTGTTGTGGGGAGGTCCTTTTTCAGTCTTGTCTATTTGGGGTACTGATTGCTACCTTTATCTGGATGTCCATTTCATTCCCTGGGTTTGGTAAATTTTTCTGAAACTATTACACTGAAAGGATTATCCATGCCCTTAACTTGTATCTTGGATCTTTCTTTGATATCAATGATTCTTAAGTTTAGTCTCTTAGGGTCATCCCAACTTTCTCATGTAGTCAATCATGATTCCTTCTTTTCTTTTCTTTATTGCTGACCAAGTTTTCAAGTTCATATACCTTGTTTTAAATGCCTAAAATTCTGTCTTCTACATGATCTAGTCTATTGGTGATATTTTCAACTGAATTTTTATTTGTTTGAGTCATTTCCAGATGAAATGATCTGTCATACTTGTGGATAGGCAGAATTAATATTGTTAAATTGGCCATACTGCCAAAAGGACTATACAGATTCAGTGTAATCCCCATCAAGATACCAATGGCATTCTTCACAGAATTAGGGGGAAAAATCCTAAAATTCACATGGAAGAATAAAAGACCCAGAATAACCAAAGCAATTCTGAACAATCAGAGTGATGCAGTAGGCATCACAATACCTGACTTCAAATTATACTACAGAACCAGAGTAACCAAAACTTCATGTAACAAAAATTGCATGTAGATCAATGGAATTGAATATACAAATACAAACTCACACAGATACAGTTATCTGATTCTTGACAAAGGTGCCAAAAGTATACATTGGAGAAAAGATAGGCTTTTTAACAAATGGTGCTAGGAAAACTGAATATCCATATGTAGAAGAATGAAACTTGATTCTTATCTCTCACTCTGCACAACAGTCAACTCAAAGTGAATCAAAGACTTAGGAATAAGACCAAAAGCTGCAACTGCTAGAATAAAAAGTAAGAGCAATGCTCCAATATACATATTCAGGCATTGACTTCCTCAATAAGTAAGATCTAGAAGTTTGGGAAACAAAACTGAGAATTAATAAATGGAATGGCATCAAATTAAAAAGTTTCTGCACAGCAAAGGAAACAATTATGAGCATGAATAAAGACTACAAATGGGAGAAAATCTTCACTAGCTACTCTTCTGACAGAGGATTAATATCCAAAATTATATGAAGAACTCAAAAACTTGCCACCTGAATAACAACCCAATCAATAAATGGGCAAATGAGCTGGGCATGGTGGTGCACGCCTATAATACCAGCAACTCAGGAGGCTGAGGCTGAAAGATTGCCAAGTTCAAGGCCAGCCTCAGCAACTTAGCAAGGCCCTAAACAACCTAGCAAGACCCTGTCTCAAAATAATAATAATTTTTTTTAAAAAAAGGGCTGGGGATGTAGTTCAGTTGTTAAGTCCCACTGTGTTCAATCCCCCATACCTAAATAAATAAGATTAAAAAGAAGTAAATGGGCAAATGAACTAAAAGACATTTCTCAAAAGAAGAAATACAAATGGCCAGTAAATATATTTTAAAAGTTCAACATTTTTACTGTCAGGGAAATACAAATCAAAACCATACTAAGATTTCATCTCACTCCAGTTAGAATAGCAGCCATCAAAAATACAAATGATAATAAATGCTGGCAAGTATGTCAGGGGAAAGAAACACTTTTACCCTGTTGGTGGAATTATAAATTAGTATAATCACTATGGAGATCAGTATGGAGGTTCTTCAACAGACTAGGAGTGGAACTACAATATCTAGATATACCACTCCTCAGTATTTATCCTAAAGAATTAAAGTCAACGTACTACAGTGATACTTGCACATCTGTGTTTATAGCAGGACAGTTCACAAAAGCCAAGATATGGAACCAACCCAGATGCCTGTCAACAGATAAATGGATAAAATAGATGTGTTGTGTGTATGCAATGGAGTTTTAGCCAGTCATAAAGAAGAATGAAATTATAGCATTGAGGGAAAATGGATGGACCTGGAGAGCATAGCTGCAATAATTCGGACTCAGAAAACAAGGGTGAAAAATTTTCATCATGGGGCTAAAGTTGTGGTTCAGTGGTAGAATGCTGGTAGAATGTGAGGCACTGGGTTTGATCCTTAGCACCATGTAAAAATAAATAAATAAAATAAAGGTATTGAAAATTTCTTTTTCACATGCAAGAGCTGGAGAGAAAAAAAAGGAAAGAAAAGGAACCTCTAGAAAAAAGAGGGGACTGGGGCTTTGGCTCAGTGGTAGAGCACTTGCCTAGCATGCATGAGGCACTGGGTTTGATTCTCAGCATCGCATATAAATAAATAAATAAATAAATAAATAAAACAAAAAGGTCCATAAACAACTAAAAAATATTTTAAAAAAAGAAAGAAAGAAAGAAAGAAGAGGGACTGGTAGAATAGAGAAAGGGGATGCGGGGAGGGAGGAATACAAGGAAAGGGTAAGTGCCAGGGAATGAAATAGACCCATTTATGCTATGTGTGTGTTTGAAGATGTCAGAGTAAATCCCACTATTATATATAATAGTCTCATGCATGCTAATACATCAATAAAAATTTAAAAGAAAATAATACTGATAAACAAAGTGAAAATTCAGGAAACTGGAAACCTGACTTAGCCCAGATTCTAGTAAGGGTTCTATTATTCACTGGCAGTGAGAAAACAGATAAATCACTTCACCTTTCTGGGCTCCAGTGTCCTGGTGTGGAGAATGAGGTTATTTAAATGAAATACATAGAGGCAAAAATAAAGTGAAAAATGTATTAAAACTTCAAGATCATAACAACTCAGGTCTTTTTATATTTGTGAGCACCACAGAGACACACTAATGAGCATTTCACTATGTTTAATGTGATTACCAACAGATTGCTCTACAGCTTCTAAAATCCACTTAAATCTTTTCTTGATTGCATTGAATTCTCCACAAATAATATCTTATTTCCAAGGGTCACTCAAATTAAAATTAAAGGAAGCAGCAAGGAAATAGTTAAGTTATATGTACCAAATAATAATACTTTTTTTTTTCAGAGCTGGGGATTGAACCCAGAGTCTCATGCATGCTAAGCAAGTGCTCTACCACTGAGCTACACTCCAATCCCATAAGATACCAGTTTTGACCTGCCAAAGTAGCAGATTTTCCTGTCTAAAGATATAGCAGGTCTAAAGGTGATAGTATTGTCATATGCTATAGGCAGGTGTGTAAGTTGGGCTAGTCATTCTGAAAAGTCATTTGGAAATGTGTTTATGCTCAGTTATTGCCTTGGCATCTTCTTACTGTGCTTTCTCTAGGAATGCACTCTTTCCTGGCTCCTATCTACTGTCCCCAATAATGCCACCTGGCCCTGCAACCAAGAACCTTGGGCTTCCTCTGACCCTGTGTTTTAGGAGAGAATGACTTTGTGTCATTATTGTGCAGTGTGACTGTCAGCCTGCTACAATGTTTGGGGGGTGGGGCTTGCTTCCAAACAAAAGGGGTGTTGCCGCCCGTGGCAACAATTGTGCAGGTATTTATTGGAGGGGCCTGGAAATAAACTATTTTTCCTATATTCACTAATTTATAGAGGAAGAGAGACTTTGAGAGAAAGATAGGCTTTGCTTAGAGGAAGAGAAACTTTGCTTATCAGGAAAAGAGACTTTGCTTAGAGGAAGAGAAACTTTGCTTAGAGGAAGAGAATTGCTTAGAGGAAGAGAAACTTTGCTTATCAGGAAGAGAAACTTTGCTTAGAGAGAAGGTTTTAGATAAAGAGAGGCTTCTATGCTTATCAGAGATCTATTTCTTCTTAGTTTTGCTGCTGCTTCTTAAAGGTGCATCCTGCATCCTGTGAACTAAGGGTGCATCTATCTGAGGTGCTTCTTAGTGATGTGTCCTGCATACTGCGATCTACCTATCTGTGATCTAGAGGTGTGTTCTCAATTCTCCGCTCTGTGATCTGCCTTCCCCCGCTGCCTGCTGCTTCTCTCTGCAAGCTGCTTCTATCTGCTTGCTGCCTTTTCTTCTTCCTTTCTGCTAGCTGCTGCTCTTACTGCTGCTCCTTCGTGTCGCACCCCGCCTACCGCCCGCTTATATTCCCTCCAGGAGGCGGAGGGCGGGGAGCCAGCTGCCCTATCACGGCAAGGGTTAAAACAAGCAGGCCCGAGCAGGCGCGCTCAGGAACACCTTTGTGTGCGTGGACTTAACTGAATATGGCCAGTGATAAGTCACCTGAGTGTGCTTATGTTAATTAACTTCCCCACCACTGATGTGATCAGGCGCCATTCTGGCTGGCACAGCCCCCAACAAAGGGGAATGAGTTTAAGAGCCAAGAGTTGCTTCCCACACCTCCAGAGTGCTAACCTGGACTATGGGAATGGAAAGCCAGCTCTACAAATTGGGACAGGCTTGTGCATCCTCCCCAAAAGTCACTAACTGCTTCATGTCCTCCATCACCACCAGGATCTTGACCCAGAGGAGCAGCATCTGCTTGAGGAAGGTACCTCATGTCTCCTACTCCTTCTCTTCAGTTTGTTTTTCTCAGCTCTGTTCTTCTCTGTTGGTGGTACAGGTGTAGGGAGCAAAGATAGGAAGGGCCACAACTGTCTCTGGGGCCAAAAGTGAATCTGGTAACATCTATATCTGTTCCCAAAGGGTACTGTCTATAACACCTGTTTTAGTCAGCTTTTTTACTGCTGCGACTAAAAGACCTGACAAGAACAATTTTAGGGGAGGAAGAGTTTATTTGGGACTCATGGTTTCAAAGGCCCCAGTCCATAGACAGCAGGCTCCATTCCTTAGGACTCAAGGTGAGGCAGAACATTATGGCAGAAGAGTGTGGTGGAGGGAAGCAGGCTCCACCTGGCAAATACAAAATACATACCCCAAAGGCATGCCCTCAATGACCCACCTCCTCCAGTCACAGCCTGCCCGCTTACGTTACCACTCAGTTAATCCCATCAGGGGATTAATTCACCGATTATGTTAAGGTTCTCACTACCCAATCGTTTCTCCCCTAAACCTTCTTGCCTTGTCTTACACATGAGCTTTTGGGGGACACTTCACATCCAAGACTTGTCCAAGCACTTCTTACTGCGGTCTTATCAGAACATCCTGGTATTTTATATAATATGTCCACTAGAGACCTGTAAAACCATCTCCAAGCCAGGGACTGGGCCTTGACACTGGTCCAGAAAGCAGAAATACTCTTTGCCAAGGAGAGGGCCTAAGGAGGGAATCAAAGCCTGCTCTCCCATTATTTCCATTAAGATACTTATAGTCTTCATCTTCACATCCCTGGCCTGACCTCACCAGAGTGTTTCTGTCACTTCCTCCCTGCCCACTTCCCCAGCACTGCCTAGCCAGCCAGCCACACACGTTCCAGAGGCCTGCAGTGTTTGCTTCTCTGTATCTCCAGGCAGAGGTCATTGATAAACTGTATGGAACCTGGCTTTTTAATGTATTTGTTCTCAGAAAGACAGGAGAAAGAAAGAAGCCAAGAAATTGTGCTGGTTAAATGATGCACAAGCAACTCATGGATCTCACCAGCCTGCTTCCTTTCCTTCCAAGAAGCAAGAAGGCCAGGGAAGGGACTATGCTCCCACTGCTCAGCCTGCCTCAGAGCCATGTCTTTCTGTGCCTGAACCAGAGAGACAAAGGCACAGGGACAGGAGCAAGATGGCACCTGGCCTGACATCTTGCCTCTAAGTACCTGCCAGGAGCTGAGGGAGCCAAGCAGGTTTCCCTGCCAAAGGTCCTCTTTGTGTATTTTGTGCACAAATTGGGTCAGCTGGGAGTGTACCCATGCAATAATAAATCTGGTCATAAGTAGGGAACTTCAAAGAGGGGACTCTAACATCCCGAAATATTTTCTGCACATCAAGGCATACCACGGCCCAAGAGCCTGAGGAAACAGGGAGTGGCTGCAAATGCATACACCTGAGGCAAGGTAACATCAACCCACATACCGCTCATCTGACCAGGGGCCCAGGGACTACCCAAGCCACCGCAACTGTAGAAGTTCAAAGGAATACCCACAGATGAAAGTCTTCCCATTAGTCAGGTTCAGCCTCTAATCCAACCCCTTCGGAGGGCTTGGGAGCCCTAGAAAAGCTATTACCCGAGTGCTGATCTTGGCATGGCAAAGATCCCTTACCAGGGGAGAGCATGTCAGAGGACACACATCCCCCCAAAGGGAGAGGCAGCTAAGCTGGATACTCTCTATTGTGGGATTTAGAGAATGAGGAGAGGAAAAAGAGAAAAATAGGGGGAATGAAACCTACTTTCAATAGAAATCAGAAGTCTTGAATGAAACCAAGTATTTTTAAATCTGAGAAGTGTCAGTCATACATACCTCACTGTACTCCATGCAAATGAAAATATAATCAGGAAGAGAAGAAACTACTATGAAGGAGTAGAAGGGCAGGGTGCTCTAGCTTGGCCCACCTCTCATCTTCCACTACCATGGCTTCTGGGGACAGAAACCATGGAAGTCCTTGGCCTGGAATGGCTGTTCCTTGGTGCTCTGGGGCAATGGGCCTCCCCAGGGGTCAGGTCCAGCCAGCCAAGCTAGCAACAAGAGGTCAAGCTCTGGGCCTGGGGAGCCATGGAATCTATGGATTGAAAGCTCTTCATCAACAGGAGGCTGGGAAGCAGATGGAGACAGTCAAATTCTCTTGGGGGGGGGGGCGGGGGAGGCCCAGACACAGAAGTACCCAAGGAGCCTGCATCTCACCTTACTTGTATTTTCTTTTTCTGAGTCATCCTCATTCCTCTTCCACTCATCCTTCTCCATTCAGAGAGAACTTTCTCTTCACATTTTCCCAGGTGCCACAGAGCAGCAGTGAAAGCTTGGACTGGAGCTTGCCTGGGGTGTTCTGAGCCAGTCAGCACCTGGACAGAGGGCAGAGCACTTGCAAATCCTCAGGAAGAACTGGGAGGAGTACGTGACACATTTGAGGAGCCAGGGTAGTGGGACACTGGTGTCTGGAAAAGGGTGGCTGGAGCTGAATCCAGAAGGTGCACTGTACCCGGACCGTGAAGGGGCTGGATTCATGTCTCAAAGTTCATGTAATTTCAGTCCTTGGAATTACCCTTTTTTTTTTTTTTTTTTTTTTGGTGCTGGGGATTTAACCCAGGGGAGATTTATTGCTGAGCTACATCTCTGTCCTTTTTGTTTTTTGAGACAGAGTCTTGCTAAGTTGCTGAGGTTGGTCTCAAACTTGGGACCCTCCTGATCCTCTTGTCTCAGCCTCCTGAGTTGCTGGGATTATAGGCAGGTGTGAGCCACCACACCCAGCTTTGGAGTTACACTCTTGACAGACACAGGGGATACTCTTGACAGTATGGGATATATGAAATCTGTCATGACCATCCAGGATCAGGGCAGACCTCTTCCAAGCGGGAGGCCATGAGGGATCTTTAGTAACCTTTATGCCTTTGGGGAAGAATCATGAACTTCAAAGTCAGAAAGACTCTTCTAATGCTTGAGTCAGCAGGTCACTCCTTTACTTAAACCCTCCCCAGATTTCTATTTTACTGAGAGTGTCACCCAGCTCCTAACCAGGTCTATGGGCTCTACAGAAACTGCTACTTGCTTTCACTGATCTCTCCTCCCCTCCCTTCCTCTTCTCTCTTTCTCTCTCCCTCATTTACTCTGCTCTGGCACCTGGGCCTTCTTTCTATTCCTCAAGCACGCATACCTGTTCTGCTTTACAGCCTACTGCACATAAAGGTCTCTGACTAGAACCCTCTGCTTCCAGGCCTTCCTATGGCTCTTCCTTACCCTTCAGTTCTCAGTTCACACGCCAGCTCCCTGGATGGCCTTTCCTGGATGAGCTCGCCCCCAGCAGGAACAACCCCACAATCTCTCCACTTCGCCCTTTTTCATTTTCCTTGTAGGGCTACACCTAGAGTGACACTCAAAGGACACAGGTAATAATTAAGGTTGGGGATTAAAAGGAGGAACTCAGGAGGGGTCATGTGGCCCAGGTGTGGCAAGCTATTCACCTCCCATCAGGTGAAGTTCGTAAAGTAGAAACCTACACATCTGGACCAGAGATTCCTTGATGGTTTGGGTCATAAACTTCACCCAGTGCAGTATGGCAGTTGAGAGCATGGGATCCACAGCCAGGCTGCCGGGGTTCAAGTCCTAGTCCCTACACTTACCTACCTATGGCCTCCTCCAAGGCACAGCACCTGGCTGGGGTGCAGCTTCCATTACTGCCACTGCTAACCTGTAGTGAGGGAAACTGAGTCAATACATGAGAGGCCAGGGACTGGCAGAGAGTAAAGGCTGGCCACGATTGCTATCAACATTTATGAACCCTGAGAAGGACTCTGGCTTAGAGAAAGGGGCAGATGACTGTTGCACACTTTCATCAGATGCTTCACAAGTCTCTCTGCCTTCTTGGGAGCCCCTGCATGGCTGTGGTGGGCAAGAGTCATGGGGTGAGTCATGCTCTAGTTGCTCACCCTTGCGCCTGCCCTAGCATCCTCCTACTAAGGTGAAGTAGACTCGGCTTCCTTTTTCTTCCTCTCTGTGTGTGGGAGGGCTGGAGCGGGGAAAGAGGAGGAAGTCTCAGCACTGGGGCCCCCACTTCCCTGATGGAATCAGGTTCCAGCTAACTGCTGCCAAGGACAGAGCAGTCACTTTTACCTATTAACCAGCACTTGGCCATAACCAGAACATGGGAGAGGAGTCTGCAGCCCTGGCCTGACCCCAGAGTCTAGGCAGAGTGACCCTGCTGGCACCTGACCATGGATGGCCTCTCCGATGTCACGAACCAGAAGAATATGCGTGGCTGCATACTCCAGCTGCAGCTTGTGGCAGATCTGCCGCAGGCACTCTTCCCACTTCCTCCTCTGGCCCGCTCCTCCTAGAAGGTGAAGCTGCTGAAAGGAGACTCAAACCAGGACTTTTCAGGTTGCCTGCTGTAGCAGCCCCTTCCCAGACCCTCAGCCTCTGCGGTTCTGGCCTTGTTGCTCAGCACAGAAACTTGTATTCTCCCTCCCAAAGCTTCCCTTTCCATCAAATTCATTCCTTAATTGAGTTTGCAGCCCCTGAACCACATTGCCACATAGGCTCTTAGATGAGTAAAGAATGGGAACCCAGGTGAGTAATGATTGAGGGAGGCCTGTTGACAGTAACTCTAAAAAGCCAGCAAAGGGACAGCACCATACATTCAAGAAAACTGACAGAAGAGCTACGAGGCTTTGCAAAAGCAGAGAACATGGAATGCCTAAATTGTAGAATCAATCCAAAATAATCAATGAAACTGTTTCCTTAATCACTTTCATTTCTTGTCACCCCACCCCAGATCTCAACTTTTAAATTTTATTTTGTACTAGGAATTGAACCCAGGGACCTTAACCAACAAGCCGCATTCCTAACCTTTTTTTTTTTTAAGCAGGGTCTTACTAAGTTGTTGAGGCTGGCTTTAAACTTGTGATCCTCCTGCCTCAGCTTCCCAAGATGCTGGGATTACAGACGTGCACCACCATACCCAGCCCAAGTCTCACCTTCTATTGCTCCACCAAGTGGCTTTCTTTTTTCTTCTTCACAAATTGGGGGACTCAGTCCAATCCTCCATCAGGCCTCAGGGTGTCAGGGCCTCTTTCATGGCAGGGAGAAGAGGGAAATGGACAGGTCTTTCCCACCATCTAAGGAACTAGCCCTATGTTCTAGGAGTCAAGTCTCTTCTTGCTGTTTCTTCAGTTGAAAGTTATGAGCCCTACAAATGAGACTCAATAACTTTCCCCTCAGGAGGAAAAATGACCTTCAGAAAAGGAAGGCTTCCCCATGTTAACAAGGGCTTCAAAGAAGCTCTGGCTTTAAAAATTAGAGGATGCTCTAAGACTACCCAGAAGAGGAAAAGGAATTAGAAATAGAATAGCTAATAGAAGGAGGAAAAGGGAAGAAATAAAAATTGGCTCAAGAAGCAGGAAAACAATCCTTTTAATTATACAGTTGGCCATTCTAAAAAGAATTTAAAATGGTTTATCAGGTTTTATATAAATAATGCAAATTAACATAATTAGACAGTGGTAAGAAATTGCATAAATAGTTCCCCAGAGAATCAAGACCAGGGGGTGGGGGTTGTAGTTCAGTGGTAGAGCACTTGCCTAGCACATGTGAAGCACTGGTTTCTATCCTCAGCACCACATAAAAATAAGTGACTAAAATAAATGCATTCTGTGCGTCTACAACTAAAAATAAATAAATAAATAAATAGATAGATAGATAGAATGAAGGCCAAAAACCACATAGCATGAAATCCCATATGATTGCCAAGGGGGAGACACACTTGACTCAAAGTGCCACTAAAGTACAGCTACATCTTGATCAGTCATATGACTCCTAGTGTTTAAATTTTTTAAAAAATTGCTCTGGAAACCCTTATGATTGATTTAAAGATCAGAAATTTCCTCTGTAGGTCCTTGGTATGTGTTGAATTATATCTACTCAAAATCTCTATGCTGCAGTTCTAACCCCAGTGTCTCAGAATGTGACCTTATTTGGAAGTAGGATCATTGCAGATGTAATCAGTTGAGTCTATTAAGATGGACCTTAATCCTTTATAAAGACTAGTATCCTTGTAAAAAGGGGCAAATTTGGATGCAGACATGTATAGAAGGAAAGAGAAATAATGAGACAGAGGGAGAAAGGGTCTGGACAGATCCTTCTGTCAGGACTTCAGAAGGAACCAACCCTGCTGACACCTTGATTTCAGACTTCCAGCCTCCATATTTGCAGGGTAATAGATTCCTGTTTTTAAGCCCTCTAGTCTGTGGGACTAGGAATGGAGCCCTTGTAAACTGACACAATTCTTCTAGAGAGGGGCCTGAAGTGAGTCCCACAGGCTGCTGCTCCTGGGGTCCAGAGGGTGATTGGGTTCAAGCAAGTATCTGGAGTGCCAAGACCTTCTGAACCTGCTCTCTGAACCTGCTCAACCCAGAGGCATCCCTGAGTATCTAGAGTAGAGTTTTGAACCTGTTCCAGATTGGGTGCACTGTGAGCACAGCCTGCGAGCATAGTGTTGGGGAAATGGGCAACATAGAGAGTAAGCATCAGTTGCCACTGCCAAGCTGCCTCTGTTACATCCTGGCTCCTCTGTTTGTCAGCTGTGGTCCTTTGGCTACCTCTCAAGGCTCATTTCCACATATGCAAACACAAGAATGATAATAGTAGAAACCTTCCTCATAGAGTTGATACAAGCATTAACTTAGTTAATACACATAAAGTTTAATAGCTACAGCAGGATCAAATGAACACCTGGTATGTAATAAGTGAGCAATTGGAGTTAGATAATTCTTGCCATTATTAAGTAGTAATACTAATAAAATTATCATTATTTTGAGACATGGAATCTCTCAGTTTTTGCCAAAATCTGAAAAGGCCCTGTGCCAGAATGATACTTCCTATAAGTAGATGGATCACAACTATAGAAAAGCCCAAATATACCATTTTTCTCAACTTTGGGCAGACAATTATGGCCAAACTCTGGGCAGCACTCCCCAGCAGAAACTGGGGACAACCATTCTGTGCTGCCTGTGACATGAGTAGCCTTGAACTTTAGCTGCCACTGAGCTGGGACAGGCTTCAGTGGCTCTGGTTACAGAGCCTCTTCCCTCCTCTTGAAAGTGAACTGAGCAAGTTTCTCAGGGAATGGTTAAAGTTATCTTCCAAAATCAATCCTGGATGCCCTCTAATACAAAGACGAAAGGACAACTGAGGCCCCATAGTTCTATATCCTATAACAAAACAACAAAAATTGTAGGTTGGAGGGGACTGGGGATGTATCTCAGTAGTAGACAATTTGCCTAGCATGTATGAGACCCTCAGTTCAGTACCCAGTACTGCAAAAATATTTTTTAAAATGTAGATTTTTGGCGACCGCTTCTGAACACCGGGGGGTTGCCTGGAGGAAGAGGAGAAGCACGGCAGGTCGCTTGGTCTAGGAGTGACTGCATCAGAGCCACAGGTGGTTGCCAGAGGAGACGAGTGGTGAGTTGTTTGGACTCAAAGCGACCACTCCTGAACACCCGGAGGGCTACCCCGAGGAGGAGGAGGAACAGGGCGGGTCACTTGGACTTGGAGTGACTGCCTAGGGCTACGGGCAGTTGGCGGGAGGAGGAGACGGGAAGTGAGTTGCTTGGACTCCTAGTGACTGCGTTAGAAACTGGGCGGCTGTCCAGAGGAGGAGGTGTGTGGTGGGTCTCTGGGTCTCGGAGCTATTGTATGGGGCTCCAGGTGGCAGTTCAGAGGAGGGGCCACATAGCCAGGCGATTAGGTGCAGAGCAGGGTCCCAGGACCGGCTTCTTGCTGGAAGAGCCGCACAGAGACATGCCTAGGGGTAGAGTGAAGTTTCCAGGACTGCGGGCAGATTATCTGAGGAGAAGCAGCCTAAGGAGACTCGACTGCAAAGGGTGAGGCTCCCAGGCCCAGGAGGTAGGTCCGGGCCCCTGGGAACATTGCAGAGGAAGACAGCCCAG
Organism: Sciurus carolinensis; assembly: GCF_902686445.1. Classification (NCBI taxonomy): domain Eukaryota; kingdom Metazoa; phylum Chordata; class Mammalia; order Rodentia; family Sciuridae; genus Sciurus; species Sciurus carolinensis. The sequence goes on from NC_062215.1 coordinate 87,436,482, forward strand.
CCCAGGCGGTAGTTGTAGATTGAGGGGAACCTCTAGGAGGGGAACTGACCAGCGAGATCTCCCCACTGGGTGAGTCTTCCCTGCCGGGTGAGGTTTTCCCACAAGGATGGTAAAACCAGAGACACAGTCACAAACAGGCCTTGCCTCAGCCTGCAGCCTAGTTCCCCTTTGGATGACCATTGGTCAACAAGTGGAGGCACCTCTACCCACCATCAGGGAATATACCAAACCTGAGGGTCACCATCCCTAGAGAGGCAGCTTCCTTGTGGAGCACCGCATTATCAACTTCCTCCAAGACTGCAGGCTACTGAAGGATAAGAGGGGATATACTAGCAATCTTCAGGGACATTATAAGTCAATAGAGGAAATATGTAATATCTTAAGGACCCACTGATTCCTGAACAATATGAGAAAACAAGGGAAGAAAATGCCCCAAACAAATCTAGATGTTACATCAATAAAATCCAACGACAGCATGACAGAAGAAATGACAGAAAGGGAGTTCAGAATGTACATAATTAAAATGATCAGGGAAGCAAACGATGAGATGAAAGAGCAAATGCAGGCATTGAATGATGAGATGAAAGCAAATGCAGGCATTGAATGATGAGATGAAAGAGCAAATGCAGGCATTGAATGATAGCACCAATCGACAGTTAAAAGAGCAAATACGGGAAGCAAAAGATCATTTCAATAAAGAGTTAGAGATAATGAAAAAAAAAACAAACAGAAATCCTTGAAATGAAGGAAACAATAAACCAAATTAAGAACTCCATAGAAAGCACAACCAATAGGATAGAACACCTGGAAGACAGAACCTCAGATATTGAAGACAAAATATTTAACCTTGAAAACAAAGTTGAACAAACAGAGAAGATGGTGAGAAATCATGAACAGAATCTCTAAGAACTATGGGATATCATGAAAAAGCCAAATTTGAGAATTATTGGAATTGAGGAAGGCTTAGAGAAACAAACCAAAGGAATGAACAATCTATTCAATGAAAAAATATCAGAAAATTTCCCAAATCTGAAGAATGAAATGGAAAATCAAGTTCAAGAGGCTTATAGGACTCCAAATACACAAAATTACAACAGACCCACACCAAGGCACATTATAATGAAAATACCGAACAAACAAAATAAAGACAGAATTTTAAAGGCTGTGAGAGAAAAGAACCAAATTACATTGAGGGGGAAACCAATACGGATATCAGCAGATTTTTCAATCCAGACCCTAAAAGCTAGAAGGGCCTGGAACAACATTTTTCAAGCTCTGAAAGAAAATGGATGCCAACAAAGAATCTTATACCCAGCAAAACTTACCTTCAAATTTGATGACGAAATAAAATCATTCCATGATAAACAAAAGCTAAAAGAATTTACAAAAAGAAAGCCAGTATTACAGAACATTCTCAGCAAAATATTCCATGAGGAAGAGATAAAACACAAAGAAGCAAATCAGCAAAGGGAGGAATTATCCTAAAGGAACTGTCAAATAAAGGAGGAACCAAGTTGTGTCAAATAAATAAATAAATAAATAAAATTTAAAAAATGAACCAAATGACCGGGAATACAAATCATATCTCAATAATAACCCTGAATGTTAATGGCCTGAATTCATCAATCAAAAGACATAGACTGGCAGATTGGATTAAAAGGAAAGATCCAACAATATGTTGCCTGCAAGAGACTCACCTCATAGAAAGAGATACCCATAGACTAAAGGTGAAAGGATGGGGAAAAACATACCATGCACATGAACTCAGCAAAAAAACTGGAGTATTCATCCTCATTTCTGATAACGTGGACTTCAAGCCAAAGTTAGTCAGAAGGGATAAAGAAGGACATTTCATACTGCTTAAGGGAAGCATAAATCAGCAAGACATAACGATCATTAACATCTATGCCCCAAACAGTGGCTCATCCATGTACGTCAAACAAATCCTTCTCAATTTTAGAAACCAAATAGACCGTAACACAATAATACTAGGTGATTTTAACACGCCTCTCTCACCACTGGACAGATCTTCCAAACAAAAATTGAACAAAGAAACCATAGATCTCAATAACACAATCAATAATTTAGACTTAACAGACATTTATAGAATATACCATCCAACCAAGAGCGAATACACTTTCTTCTCAGCAGCACATGGATCCTTCTCTAAAATAGACGTTATATTATGCCACAAAGCTAATGTTAGCAAATACAAGATGATAGAGACACTTCCTTGTATTCTATCAGATCATAATGGATTGAAGTTAGAAATAAATGAAAGAGTAAAAAACAGAAACTGCTCCAACACCTGGAGATTAAACAATATGCTATTATATGGTGAATGGATAACAGAAGATATTAGGAAGGAAATTAAAAAATTTTTAGAGGTAAATGAGAACAAAGAAACATCATATCAAAATCTCTGGGACACTATGAAAGCAGTACTTAGAGGAAAATTTATTTCATGGAGCACATTCAATAAAAGAAGTAAAACTCAACAAATAAACGACCTAACACTACAGCTCAAAGCCCTAGAAAAAGAAGAACAAACCAACACCAAAAGTAGTAGAAGACAGGAAATAGTTAAACTGAGAGCTGAAATCAACGAAATTGAAACAAAAGAAACAATACAAAAAATTGACAAAATAAATAGTTGGTTCTTCGAAAAAATAAACAAAATAGATAAACCTTTAGCCACACTAACAAAGAGAAGACGAGAGAAAACCTAAATTACTAAAATTCAGAATGAACAAGGAAATATCACAACAGACACGACTGAAATACAAAACATAATTAGAAGCTATTTTGAAAATCTATACTCCAACAAAATAGAAAATTTCGAAGACATCAACAGGTTTCTAGAGACATATGAATTGCCTAAACTGAACGAGGAGGACATACACAATTTAAATAGACCAATTTCAAGTAATGAAATAGATGAAGTCATCAAAAGCCTACCAACAAAGAAATGTCCAGTACCAGATGGGTTTTCAGCCGAGTTCTACAACACCTTTAAAGAAGAGCTCATTCCAATACTTCTCAAAGTATTCCTTAAAATAGAAGAGGAGGGAACCCTCCCAAACTCGTTCTATGAAGCCAATATCACCCTGATACCTAAACCAGACAGAGACACATCAAGGAAAGAAAATTTCAGACCAATATCCTTAATGAACATCGCCACAAAAATTCTCAACAAAATTTTATCAAATCGCATACAAAACATATTAAAAAGACAGTGCACCATGATCAAGTGGGTTTCATCCCAGGGATGCAAGGTTGGTTCAACATCAGGAAATTAATAAATGTAATTCACCATATCAATAGACTTAAAGTCAAGAATCACATGATTATTTCGATAGATGCAGAAAAAGCATTTGATAAAATACAGCACCCCTTCATGCTCAAAACACTAGAAAAAATAGGGATAGTGGGAACATTCCTTAACATTGTAAAGGCCATCTATGCTAAGCCCATGGCTAATATCATTCTAAATGGTGAAAAACTGAAAGCATTCCCCCTTAAAACTGGAACAAGGCAAGGATGCCCTCTTTCACTACTTCTTTTCAATATCGTCCTTGAAACTCTAGCCAGAGCAATTAGACAGTCCAAAGAAATTAAAGGGATACGAATAGGAAAAGAAGAACTCAAACTATCCCTGTTTGCTGATGATATGATTATATACTTAGAGGAACCAGGAAATTCCACCAGAAAACTTTTAGATCTCATAAGTGAATTCAGTAAAGTAGCGGATATAAGATCAATGCACATAAATCTAAGGCATTTTTATACATAAGTGATGAATCTTCAGAAAGAGAAATTAGGAAAACTACCCCATTCACAATAGCATCGAAAAAAAAAAATACTTGGGAATCAATCTCACAAAAGAGGTGAAAGACCTCTACAATGAGAACTACAGAACACTAAAGAAAGAAATTAAAGAAAACCTCAGAAGATGCAAAGATCTACCATGTTCTTGGATAGGAAGAATAATATTGTCAAAATGGCCATACTACCAAAAGTGCTATACAGATTCAATGCAATTCCAATTAAAATCCCAATGATGTACCTTACAGAAATAGAGCAAGCAATTATGAAATTCATCTGGAAGAATAAAAAACCCAGAATATCTAAAGCAATCCTCAGTAGAAAGAGTGAAGCAGGGGGTATTGCAATACCAGATCTTCAACTCTACTACAAAGCAATAGTAACAAAAACCACATGGTATTGGTACCAAAATAGAAAGGTGGATCAATGGTACAGAATAGAGGACACGGACACAAACCCAAATAAATACAATTTTCTCATACTAGACAAAGGGGCCAAAAATATGCAATGGAGAAAAGATAGCCTCTTCAACAAATGGTGCTGGGACAATTGGAAATCCATATGCAACAGAATGAAACTAAACCCATATCTCTCACCATGCACAAAACTAAACTCAAAATGGATTAAGGATCTTGGAATCAGACCAGAGACCTTGCATCTTATAGAAGAAAAAGTAGGTCCAGAGCTTCAACATGTCGGCTTAGGACCAGACTTCCTCAACAGGACTCCCATAGCTTAAGAAATAAAAGCAAGAATCAATAACTGGGGTAGATTCAAACTAAAAACCTTTCTCTCAGCAAAGGAAACTATCAGCAATGCAAAGAAAGAGCCTACAGAGTGGGAGAAAATCTTTGCCAATCATACTTCAGATAGAGCGCTAATCTCCAGAATCTATAAAGAACTCAAAAAACTCTACACCAAGAATGCAAATAATCCAATCAACAAATGGGCTAAGGAAATGAATAGACACTTCACAGAAGAAGATCTACAAGCAATCGCCAAACATAAGGAAAAATGTTCAACATCTCTAGTAATAAGAGAAATGCATATCAAAACCACCCTAAGATTCCATCTCACCCCAATTAGAATGGCGATTATCAAGAATACAAGCAACAACAGGTGTTGCGAGGATGTGGGGAGAAAGGTACACTCATACATTGCAGGTGGGGTTGCAAATTAGTGCAGCCACTCTGGAAAGCAGTGTGGAGATTCCTTAGAAAACTTGGAATGGAAACACCATTTGACCCAGCTATCCCACTCCTTGGCCTATACCCAAAGGACTTAAAATCAGCATACTACAGAGATACAGCCACATCAATGTTCATAGCTGCTCAGTTCACAATAGCCAGATTGTGGAACCAACCTAGATGTCCTTCAATTGATGAATGGATAAAGAAACTGTGGTATGTATACACAATGGAATATTACTCAGCCATAAAGAATGATAAAATTATGGCATTTGCAGGCAAATGGATGAAATTGGAGAATATCATGCTAAGTGAGATAAGCCAATCTCAAAAAAACAAAGGACGAATGATATCGCTAATAAGTGGATGATGACACATAATGGGGGGTGGGAGGGGTTAGTGTTAGGGTTAGAGTTAGGGTTAGGGAGGGGGGCAAGAATGGAGGAAGGAAGGACTGTATAGAGGGAAAAGAGGGGTGGGAGGGGTGGGGGGGAAGGGAAAAAAATAACTAAATGAATCAAACAGCATTACTCTATGTAAATTTATGATTACACAAATGGTATGCCTTTACGCCATGTACAAACAGAGAAACAACATGTATCCCATTTGTTTACAATAAAATAATAAAAAAATTAAAAAATTAAAAAATTAAAAAAATAAAATGTATATTTTGGACCTATATAGTGCATGCCTGTAGTGCCAGTGATTTGGGAAGCTGAGGCAGGAGGATGGCAAGTTTGAAGACAACCCCAGCAAGTTAGCGAGGCCCTATCTCAAAAATTTATAAAAGTGTTGGGGGTGTAGCTCAAAGGCAAACTGCTCCTGGGATTAGACACACACACACAAAAGCTGTATAATGAAATATTCACCTCTGTCATAAAATAAGCTTAATAAAATAGTCACAGAACATCTGGTTTGGGGTATTATTGTTTCATGAAGTACCATATCAGATAAAAGAGTTATGAAATTTATGCCAAGATAAGTAAATTCATTCATTTTGAATGCCTGGTTATAGAATCACTGATCTTGTGACTGGGCATACAGAGGTGTAGAATCCCCTAGATAATGCCTGCAGGCACAAGAATAATATACAGTGTGATGGAGGAAGAAGTCCAGACTGAGAGCAGACTGAGGGCAAACCCGCTGCTCAGGCCACTTCCCAGAGCACTTTCAGGTACCCTGTCAGGCTGGAATTCCAAGGCAAGAGTTTAGAGGGGACTTCCCCACAGAAACTGAGTGGCTTCAGGGGGAAAATCTATAGATTTATCATATCCTGAGACCTCCAGCCCACAGGCTAGCCTGTGGCACAGACACCTTGAACAGTCTGATAGTTCCAGTCATTACACACCAACAAGAGACCACCAAAGTTCACCCATGCAAGGCAAGTTTTCACCCAGACTGAGGAAAAAACAGAAAACACACAGAGACAAAGCAGGGGGAAAATCTTCAAAGTGCTACTATAATGGACATCCTCAGAAAGATGTTTCCATGAAACATAAACAGGGTACTATTTTAAAATCAGAGAATGAGGACAAGTTCACAAAAAATAAAGATATGATAACAGAAATAACCTGAATAGAAAGACTGGTCAATCAAGTTAAAGAAAAAAGAAAAAGAAAAACAATTTAAAACAAAAACAAACTCCAAACAAAAACAAATCAGCATTCCCTAAGAAAAGGGCAATTAGAAGAAAGATAATTATAGGATTAACCAGGAGATCTGAGACACAATAAATGGAGGCACCATAAAGCAAACACAGGAATAATATTATCAAATATAAGAACATTTTTCAGAACTGAAAGGTAGCAACCCCCAGATTGAAAGGGATCATCAAGTTCTCAGCACAAGCAATCAAACACATACATATCAGGTCCATTAAAATGAGATTTTAGAACATAAAAGATAAAGAAAAGACCAGAATATTTAGAGAAGGATAGGATCAGGTCCCAAAGGACTAAGATTTGACTGTCACTGGATTTCTCAACAACAATCATGAAAATTATTTTCAAGCTAGAATTATATACCCAACCAAACTATCAGTATCAGTCAAATGAGAAAGCAGAAAAAATACATTTTCAGAACAACAAACCCTCAAACACTTACCTTCTATGTAACCCTTCTCAAGAATGTGCTCTACCAAAACAAGGAAATCAACAAGAATATATGGAATCCAGGAAACACGGAATCAGATAGAAAAAAAATAAGAAAAGCATATGTAACAACATGGATGAATTCCCAAAATATCATGCTTGCTGAGCAAAAGAGTATAGTCACACAATTACACACAAAAGAGTACAGACTGTATGATTCCTGGTTTTATAAAATTCTAGAAAGATAAAACTAATCTACAGAGACAGAAAGTGGATTAATAACTCTCTGGGGTTTCAGGGAGGGTGCAGTGGGTGCTAGGCTTTTGGAGTGGAGGAACAGCAAGGACCAAGAGCAAAGGAAATTTTGGGAGTGATAGAAATATGTTGATCTTGATTGTGATAATGGTAGTATGAGTGTTTATATCTGTCAAAACTCACAGAACGTGTGGACTTAAAAATGATATATTTCAGTATTAGTGCTTTTTGGATTGGGGTGTAGTTCAGTGGTAGAGTGCTGAGTTTGATACCCAGTACAGCACCACTTCCCAAAAAAGTGTTACAGTTTTATTGTATGTCAATTATACTCAAAGTTGATTTTTTTAAAAGAGGATGGGAAATCCTAGGATTTCCCCAGGAAAAGCTGTGAAGTGGGTCTTAGGAGCTACTAACTCAGATTAGAGGAGAAGGACAGAAGCCTCTAGAAGGATGTCTCCAGGGTAAAACTGGAGCTGTGATAGCCGTGCCTGAACTATGTTCCCCCAAATTCACATCTGAAACCTAACCCCTCATGTGACTGTATTGCAGTGAGATTGTAAGTGTGGTACCCTGGCCCCACAGAATTGGCATCCTTGTAAAAGGGAAGAGACCCACAGATCTCTTTCACCTCCCCATGAGGACACAGGAAGAAGGCAAACATCCACAAGTCAAGAAGTCAGCCCTCCCCAGAACCTGAACCCTGCCAGAACCTTGATCTTTGACTTCCCAGACTCCAGAACTGTGAGAAACGAATCTCTGTTGTTTACGTCATCCAGTCTATGGCATTTTGTCATGGCAGCCTAAGGAGAATAAGGTAGTCATTTTCTGAGATCCACTGGGTGATATGGGAGAGACTGGCTTAAGTATGGTAAAAATGAAACACACTTTTAAAAGTCAGTTATTAACTTTAGAAAAGAAAATATATTGTTTGCAGAAAAAAAATCATCATAACATACTACTTGCTATGGTTTGGATGTGAGACAAGAAGGTTTAAAGGAGAAATGATGGGTTATGAGAGCCTTAACCCAATCAGTTGAATTAATCCCCCTGATGGGATTAACTGAGTGAAAACTGAAGGGTGTGACCAGAAGAGGTGGGTCCTTGGGGGCATGCCTTTGGGGTATATATTTTGTCCAGTGGTGAGGGGAATCCTGTGCCATGTCTGAAGCCTCTTCCCTCCACCACACTCTTCCACCAGCCTCACCTCAAACCCCAAGGAATGGAGCCTGCTTTCTATGAACTGAGACCTCTGAAACCACGAGTCCCTAAATAAACTTTTCCTCCTCTACAATTGTTCTGGTTGGGTCTTTTAGTCACAGAAGAGAAAAAACTGACTAAAACATTACTTAACTTAGCAAAGACTACAAACCCGTAACTATATTGGAAGAATGGGGCCAGGGAGGGAAAAGGGATGTTAAGAAAGTTGTTCTGCCCCGTGTGGTGGCCTGCACCTCTAATCCCAGCGGCTCGGGAGGCTGAGGCAGGAAGATGATAAGTTCAAAGCCAGCCTCAGCAATGGTGTGGCACTAAGCAACTCAGTGAGACCCTGTCACTAAATAAAAATACAAAAAATAGGGTTGGGGAATGTGGCTCAGTGATTAAGTGCCCCTAAGTTCAATCCACAATACGTCTTACCTATCAAAATAGAAGGCACCAGCAACAAAAAACAATGAATCAAGATATGGTAGCAAAAGCTCATAACTTAGTTGTAGGCTATGTGAGTCTATTCCTTTAAGAAACCATTCAATGTGCACCAATAAAAAATATAGGAAAGCAAACCATTAAATGAACCGAAAGTGCCTACCCAAGGAATTGTTTGATAAGTCTGACTTCTTTGATGACATAAATTATTATTTGATTTAAATTTTTTTAGATGTTGATAGATCTTTATTTTATTCATTTATTTATATGTGGTGCTGAGAATTGAACCCAGTGCCTCACACATGCTAGGCCAGCGCTCTACCTCTGAGTCACAACCCCAGCCTGATTTAAATTTTTAAAAATTACTGTAAGCAAAAAAGGAGAATATGTTCAACAATATAAAATGTTATGAGTGGACAAATAAAGACTTGAAATAGCCAAATCTATTAATTAGGAATCACTACTGATCCCCAGAAATACTTCAGTGCTTTGGTAGGTGAAGAAGTCATACAGAGCTGGGTTTAATTAGAAAGTAAAATTGCCAGCTGGGCATAGTGGTACAGGCTTCTAATCCCAGTGACTCAGGAGGTTTAGGCGGGAGGATTGCAGATTCGAGGCCAGCCTTAGCAACTTAGTGAGACCCTGTCTCAAAATTTAAAAAAAATATTAAAAACCAGGCCGAGGAGGTAACTCAGTAGTGAATCACCCCTGGGTTCAATCCCCTCTACCAAAAGAAAAAAAAAAACAAAAAACAAAAGAATACTATCCAAAAAAACCACACACACTGTAGTCGTAAACAACTCTGTTCATTGTTAGCACTTATTCCCTCCCACTCATTGTATTTGAAGGAATAAAATAGAGGATCCCAGTTGACAATCTTCCTATCCCAGGAGATCTGTGTGTCATCCGGAGAGAGGGAGATGCATTTCCTCAGCAAGTGAGAGAAAAGGGGGGAGTCACTTTCTTTTACTCATTGATTCAACACCACAAATGGAGGCCAGGCATATACTACTTGGGAGACTGAGGTGGGAGGATCACTTGGATCCAGAAGTTCAAGAGCCTGGGCAACATAGTAAGACCTCATCTTGGAAAAAACAAAGAAAAGAAAAAGAAAAAAGAAAGCCTCCTATGGGCCAACCTTGTCATGCCCTGTTAGATGACAAAGACAGAGTGTTGAGGACCACTGGTCCTTATCCAACAGGGGGTGTGGGCCTAGTTAGGGGAATGTCATGTGTTTTTTGTCAATATACATTTTACTATCGCATTGTATGTGGAATAAAATGTATTATAAAAAATGCAGGAAAGAAGCTTGGAACCACTCACCACAACTCTATTTATGTTCAACAGTTAACCTCTAAAAAATCCCTCCCTCTTTCTTGGCCAGGAAGGGAAAACTTAGCAGCCCTTGATTGGATCCCTCTGGCACTTGGTAACCTAGTTCCTGGTTTAATATGTTTAATATGTGAAAAAGCCAAAGTCGTTTCTGTTTTCCTCAACATCAAAGCAGTTGTGTGCCTGGAGAAATCTGGAAAGTTTCAGTTTATCTGGAAAGTTCAGCAATGGTTTCCACTGCCATTTAAATTCTTGATTGCCTTTACCCTAATTTTGTTTTGTTTTGTTTTCTTTTCTTTTCTTTTTCGGACCCTGGGTCTGTGTTTAATTATTTAATAAAGGTAGTGACTATTACTTAGAATGAAAAACTGAGGCACTACTTTGCTTAACTTTGAACCATGAAAATCTGCATAGGCAAGCAGCGAAAGCATGTAGGGCTGCCTGAATTTGTCTTAATCATAGTCCCTCTTTAGTCACATTCATCGTGCCAGCTGGACTCTCAAATATCCCAATCTTGCCAGCCTCCAAAATTTGGTATAGCTTTATCATGAAATCTTTCTGGAAGGAATAGGATGGGAAGGGAAATAGATGCCACCAACTTCCAGGGATTTATAAGCCATGAACCTAGGAGAACAAAATAGAAGAATGGTGGTTCTCTCTTGAGCCAAGAAAGGGCTTGGGATCTGCAGAGGAACTTAAGAACCATCTCGTGCTTGTCTGCTCGTCACAAAATTTCTCCTTGTGTTACACTTTTTTTTTTTTTTTCTGTTAGCAGAGAACTATGTTCTCCCTATCATTTGTATATTCACATGATGCCACACCAGAATCATGCAATCTATTTAATGACATTTCTCAGAAATAGCGGAATGCACCCAAGAAAGTCCCAAACTGAATCTCCCCTGCTATTTAACTGCTGCTTGGATACCTTTCTAATGCCTGTATGAAAGGCTGGGGGCTTTCCTCCTGAAGACAGGAACTCTGGGATCAGGGCTGTTGCCTGTGATCACTTTTTCAGCATTCTTTCCCCCAAGTCTTTGCAATGGAGCAGGCAACTGCCAAAGCTGCTTCCTGTCGTGAAGTCCTATAAAATCAAGGCACACGGGCAGAGAATTACAAGCTTTGTTAAACAGGCACCAATGAATATACACAGCCCTATTTTACAGATAGCTTTCATCCTAGTCTCCTTCTCCAGTACAAACAGAGTTGCCTCCTAGTAATTTTTCTGACCTCAAGAAATAAGAACTTTCCAAAGGGAGATCAGTAGAATAGAGGAAAGGGACCAGGGGATGGGAGGTGGGGAAAGACTGGAGGAAGTGCTGGGGGGGGGGGATATTGTTATATTGTGTGCATGGAATAAGAGGTATTTCTTCTTCTGTGAAGTATCTGTTTAGTTCCTTAGCTCATTTATTGATTGGGTTATTTGTTTTTTGGTGTTAAGTTTTTGAGTTCTTTATATATCCTGGAGATTAATGCTGTATCTGAAGTGCATGTGGTAAAGATTTTTCTCCCATTCTGTAGGCTCTCTCTTCACATTCTTGATTGTTTCCTTTGCTGAGAAGAAGCTTTTTAGCTTGATTCTATCCTATTTATTGATTCTTGATTTTACTTCGTACATTTTAGGAGTCTTGTTAAGAAAGTCAGTTCCTAATCCGATATAGTGGATTTTAGGCCTACTTTTTTTTCTGTTAGGTACTTGGTCTAGTGCCCAAGTATTTCATCCACTTTGAGTTGAGTTTTGTGCAGGGTGAGAGATAGGGGTTTAATTTCATTTTGCTACATAGGGATTTCCAGGTTTTCCAGCACCATTTGTTGAAGAGGCTATCTTTTCTCCAACGTATGTTTTGGTGCCTTTGTCCAGTATGATAACTGTATTTAAGTGGATTTGTCTCTGTGTCTTCTATTCTGTACCCTTGGTCTACATATGTCTGTTTTGGTGCCAATACCAGGCCATTTTTGTTACTATGGCTCTGTAGTATAATTTAAGGTCTGATATTGTGATGCCTCTTGCTTCAATTTTCTTATTAAGGATTGCTTTGATTATTCTGGGTCTCTTATTTTTCCAAATGAATTTCATGATTGCTTTTGCTATTTCTACGAAGAATGTCATTGGGATTTTAATAGGAATTGCATTAAATCTGTATAGCTCTTTTGTAGCATGGTCATTTTGACAATGTTAATTCTGCCAATCCAAGAACATGGGAGATCTTTCCATCTTCTAAGGTCTTCAATTTCTTTCTTTCTTTCTTCTGTAGTTTTCATTGTAGAGGTCTTTCACCTCTTTTGTTAGATTGATTCCCAAGTATTTTTTTTTTTAGGCTATTGTGAATGGAATAGTTTTCCTAATTTCTCTTTCAGTGGATTCATGAGTGATATATAGGAACACATTTGATTTATAGGTGTTAATTTTATAACCTGTTACTTTGCTGAATTCATTTTTTAGTCCTAAAAGTTTTCTTGTCAATTTTTTTGGATCTTCTACTTATAGAATCATGTTATCAGCAAATAGTGATAGTTTGAGTTCTATTTTCCTCTTTGTATCCCTTTAATTTATTTCTTCTATCTAATTGCTCTGGCTAGAGTTTCAAGGACAATGTTGAATAAAAGTGGTAAAGGAGGGCATCCTCTTTGTCTCGTTCCAGTTCTTAGAGGAATGTTTTCAATTTTTCTTTGTTTAGAATGATGTTGACCTTGGGTTTAGCACATAACTTTTACAATGTTGAGGTATGTGCCTACTAAGTTTTTCCAGTGTTTTGAACATGAAGGGGTGCTGTATTTTTGTCAAATGCTTTTTCTGCATCTATTGAGATGATCATATGATTCTTGTCTTTAAGTCTATTGATGTGATGATTTACATTTATTGATTTCCAACCTTGCATTCCTGGGAGGAACCCTAGTTGATCATGGTGCACTACCTTCTTAATATGTTTTGTATGTGATTTTCCAGAATTTTATTGAGAGTTGTTGCATCTATGTTCATCAGGGATATTGGTTTGCAGTTATGAAATGAGGACTTTCTTGCCTACCATGCCTGAGGTCCTGGGAGGAAAGAAGGGAACAGGGGAGGGAGGGAGGAAGGAAGAAGGAGCTAAGGAAGAAGGATTTTGTTTGGTTCCAGACTAGAGAACTCTCTTCACAGTCACTGAGCTCTGGCTGCAGCAAATTCCCAATACTAAGACCACAGCATTTCTCTGTCTTTGCCAGGCCAAGGTCTAAGAATAACTTTTCTCCATGTTTATTTTATCTTTTTTCTCTTCAGCAACTAATTTTCTCTGAGGTAGTCTTTACATACCTTTTCTTCCTTCAGTCACCATTTGGAGGGCTGACTCTTCCACCCTGGTTCCCACACTTTTCTTTTTGGGAATTACTTCTCTAAGATATTTGGCTTGTCCATCTCTTCCAAATAAGTTCAAATATAAATAAGTCTAAAACTCATTTTATTAATATTAATAAATCTAAAATCCATCTTTGCTACACTGGCCTCAGTTAGACTGGACAGTGTCAATACACTTATGAAGGAAAGGGCAGTTTCCAGGATGTTTTTCTAATTACATTTGAGGGGCAGTTAAAATGACTACCCAGATTGAATGATTATTATAAGAAGAGCGATACAAAAAAAAGAGGAAGGAGAGGGAGAGGGTTAAGAAGAAATCGAAGAAGAGGAAGAAGAGAAGGAAAAGGAAGAAGAGGAGGGAGGGAAGGAAGGAAGGGAAAAAAGGAAAAAACAGGACAAATTCAATACTGAGAGTGAGGCACATAATAGAAAAAAACTTTAAAACATGAAGAAAAGGAACATGAAGAAAGGAGCCTAACAAATTTTGAGTACCTGCCACAAGTTAAACATTCAACAGGCCCTTTTATTATCTTATTTAATCTGTATAACACCATAAGGATTCAGCTATCGGACACTGATGCTTACAGAAATTGAATAATTGCTGGCGGATGCAGGTCAGTGATAGAGTGCTTGCTTAGCATGCATGAAGCACCAGTTTCAATCTCCAGCACCAGAAAAAAGAAAATAAGAAATTAAATAATTGTTTAAAGTCACAGTAACAAGAAAAACCAGGGATTCAAACCCAGGTTGTCGGGGTCTTAAGCCCCCCTGCTCTTCTCGATCAGCGACAAGGGAAGGGGACACTCCCCAACAAGGTCAGACCGGGATAGGTAGGGCCAACTGACCGCCCGCTCCCTGCCCTCCGGGCGGAGGACAATCAGACGCGTCAGGGAGACCAGTCACAGCAGGAACTAGTTTATTGAGGAAGTCACACAGCTTTTATATAGGGTGGGGGCTAGGCAGGAACCAATCAGCTTAAAGGTCAGCAAGGCACAGGGTTCACGCAGGCGAGAGTTCCACAGGACTATATGGCAAGCACGAGCTGATCACGTTCACGGAACTGTTGTTAACCAATCCCTGATGGTGGTCCGATTCATCGTCACCAACCCTTGAAACCGCCTTTGAGGCCCTGATCCTGCTCACCCACCAGGAAGTAAGGAGTCAGCCTGAGTTGGTTAACGTGTTATTAGTCCCAACACCAGGTCTCTTGGGCTCTGCTTTAGTCACGTTTACCTGGTTGCAATAAGTAAATAAGCATAAACAAAATGGAGATTTATGAACATGATGCACATTGAGAGGCTAAGAACTGAGACTTTTTGTGGACAACAGAGACCCAGGCTATTGGGAGGGTGGGATGTGTTGCAGGCAGAACTGCAAGGTAGCTCAGATTTCAAGACAGCTCCAGGAACCTCATCAACAAGTAAACACCATGGATCATCATTCTCCTGCTCAGGTGGATGCCAGATGGAGCCTCAGTCCTCATGCTAGATGGACTTCCCTGGCTTACTCATTGTTCTGCTAACCCAAAACATTAGCCTGAATGGGGCTCCTTAAGCACCCCCTACCACTTAACATCAGCTTCTACTGCCAAGGAAAAATCCTTTGTTTCTTAGTTCTAAATTTCAAGGAAGAAAAAAATCTGATTAGGATCACCTCTCCTTTTAAAATAGATTACTGGACAGCCTATAGCTTGTTTGGTCGGCACCCAGCCTGACCTAAATCAGCTTGGGTCTTGCAATTGCTGCTTCCCTTGCCTCAGAAATGTCAAGTCAGTATTTAGGATTCAGATCACTTCCTGTCCCTCTATTTAGTCACCCTATCTTGGTTACCTCCCCACCCGCCCTCGCACACATACTCTGCCTTGTTTTAAGTTACTTTTATCACATTACCTTGCATTTAATTTCTTCATAGCTTTCAGCACTATCTGAACTTATTTAATTTATTGCTATTTCCCACTGGAATATAAGTTACAGAAAAGAAAGAACCTTCCCTGTCTTGCTCTTCCTTGTCCTCAGGACTCAGAGGTTTCAGCATCTCACAGGCATTCAGTAAAATTCTAGGGAATGAATAAATAGCCAGTCAGATATGGGGGCTGTAGGCAGAGGTTTCTCTTCTTCAGAGGAATGGGTAGAGAGGTCCCCTGATTTGAAATATCTAGTCCGAGGGCCAGTTCTCCAATGGTTTCAAATTATTTTCATATAACATCACAATAACCCTGCATGGGCAATATTTTTTTATCAGTCTTATTTTGTAGATAAAGAAACTGAGACTCAGAGAAGCTAAGTAATTCGCCCAAGGTCACTTCAGCAGGTGGCTGAACACGGGATTTGAACTCTCTCTCTCTACCACACCCCAAGACCTTGAGCTTTTTATTTCATGACTCTTCCTTCTACCAGGGTACATAGGGTGAAAGAGAAAGACTGGGTCACCAAATTTTAGAATGACAACACCAAACAATACAGGACAAAAAATGATTATTTCACTTGCCTGTGGGTGGTAATTGTGGATCGCATTATTTCAGGAGTAGCACAGGTTAAAAAACATAGTTAAAGAACAGTTTAGATAAATCTGAAAATGACAGATTTACTAAGCACAACTGGGACATCTGGTGTCACTCTTCCAGACTTCTTTAGGTGGGCTGCGTGAGGTACAACCATGACCTCCCGCCCAGGTTCTCCTTAGAATTCCTCTCCAGTGCCAAAGCACATGGCAGCACAGCAAATCTTACGCTCATTAAGAGATGGAAGATCTGTGAGTACTTCAGGTACATATTAATTCAGGTACATGTGTGTTCACTTTCTTCAGTGTTGAATTACTAGTCATTATTTTCTTTTTTTTTATTTATTTATTTATTTATTTTTGTTATTGTGAACAAATGGGATACATGTTCTTTCTCTGTTTGTACATAGAGTAAAGGCATACCATTTGTGTAATCATACGTTTACATAGGGTGATGTTGGTTGATTCATTCTGTTATTTTTTTCCCCTTCCCCCCACCCCTCCCATCCCTCTTTTCCCTCTATACAGTCCTTCCTTCCCCCATTCTTGCCCCCCTCCCTAACCCTCACTCTAACCCTAAAACTAACCCCTCCCACGCCCCATTATGTATCATCATCCATTTATCAGCGAGATCATTCTTCCTTTGGTTTTTTGAGATTGGCTTATCTCACTTAGCATGATATTCTCCAATTTCGTCCATTTGCTTGCAAATGCCATAATTTTATCATTCTTTATGGCTGAGAAATATTCCATTGTATATATATGCCACAGTTTCTTTATCCATTCATCAACTGAAGGGCATCTAGGTTGGTTCCACAATCTGGCTATGGTGAATTGAGCAGCAATGAACATTGATGTGGCTGTATCTCTGTAGTATGCTGATTTTAAGTCCTTTGGGTATAGGCCAAGGAGTAGGATAGCTGGGTCAAATGGTAGTTCCATTCCAAGTTTTTTAAGGAATCTCCATACTGCCTTCCAGAGTGGTTGCACTAATTTGCAACCCCACCAGCAATGTATGAGTGTACCTTTTTCCCCACATCCTCGCCAACACCTGTTGTTGCTTGTGTTCTTGATAATCGCCATTCTGATTGGGGTGAGATGGAATCTTAGGGTGGTTTTGATTTGCATTTCTTTTATTACTAGAGATGTTGAACATTTTTCCATATGTTTGTTGATTGTTTGTAGGTCTTCTTCTGTGAAGTGTCTGTTCATTTCCTTAGACCATTTGTCGATTGGATTATTTGTAGTCTTGGTGTTGAGTTTTTTGGGTTCTTTATAGATTCTGGAGATTAGTGCTCTATCTGAAGTATGATTGGCAAAGATTTTCTCCCACTCTGTAGGCTCTTTCTTCGCATTGCTGATAGTTTCCTTTGCTGAGAGAAAGCTTTTTAGTTTGAATCTATCCCAGTTGTTGATTCTTGCTTTTATTTCTTGTGCTATGGGAGTCCTGTTGAGAAAGTCTGGTCCTAAGCCGACATGTTGAAGATCTGGACCTACTTTTTCTTCTATAAGATGCAGGGTCTCTGGTCTGATTCCGAGGTCCTTAATCCATTTTGAGTTTAGTTTTGTGCACGGTGAGAGATATGGGTTTATTTTCATTTTGTTGCATATGGATTTCCAATTGTCCCAGCACCATTTATTGAAAAGGCTATCTTTTCTCCATTGCATATTTTTGGCCCCTTTGTCTAGTATGAGGAAATTATATTTGTTTGGGTTTGTGTCCGTGTCCTCTATTCTGTACCATTGATCTACCTGTCTATTTTGGTACCAATACCATGCCGTTTTTGTTACTATTGCTTTGTAGTACAGTTGAAGTTCAGGTATTGCAATACCCCCTGCTTCATTTTTCCTGCGAAGGATTGCTTTAGCAATTCTGGGTTTCTTATTCTTCCAGATGAATTTCATGATTGCTTGTTCTATTTCTGTAAGGTATGTCATTGGGATTTTAATTGGAATTGCATTGAATCTGTATAGCACTTTTGGTAGTATGGCCATTTTGACAATATTAATTCTGCCTATCCAGGAACATGGGAGATCTTTCCATCTTCTAAGGTTTTCTTTAATTTCTTTCTTTAGTGTTCTGTAGTTCTCATTGTAGAGGTCTTTCACCTCTTTTGTGAGATTGATTCCCAAGTATTTTATTTTTTTCGAGGCTATTGTGAATGGAGTAGTTTTCCTAACTTCTCTTTCTGAAGATTCATCACTTATGTATAAAAATGCATTGGATTTATGAGCATTGATCTTGTATCCTGCTACTTTACTGAATTCACTTATGAGTTCTAAGAGTTTTCTGGTGGAATTTCCTGGTTCCTCTAAGTATATAATCATATCATCAGCAAATAGGGATAGTTTGAGTTCTTCTTTTCCAATTCGTATCCCTTTAATTTCTTTGGTCTGTGTAATTGCTCTGGCTAGAGTTTCAAGGACGATATTGAATAGGAGTGGTGAGAGAGGGCATCCTTGCCTTGTTCCAGATTTTAGGGGGAATGCTTTCAGTTTTTCACCATTAAGAATAATATTAGCCATGGGCTTAGCATAGATGGCCTTTACAATGTTAAGGAACGTTCCCACTATCCCTATTTTTTCTAGTGTTTTGAGCATGAAGGGGTGCTGTATTTTATCAAATGCTTTTTCTGCATCTATTGAAATAATCATGTGATTCTTGACTTTAAGTCTGTTGATATGGTGAATTACATTTATTGATTTCCTGATGTTGAACCAACCTTGCATCCCTGGGATGAAACCCACTTGATCATGATGCACTATCTTTTAAATACATTTTTGTATGCGATTTGCTAAAATTTTGTTGAGAATTTTTGCGTCGATGTTCATTAAGGATATTGGTCTGAAATTTTCTTTCCTCGATGTGTCTGTCTGGTTTAGGTATCAGGGTGATATTGGCTTCGTAGAATGAGTTTGGGAGGGTTCCCTCCTCTTCTATTTCATGGAATACTTTGAAAAGTATTGGAATGAGCTCTTCTTTAAAGGTTTTGTAGAACTTGGCTGAGAAACTATCAGGTCCTGGACTTTTCTTTGTTGGTAGGCTTTTGATGACTTCTTCTATTTCATTACTTGAAATTGGTCTATTTAAATTGTGTATGTCCTCCTCGTTCAGTTTAGGCAATTCATAGGTCTCTAGAAACTTGTTGATATCTTCGAAATTTTCTATTTTGTTGGAATATAGATTTTCAAAATAGCTTCTAATTATGTTTTGTATTTCAGTTGTGTCTGTTGTGATATTTCCTTGTTCATTCCGAATTTTGGTGATTTGGGTTTTCTCTCGTCTTCTCTTTGTTAGTGTGGCTAAAGGTTTATCAATTTTGTTTATTTTTTCGAAGAACCAACTATTTATTTTGTCAATTTTTTGTATTGTTTCTTTTGTTTCAATTTCGTTGATTTCAGCTCTCAGTTTAACTATTTCCTGTCTTCTACTACTTTTGGTGTTGGTCTGTTCTTCTTTTTCTAGGGCTTTGAGCTGTAGTGTTAGGTCATTTATTTTTTGAGTTTTACTTCTTTTATTAAATGCGCTCCATGAAATAAATCTTCCTCTAAGTACCGCTTTCATAGTGTCCCAGAGATTTTGATACGATGTTTCTTTGTTCTGGTTTACCTCTAAGAATTTTTTAATTTCCTTCCAAATATCTTCTGTTATCCATTCCTCATATAATAGCATATTGTTTAATCTCCAGGTGTTGGAGTAATTTCTGTTTTTTGCTCTTTCATTTATTTCTAGTTTCAATCCATTATGGTCTGATAAAATACAAGGTAGCATCTCTATCTTCTTGTATTTGCTAACATTAGCTTTGTGGCATAATATATGGTCTATTTTAGAGAAGGATCCATGTGCTGCTGAGAAGAAAGTGTATTCACTCTTCGTTGGATGGTATATTCTATAAATGTCTGTTAAGTCTAAATTATTGATTGTGTTATTGAGATCTATGGTTTCTTTGTTTAATTTTTGTTTGGAAGATCTGTCCAGTGGTGAGAGAGGCGTGTTAAAATCACCTAGTATTATTGTATTGTGGTCTATTTGGTTTCTGAGATTGAGAAGGATTTGTTTGACATACATGGGGGAGCCACTGTTTGGGGCATAGATATTTATGATTGTTATGTCTTGCTGATTTATGGTTCCCTTAAGCATTATGAAATGTCCTTCTTTATCCCTTCTGATTAACTTTGGCTTGAAGTTCACTTTATCTGAAATGAGGATGGATACCCCAGCTATTTTGCTGGGTCCATGTGCATGGTAAGTTTTTTCCCATCCTTTCACCTTTAGTCTATGGGTATCTCTTTCTAAGAGATGAGTCTCTTGCAGGCAACATATTGTTGGATCTTTCTTTTTTATCCAATCTGCCAGTCTATGTCTTTTGATTGATGAATTCAGGCTGTTAATATTCAGGGTTATTATTGAGATATGATTTGTATTCCCGGTCATTTGACTCATTTTATTCATTTATTTGCTTATTTTTGACACGACTTGGTTCCTCTTTATTTGAGAGTTCCTTTAGGATATCTCCTCCCTTTGCTGATTTGCTTCTTTGTTTTTCATATCTTCTTCATGGAATATTTTGCTGAGAATGTTCTGTAATGCTGGCTTTCTTTTTGTATATTCTTTTAGCTTTTGTTTATCATGGAAGGATTTTATTTCGTCGTCAAATCTGAAGGTAAGTTTTGCTGGGTATAAGATTCTTGGTTGGCATGCATTTTCTTTTAGGGCTTGAAAAATGTTATTCCAGGCCCTTCTAGCTTTTAGGGTCTGGATTGAAAAATCTGCTGATATCCGTATTGGCTTCCCCCTGAATGTAATTTGGTTCTTTTCTCTCACAGCCTTTAAGATTCTGTCTTTATTTTGTATGTTAGGTATTTTCATTATAATGTGCCTTGGTGTGGGTCTGTTGTAATTTTGTGTATTTGGAGTCCTGTAAGCCTCTTGAACTTGATTTTCCATTTCGTTCTTCAGATTTGGGAAA
The DNA here is from genome assembly GCF_902686445.1 of Sciurus carolinensis. Lineage (NCBI taxonomy): Eukaryota > Metazoa > Chordata > Mammalia > Rodentia > Sciuridae > Sciurus > Sciurus carolinensis. The sequence continues at coordinate 87,457,612 of NC_062215.1, forward strand.
TTTTCTGAAATTATCTCATTGAATAGGTTGTTCATTCCTTTGGTTTGTTTCTCTAAGTCTTCCTCAATCCCAATAATTCTCAAATTTGGCCTTTTCATGATATCCCATAGTTCTTGGAGATTCTGTTCATGATTTCTTACCATCTTCTCTGTTTGTTCGACTTTGTTTTCGAGGTTAAATATTTTGTCTTCAATATCTGAGGTTCTGTCTTCCAGGTGTTCTATCCTTTGGTTGTGCTTTCTATGGAGTTCTTAATTTGGTTTATTGTTTCCTTCATTTCAAGGATTTCTGTTTGTTTTTTTTTCAGTATCTCTAACTCTTTATTGAAATGGTCTTTTGCTTCCTGTATTTGCTCTTTTAACTGTCTATTGGTGCGTTCATTCAATGCCTGCATTTGCTCTTTCATTTCATCATTTGCTTCCCTTATCATGTTGATTATGTACATTCTGAACTCCCTTTCTGACATTTCTTCTGCCATGCTGTCATTGGATTTTATTGATATAACATCCAGATTTGTTTGAGGCATTTTCTTCCCTTGTTTTCTCATATTGTTCAGGTATCAGTGGATTGCAGAGATGTTGCAGATTTCCTCTATTGAGTTATAATGTCCCTGAAGATTGCTAGTGTATCCCCTCTTATCCTTCAGTAGCCTGAAGTCTTAGAGGAAGTTGATACTTCGGTGTTCCCCTAGGTAGCTGCCTCTCTAGGGGTGGTGGTCTTCAGGTGGGGTATATTCCCTGCTAGAGGGCAGAGGTGCCTCTACTTGTTGACCAATGGTCATCCAAAGGGGAACTAGACTGCAGGCTGAGGCAATGCCTGTTTGGGCCTGTGTCTCTGGTTTTACCGTCTTTGTGGGAAAACCTCACTCGGCAGGGAAGACCCACCCGGTGGGGAGGTCTCGCTAGTGCGTTCCCCTCCTAGAGGTTCCCCTCAGTCCACAACTACCACCTGGGCAGGGCAGCCTTCCCAAGCAACGTTTCCAGGGGCCTGGACCTACCTCCTGGGCTTGGGAGCCCTGCCCTTCGCAAACGAGTCTCCTTAGGTGGCCCCTCCTCAGAGAAGCTGCCCGCAGTCCTGGAACCTTCGCTCCACCCCTCAGCTGGTCTCTGTGTAGCTCTTTCAAGAAAAGGTGCTTAGATCCCCGGCTCGGACCGTGCTTTGCACCTAATCGCCTAGCTATGCGACCCCTCCTCTGAAGAGTCACTTGGAGCCTCGTACATATGCTCCAAGCCCCAGTGACCCGTCACTCGTCTCTTCCTCCAGGCAGCCACCCGGTGTTCTGTGTGGGCGCTTGGAGACCAAGCCACTCACTGCGCACCTCCACCTCCTCAGGACAGTCCCCTCCCCGTTGTTCAGGCGGTTGCTGAATCCAAATAACTCGCCACCCAACTCTTTCTCTGGCAGCCCCCGGAGCCCTGGCAGATTGCTCCAAAAAACCAAAAAACCAAGCGGTGTGCTGCTCGGCCTCCTCTGCAAGGTTCCCCACTTTCCGAGCTCACTGTTCCACGGGGGTAGGTGTGTCTTGCTGCCTGCGCAGGGCAGCCTTCCCAGGGGCCCAGACCTACCTCCTGGGCCTGGGAGCCTCACCCTTCTCAGACCAGTCTCCTTAGGTTGTCCCTTCTTAGAGAAGCTTCCCGAAGTCCTGGAACCTTCACTTCGCCCCTCAGCTTGTCTCTGTGTAGTTCATTCAAGAAAAGGTGCCTACGTCCCTGGACCGGACCTTGCTATGCACCTAATCGCCTGGCTATGCGACCCGCCCTCTGACCAGTCACTTGGAGCCTCGTACATATGTTCCAAGCCCCAGTGACCCGTCGCTCGTCTCTTCCTCCAGGCAGCCACCCGGTGCTCTGTGTGGGCGCTTGGAGACCAAGCCACTCACTGCGTACCTCTACCTCCTCTGGGCAGCCCCCTCCCCGTTGCTCAGGCGGTTGCTGGATCCAAACAACTTGCCGCCCCACTCTTTCTCTGGCAGCCGCTGGAGCCCTGGCAGATCGCTTCAAAACCAAGCGGTGTGTCGCACAACCTCCTTTGCAAAGTTCCCCGCTTTCTGATTTCACTGCTCCAGCGGGGGAGGTGTGTCTTGCCGCCTGGGCAGGGCAGCCTTCGCAGTCAACGTTCCCAGGGGCCCGGACCTCCCTCCTGGGATTGGGAGCCTCACCCTTCGCAGACAAGTCTCCTTAGGTTAGAGAATCTGACCGCGGTCCTGGAAACTTCAATCCGCCATTTTTCGCTCCGCTTCGCTGTCCGTTTTTACCGCTCCGGTGGGGGAGGGGCCTCCCGCCGAGTCACTCTACTTCACAAAGTTCTCTGCGTTCCGGGGCTACTGCCCCATCCGGGACGCCTCCCCTATGGGAGAAACTCACCCGGCGGCTTTGAGTTGGTCCCAAGTCACTATCTCCTCTTTTGAATCTTGAGTCCTGGAGCAACATGAAATGCAGCCGCCCTCTAGTCCGCCATCTTGAACCTCCTCCTCATTATTTTCTTGTTGAGTATAAACTATTGCTATGGACCGAATTGTGTCTCCCTTCCAAATTTATGTGTTGAGGTCCTGGTCTCCAATGTGAACATATTTAGAAATAAGACTTTTAGAAGGTAATTGAGATTACATGAAGTCATAAGTGGGATTCCAGTCTAATAGGATTAATAGCTTCTTAAGGAGAGAGAAAGGGAAAAGGTCACTCTTAACCATGCAATGACATAGAGAGGAGGTGACTGACCATCTGCAGGCCAGGAAGAATCCTCATCAGGAACCACCTGGCACACTGACCTTGAACATCTCAGACTCCAGAACTGTGAGAAAATAAATGTGTTGTTTAAGGCCCCCTGTCTATGGTATTCTATGGCAGTGGGAGGCAACTGTGCATGTTCCATGTACTATATTATTGTTGTGCTTCTAAAATGTTCCAACTTCACTCAACCACAAAGAGAAAAGCTTTTCTGCATTCACTATTAATCTAGAGCTGCAAGCTTCCAACAGCTGCAGAGATGGCACATTGTCACCTTGCTCTAGCCTCTCCCCATCCCATTTCTATCTGCAGAGCTTTCGTATTGTGAGGACCCAACCACCTAGTTATCAGAATTTATTTCCACTTTTTATTATGTGTGTGCCAACAATGTGGTTAATTACATTTATTCTAGTCTTCTTTCCTGAACCCTGATCCACCTTGAGTGGGCAGGCAGTAAGGCAGAGTTCTTAACAGTTTGAGCCTTAAAGTTAGATTGCCAACTTGGGAATCCTAGCTGTCTCCTTGCTTAAGCCAGTATCTTTAAGCCTCAGTTTCCTTATCTATAAAAGATGAGTAAGTACACTAATAGTATAGTGAATACTAAATTATTTATGTAAAACACCCAGTATAGCTGTGCCAAATTTGATCCTGATGTTTGTTATGTATTATCATTACCCTCAGCAACTCTCTTGTTCAAATGAAGGTGTTGCCCTCATTAGCCTGCCCTTCCCCTCACACTGGTTTCCCACCTGTCAATTATACAGTGGACTCTGGCCTCTCCACCCTTGCACAGGCTGCTCCTGGCCTTCGACTTGCCCAACCCCTTGCATAAAGAAGTCCCACTCCCACACACGGCCTCCCCTGTGTGAATCTCCGCCAGAGTTTGCCTTTTCTCATCTTGCTTTTCCTGGTCCTCAGCTCTGTCACCGTGCAGCACCCAGCTGGTTGTGATCCCCGCTGGGCCCCTCTGCAGAGTCCAGGCCAGTGAAGCATCAGGACAGCAGTTGCACTCGACTGGTTCTGTGTCTCCAGAGGAGCACACAGCTTTGCCATGCCCCCCACCCCCTGACCCTTGCACTCTGAAATGCGCTCCTGCACGTGGTTGACAGGATTTGAAGGAGTGTGGGTTTGCATGCCCTCCCCACCAAGCTTGCACTGTGGCCCCCTGGCCTGCCTTTTTTTTTATTGCACTAGGAACGCTGGAAATGACAGAATCAGTGGCTGTGATCACCTGTCCACAGCCTCCGGGCTTGGTACTTACTTTCTGGACAGGTGCAGGGGTATTTGATCCTTTGCCAATTAGTGCCAAATGTACGCAGCTCTGGGCAGTTGCTTGACTCGATTGAATCATCCCTTATTTACCATACACCCGAGGAATGAAGGCCTGTATCTGGAAATTTGTATTTTGATCCTGGCTCTTGTAGGCCTTAGTATAACTGGCCTTTAGATATTGTGCTCCAGAATGGAGGCTACCTGTCCTGCTCACCTCAACAGGGTTGTGCAATATCTGCCACATGGAGAGACTATGTGAAAGCGCTCTTTATGAGGTAATGGTAATATTCCCTCTCTGTACCAGGAATGACCTGCAGGGGTTAAAGAAAAGAGAACACCAAACCCTGTCTTCAGAGGGTTCACCTTCCCTCCCTGGGCTTCATTTCTCCGTTATATGATGGGGATGGAACTAGATGATCCTTGACAACTTTTCTGGAAGTATGTGAAGAATATGGAATTGATAAACCACCCAAGACAGTGTGACCTGGGAGGAGGGAGGGAGAGGAAGTCAAAGCTTTAATCCTTCCAATAAATAATTTCTCAGTGACATGACAGTGAAACTACACATTGATCCTGTCCCTGTGGCAATACAATGGCCCCTGGAGGTCAGATGAGCACTGGACTCTGAACCCTGAACCCTCCATCCCTGCCCCGTAAAAACACTTATTTAAAAACTGTGCCTAGAAGGAACAAGTTCCAGATGTTTGCAACCTTTTGCCCATGTCCTGTTAGTCTTCAAGGACTAAGACATCCCCAGTGTAACCTATGTAAATCCATACCTCCCCTGTAATCAGTGCCATTTTCTACCCAGAAAGTGTGTCCATCTGATGTCCGACTGCTGCTGAATAAAGGCTTTGCTGAATTTGTGAGTTCTGCACCCGTCTTGGTCACTTTTGTGCTTACAGTATGGTACCATTAAATGATAACCAGGAACATTTTATGCTAGCTATCATCCAGAATAACTAGTAATTGGCATGACTTCCCAACAGGGTCAGGAATGTTAGGAAAAACTGGTAGGACCTAAAGAAACGCTGTTGGGGAGAGGAGCCCAAGTTACAGGCCGTGTAAAAGGTTGGAGGTGGAAATTTACAAAAGGTGATTCCACCATCAGTTTTCATCATCTGCTTCCAACAACTGACTAGGAGAGTTTGGAGACAGCAAGGAACTGATACCCTTCAGGTTTTGAAATTTGGCATACCAACATCTTGAAAAAGGTCTTTGAAGTTTTAACTTGAAAATTCATGTTAGTGTTGCATTCTATCCTAACTCCATCTTCATTTGTTTTAGCATAAAAATAATTTAATTGTTGTCTAGCAAATTGCCATTTAAGTAAGATATACTGTTTTGCCCAGTTGTTTCAAATTTCTCCCACCCATCCCTCCACACAAACCTACAGTATGAATCTTACAGTTTAAGAACAATCATTGGAAGAGTAGAAGTTGATTAGGACATTAAAGTCAGCAGCGGTCTAGTTATAAGGCTCTAAACAGGAAGCTAATAAGTTTAGACTTCATACTGTAAGGAACTTGCAAGTCAGTGAAACATTTTTGAACAGAGGGGTGAAATGACAAAAGGAGTGTCTTGGAAATACTAAGTTAGAAGCAGTGCTAAAAATGGTTTTGCAGAGCCCAAAAGCAAACAAGTTGTGTTGTGCAGTAAAACCAGACAATGTCCTTGGGCTTGGACCTCTAGAGTGACTTTAGGAATGGGATCAAGGCAGTTGACACTAAACTATAAGCCTGGATGGGTCCCTCTATCCTCTCCTTACTCCCAACCCTGAGGCTTACATTTAGAGTCATACCCCTTACATTACATCCTGGGCTTTATTGCAAATGTAAAATCAGAAGTTAGCAATGTGGGGACGCTCTGTGTATTTCTTATTAGCATCAGACTATGCCATTCCTTAAATTAACTCAAAGACTCCTCTCAAAACTCAGGGCCAGGAATAAAAATTCTACTACTAGTGTACAAATATGCTTTCTATAGCCTGACAGTATGATCTATTTAACCCTCTTAGAAATTAGTCTTTGCCTTGGTCGTTTGTAATCTCAGAGGTAAATATTGTGAAAATTTTAAGTTTTCATTGCCATTTAAGTTTTGCAATCTTGTTTTCATTTCATTGCCCCCAGCATTTAAAAATCTTCTTTTTCCTGTTACCTCTATTTCTATTTCTTTTCCTTCTTTGCAGTGCTGGAGATCAAACCCAGGGCCTCATACGTGCTAGGCCAACTCTTTACTATTGAGCTATATCCCCAGCCCTGGATACCATTTCTATAATGACATAGTTCAGATTTCCAAAGATGTTATGTTGAAAGGTATTAAAGAATGCTAATGATTCCTGTGACTTGAAAAGTAGTTTTAGAACATTATCTCTAAAGAAGCTGGTGGTCCTTCCTTGATAACATGCCCCTTCCCCCAACTCAAAACATGTAACTATTCTCACTTTTCTGCTAGTCAGTGCCTTTTTTTTGTAGTCCTACCACATAGGAATGTATTCCTAAGCAATACAGCATGAAGGTTTGCATGTTTTTGGCCTTAAGAATCAGGGTATGTTATTCTTCCTTGCTTACTTATATTATACTTTCTATTTGTGATAGCACCCACATTGAAGTGCATGTTGTTATGGTTTAGATATGTGGTGTCCCCCAAAGGTTCACGTGTGAGACAATGCAAGAAAGTTTAGAATTGAAATGATTGGGTTATGAGACCTTTAAACTAATTGGTGCTTTAATCTTCTGATAGAAATTACTGGGTTGTAACTGTAGGCCAGGGCTGGGGATATAGCTCAATAGTAAAGAGTTGGCCTAGCACGTATGAGGCCCTGGGTTTGATCTCCAGGGTGTGGTGGGAAGAGGTGTGTCCCTGGGGGTGTGTCTTTGGGGTATATATTTTGTCCTTGTTGAGGGGGGGCTCTCTCTCTCTGCTTCCTGATCACCATGTTCCACTAATTCTGGATGAACACTCACACTGGACAACATGCAGCAAGGAACAGTGTACTCCTATCCTTACTGGAGCATCATTTTACCTGGAAGACATAAGTGCTCACTCCCAATGGTGAGATGTAGTCTTCAAGAGTGGTGGAGGCATTTCCAGTGGAGGCTTCTGTTTCAGTAGCAATTTCCCAGCTAGATGCAAGTTGTCTGGCCACAAGAGACTAAATAAAACTTGACCAAAATTGAAAATTCAGTTCCCTGTTCTCAGTAGCCACATTTTGAATATTCAGCCTCATGTGGTAGAGTGCTTGTCTAGTATGCACAAAGCTCTGGGTTGCATCCCCAGCATTAAAAAAAAAAAAAAAAAGACAAATAGTTCTTCCTTGTTAGTAAATGTAAATGGATCAAATTGTCCAATCAAAAGACATCTTAGTAGAAGATTTTTTTAAAAGATCCAATTATTTGCTAACTGCTAGAGTCTCTTTAGATTGAAAAAATAGAAAAGGATATTCAAGGCAAATTGTAATCCAAAGAGAGTAGGGCAGCTGTATTATTTTCAGACAAAACAGACTTTATATCAGAAAAGGTAATAAGAGACAAGGAAGGACATTACATATTAACAAAAAGTTCAACAGAGCAATAAAATATAACAATTATAAACATGTATGTATCTAATAGACCATAAACATGTGAAGCAAAAATTGTCAGAATTTAAGGAAGAAAGAGTTTTAAAAATAATAGGTGGAGTTTTCTCAGCCTTAGTGATATCTCTTGGAAAACCTCTGTGTCACAAGAGCCAAGTGGAGGGAAGAATCAAATGTGCAGGCTGAAGTGCCAAAGAAGAAAGATGAGGCAGAGGTCCAAGTAAACTATTGAGTAAACTGTGGAGGCCTAAGGAGCAGAAGTTAGGAATGCCAGAGGCTAGGGTCACTAGTACAAGTTGTTGGACTGTATGCTATACTGTCCAGAATTTGTCTTGGTAACTCTAGAACTTCCATTACCATCTGATCACCAAGACCACCTCGAAGAGAAGACCTACCTTGCTCATACAGTCTATGTTGGTCCTTTGTTTGGGACCTTTGGCATTCTGGACTAGTTCTGTTCTCAGTTGTGGCTGAGTGTAATGCATGTATGACAAATGATCTCTTTTGCTGTTTTAGTTGAAATTAAAATAAAGTAATAGATGGAGACTTCAACATTCAATTATCAACAATGGGCAGAATAACCAGACAAATAAAGAAATAGAGAGCTGAAACAACCCAATAAACTGCAAATGTAACACAACTATAGAGAACACTATGCAACAACAGAATACACATTCTTCCCAAAAGTACATAGGACATTCTCCAGGGCACACCATATGTTCGAATACAAACCAAATATCAGATTTTAAGATAGATATCATACCAAGTATCTTCTCCAAATGGGATAAAGTAAAAAATTAGTAATGGAAGGAAAACTGGATATTTTATGGAAATTAAGTACCATAACATATCAAAATATATGAGACACAATGAAAGTAATGCTAAAAGGGAAACTTACGGCTATATATGCTTACATACAAAAGGAAGAAAGATCTCAAAGAAACAATCTAATTTAACACCTTAAACAAAAGAACTAAACCTAAAGCTAGAATAATAAAGAGCAGAAATTAAAAAAAAAAATAGAAAACAGAACACCAAAAGAGAAAAAATCAATGAAAATAAAACTTAGTTCTTAAAAAAAATTAACAAAATTTTAGGTAGATAAAATGAGGGAGAAAGGGAAGAAGGGAGGGAAAGGGAGAAGGAGAGAGAACTCAGATTACTAAAATCAGAAATGAAAGTGGGGTCATTGATGCAGATTCTACAGAAACAAAAAAGATTATGAGAGCACTATGGACAATTTTACCCCAATAAGTTGGACTAACTAGATGAAATGGAAAAAATCAAAGAGAAACAAAATTTACCAAGACCGAATCAAGAAAAATAGAAAACCTCAATTGAGCTATACATAGGAAAGAGATTAATTCAGTAATAAAAAACTCCCAACAGGTTTCTCAATACCAGAACTTCAACTATACTACAAAGCAACAGTAACAAAAACAGCATGGTATTGGCACCAAAATAGACAGGTAGATCAATGGTACAGAATAGAGGACATGGACACAAACCCAAATAAATACAATTTTCTCATACTAGACAAAGGGGCCAAAAATATGCAATGGAGAAAAGATAGCCTCTTCAACAAATAGTGCTGGGAAAACTGGAAATCCATATGTAGCAGAATGAAACTAAACCCTATCTCTCACCCTGCACAAAACTCAACTCAAAATGGATCAAGGAACTCGGAATCAGACCAGAGACCCTGCATATTATAGAAGAAAAAGTAGGTTCAAATCTTCAACTTGTTGGCTTAGGATCAGATTTCCTTAACAGGACTCCCATAGCACAAGAAATAAAAGCAAGAATCAACAACTGGGATAGATTCAAACTAAAAACCTTTCTCTCAGCAAAGGAAACTATCAGCAATGCAAAGAAAGAGCATACAGAGTGGGAGAAAATCTTTGCCAATCATACTTCAGATAGAGCACTAATCTCCAGAATCTATAAAGAACTCAAAAAACTCAACACCAAGAATGCAAATAATCCAATCGACAAATGGGCTAAGGAAATGAATAGACACTTCACAGAAGAAGATCTACAAGCAATCGCCAAACATAAGGAAAAATGTTCAACATCTCTAGTAATAAGAGAAATGCATATCAAAACCACCCTAAGATTCCATCTCACCCCAATTAGAATGGCGATTATCAAGAACACAAGCAACAATAGGTGTTGGCGAGGATGTGGGGAAAAAGGTACACTCATACATTGCTGGTGGGGTTGCAAATTAGTGCAGTCACTCTGGAAAGCAGTGTGGAGATTCCTCAGAAAGCTTGGAATGGAAACACCATTTGACCCAGCTATCCCACTCCTTGGCCTATACCCAAAGGACTTAAAATCAGCATACTACAGAGATACAGCCACATCAATGTTCATTGCTGCTCAATTCACCATAGCCAGATTGTGGAACCAACCTAGATGCCCTTCAGTTGATGAATGGATAAAGAAACTGTGGCATATATATACAATGGAATATTACTCCGCAATGAAGAATGATAAAATTATGGCATTTTCAGGCAAATGGATGAAATTGGAGAATATCATGCTAAGTGAGATAAGCCAATCTCAAAAAACTAAAGGACGAATGATCACACTGATAAGCGGATGAGGACATATAATGGGGGGTGGGAGTGGTTAGCGTTAGGGTTAGGGTTAGGTTTAGGGTTAGGGATAAGGAGGTGGTAAGAATGAAGGAAAGAAGGACTGTATAGAGGGAAAAGAGGGGTGGGAGGGGTGGGGGAAGGGAAAAAATAATGAATCAAACATCATTGCCCTATGTAAATTTATGATTACACAAATGGTATGCCTTGACTCCATGTACAAATAGAGAAACAACATGTATCCCATTTGTATACAATAATAAAAAAAAAGAAGAAACTGTGGTATATATATACAATGGAATATTACTCAAACATAAAGAATAATAAAATTATGGCATTTTCAGGCAAATGGATGAAATTGGAGAATATCATGCTAAGTGAGATAAGCCAATCTCAAAAAACCAAAGGATGAATGATCTCACTGATAAGCGGATGATGACACATAATGGGGGGTGGTGGGGCAAGAAAGGAGGAAGGAGGGACTGTATAGAGGGAAAAGAGGGGTGGGAGGGGTGGGGGGAAGGAAAAAAATAACGGAATGATTCAAAAACTATTACCCTAAGTAAATGTATAATTACACAAATGGTATGCCTCTACTTCATGTACAGAGAAACAAGATGTATCCCATTTGTTTACAATAAAAATAAATTTTAAAAAAAGGAAATGTTAAAAAAAAAAAAAACTCCCAACAAAGCAAAGCTCAAATCTGATGGTTTTACTGGTGAATCCTTCTAAATATTTTAAGAAAAACTAGTACCAACCCTTCTCAAACTCTTCTGAAAAATCAAAGGAGAGAGAATAATTTCTAACTCATTCTATGATGCCAGTATTGTTCTAATATCAAAGCTAGAAAAAGAAAAAAGAAAATACAGACTAATATCCCTTACGAACACTGATGTAAAAATGCACAAGAAAATACGAGTAAACTGAGTTTAGCAGCATATTAATAGAATTAGATACCATGACCAAGGAGAGTTTATCCTGGAATACACTCAGTAATGTAATGATAGTTCAATATGTAAAAATTGATCAGCGTAATGATACACAACATTATAGTTTGGATGTGAGATATCCACCAAAAGCTCATGTGTGAGACAATGCAAGAAGGTTCAAAGGAGAAATGTTTGGGTTTTGAGAGTCTTAACCTAATCAGTTAATTAATCCATTATGGAATTAACTGAGTGGTAGCTGGAGGCAGGTGGGATACGGCTGGAGGAAGTGGTTAATTGTGGGTGTGACATAGGGTATATATATATATATTTGTATCTGGCCAGTGGAGTCTCTGTCTCTGCTTCCTGATCACCATGTGAGCTGCTTTCCTCTGCCACACTCTCCTGCCCTGATGTTCAGCCTTGCCTCCAGCCCTGAGGAGCGGAGCCTGCCTTCTGTGGACTAAGACCTCTGAAACCATGAGCTCTCAAATAAACTCTTCCTCCTCTACAGTTGTGCTGGTCAAGTTCTTTAGTCACAGCAGTGAAAAAGCTGACTAAAACACCACAGAATGAGGAACAAGAACTACATGATCATCTCATTTGATGCAGAAAAGAATTTGACCAACTTCAATACCTTCTTAAGATAAGAACACGCAACAAACTGGGAATGAATGGAAAGAACCCCAACATAATAAAGGCCATATATAAAGAGCTCACAGCTAATACATTTAATAATGAAAGACTGAAAGCCTTTCCTTTGAGATAAAGGAAAAAAAAAAAAAAAGCGTACCTGCTCTCAAGACTTCTATTCAACACTATTTTACAATTTTTAGCCAGAGCAATTAGGCAAGAAAAAAGAAATAAAAGACATCCAAATTGGAAAAGATAAAGTAAATTATCTTGGTTTACATATGACATGATCTTACACGTAGAAAATCCTAAAGATTCACCTCCCCAAAACCGTCAGGACTAATAAACTCAGCAAAGTTGCAAAATATAAAACATGCAAAATTAGTTGCATTTCTAATGTTAACAATGAACAACTTGAAAAGAAAATTAAGAAAACAATTTCATTTTTAATCAACAAAATAAAATATTTAGGAACTAACTTAGCCAGGAAAAGGGAAGACCTGTAGACTAAAAATGACAAACACTGCTTAAAAAATTACAGACATAAATGGAAACATGTTCATGGATTAGAACACTTAATAATGTTAATTTGTCAATATTACCAAAAATAATCTACAGGTTCAATGCAATGCCACTGAAATTCCAAAAGTGGTTTTTGAAGAAACAGAAAAATTCTTAAATTCATATGGAATCTCAAGGGACCCTGAACAGTCAAAACAATCATGAAGAGAAGTTGGGGCTCTCATATATTCTGATTTCAAAATTTATTACAAAGTGACAGTAACCAAAACAACATTATACAGATGTACAATAACAGATGTACGGCCCAGAAATATATTTTTATTAATATGTTCAAATGACTTTCAAAAATGGTGACAAGATCATTCAGTGGGGTAAGGAGAGTTTTACCATCAAATGGCGCTGTGAAAAGTTAGATATCCACATGTAAAAACAAGAAATAAAACCCTTAGCTAATACAATATACATAAATTAACCCGAAATGGATCAAAGGTAGAAACATAAAAGCTAAAACTATAAAATGCTTAGAAGAAAACATAAAAGGCTTCATGACATTGAACTTAGCAGGGATTTCATAGGTCTGACATCAAAGGCATAGGCAACAAAAGAGAAAAAATAAAGAAGGGAAGGGAAAGGAGATGAGAATAGGAAAACAGTAGAATGAATTGGACATAACTTTCCTATGTTCATATATGAAACTCCATATCATGCACAATCACAAGAATGGAATCCTAATTAGAATGTTATACTCCATGTATGTATAATATGTCAAAATATACTTTACTGTCATGTACATCTAAAAGAATGAACATTTAAAAAGTGAAAAAAAGAAAAACCAAACCCTATCAAAAACTGAAAATTTTGTGTGAAGTTATCAGAGTAAAAAGAATACACAGAATGGGAGAAGACATTTGCAAATCACATATTTGGTAAGGGATTAATATCCAGAAACAAATAAAGAACCCCTAAAACAACAAAAGCAAATAACCCAATTCAAAAATGGACATGAGTAGTATTCAAATAGCCAACAGGCAACTGAAAAGATGCTCGCCATCACTAATCGTTACAGAAATGCAAATCAAAACCACAAGAATACACAGAATGGGAGAAGACATTTGCAAATCACATATTTGGTAAGGGATTAATATCCAGAAACAAATAAAGAACTCCTAAAACAACAAAAGCAAATAACCCAATTCAAAAATGGACATGAGTAGTATCCAAATAGCCAACAGGCAACTGAAAAGATGCTCGCCATCACTAATCGTTACAGAAATGCAAATCAAAACCACAATGAAGTACTACTTCACAGTCATTTAAGATGACTATTATAAAAAAAAAAAAAAAGGGGGGCTGGGGAGATAGCTCAGTCGGTAGAGTGCTTGCCTTGCATGCACAAGGCCCTGGGTTCGATCCCCAGCACCCAAAAAAAAAAAAAAAAAAAAAAAAAAAGGCAGGTCAGGCGCAAGGATGTATGCCTGTAGCTACTTGGGAAGATGAGACAGGAGGATTACTTGAGTGCACAAATTCAAGGCCAGTACGGGCATGATAGGAAGAACCTCATCTCAGAAAAATACAAAAACACAAACAAACCACCATAAAACAAAAAGTGTTGGTAAGGATGTGGAAAAATGAGAACTCTTAGGCAATTTTGGTGGGAATGCAAAATGCTACAGCCACTATGGATAACACTATGGTAGTTTCTCAAATTATTAAACATAGAATTATCATTTGTTCCAGCAATTCCACTGCTGTTCATATATCCTGAAGAATTCTAAGCAAGATTCCAAACAATAATTGTAGACTCATGTTCATATTAATCACAATAGTTAAAAGGTAGGAAAAAACTCAAGTGCTTAAGAAGAGAGAAATGGAAAAACAAAATGTGGTATAAAAAACTACGGTTGTCTATGAATATTAGTCAGTCTGAAAAAGGAAGGAAATTCCTGTATGTATTATAACATGAATAAACTGTGAGGACATGATGCTAAGGCAAAACTAGTCAGATGCAAAAGAATAAATATTTAAATACCGTATGATTCCTCTTTCAAGAGGCCATGGAGTAGTCAAATACATAGTGACAGAAAGTAGAATGGTGGTTACCAAGGACAGGAAGATGGGGTGATGAGAGGTTACTATTTAATGGATTTCAATATGTGATGATCAAAAAGTTCTGGAGCTGGACAGTGGTGATAGTTACACAACAATGTAATATACTTAATGACCCTGGACTGTACTCTTAAACATGGTTAAAATGTTAAATTTTATGTTTACTTTGCTACAATAAAAATTAAATATGTGACTTATGTTTCTGTTGGATGGCACTGGTCTAGAAACTCAACATGTTTTGTAGTTAATTATAAATAGTGATCATAATTCACAAAAAAACCTTTAAAACAAACAAAACTCCAGCAGGATTTATTTTATTTTATTTTTCAGGGGGAGAAAAATCATTAATGTTTTATATTTATTTCATGCCAATTTTTAAATTATTTTCATATATTAGTTTAATACAATATGTTAATTGCATCAATTCATTAGTTTCTTACTTTTAAATTTTTTTTAATTTTTATTTTTACAGACTGCATTTTGATTCATTGTACACAAATGGAGTACAACTTTTCATTTCCATGGTTGTACACAATGTAGATTCACACCATTCATGTAATCATACATGTACATAGGATAATACTATCTGTCTCAGTATATTATCTTTCCTTCCCCTAAACTCTCCCACCCCATATTCCTCTCTACACCATCCAAAGTTCCTCCATTCTTTCCTTGCCCCATCCCATTATGTATCACCATTCACTTATCAGATAAAACATTCAGCCTTTGGTTTTTTGGGCTTGGCTTTTTCACTTAGCATGATATTCTTTAATTCCATCCATTTACCAGCAAATGCCATAATTTTTTCTTTTTTATCGCTAAGGAATATTCCTTGTATATAAATACCACAGTTTCTTTATTCATTCATCAGTTGAAGGGCATCTAGGTTGGTTCCACAATCTAGCTATTGTGAATTGAGCTGCTATGTACATTGATGTGGCTGCATCACTGTAGTATGCTGATTTTAAGTCCTTTGGAAACAGACGGAGGAATGGGATAGAGGGGTCAAATGGTGGGTCCATTCAAGCTTTCTGAGGAATCACCATACTGCTTTCCAGAGTGACTGTACTAATTTGCAACTCCACGAGAAATGTATGAGTGTGCCTTTTTCCCCACATTCATGCCAACACTTATTATTGCTTGTGTTCTTGATAATAGCTATTCTAATTGGAGTTAGATGAAATCTTAGGGTGATTTTAATTTGCATTTCTCTAATTACTAGAGATGATGAGCACCTTGTCATATATTTGTTGATCACCTGTATATATTCTTCTGTGACGTGCCTACCCATTTCCTTAGTTCATTGATTGATTGGATTCTTTGTATTTTTGGTGTAAAGTGTTTAAAGTTCTTTATCAATTTTGGAGATTGGTGCTCTGTCTGAAGAGTGTGTGTGGAAAAGATTTTCTCCCACTCTGTAGGCTATCTCTTCACGTTGATTGTTTCCGTTGCTGATAAAAAGCTTTCTTAGTTTGAATCCATCCCATTTATTGATTCTTGCTCCGATATAGGGGTCTTGTTAAGGAAGTCTGGCCCTAAGCCAACACGATGAAGATTTGGGCCTACTTTTTCTTCCATTTGGTGCAATGTCTCTGGTCTAATTCCTAGATCATTGATCCATCTTGAGTTTTGTACAGGGTGAGAGATAGGGATTTAATTTCATTTTGCTGCATATGGATTTCCAGTTTTGCCAGCACCATTTGTTGAAGAGGCTATCTTTTCTCCATTGTATGGTTTTGGCAACTTTGTCTAGTATGAGGTAACTGTATTTTTTGTTGTTGTTGTTGTTATTTTGTCAAATCTCCTTTTTTTTTTTAATTGTAAACAAATGGGATACATTTTGATTCTCTGTACATGGAGTAAAGGCATACCATTCGTGTAATCATAAATTTATACAGGGCCATGTTGTTTGATTCATTCTGCCATTTTTCCCCCTTCCCCCCCACCACACCCACTCCTCTTTTCCCTCTATACAGTCCTTCCTTCCTCCATTCTTGCCCCTCTCCCTAACCCTAACCCTAAACCTAACCCTAACCCTAACGCTAACCCCTCCCGCCCGAGGTAACTGTATTTATGTGGGTTTGTCTCTGTGTCTTCTATTCTGTACCATTGGTCTACCTGTCTATTTTGGTGCCAATACCAGGCCGTTTTTGTTACTATTGTCTATAGTAGAGTTTAAGGTCTGGTATTGTGATACCAGCAGGATTTATTTTAACAAATTCAGGTGCTTGACCTCTACTAACCCTACTGATTTGAAACCACACTGTAATACAGAACGCCAAGGCAGAAAATCATTCTTACAAGTTGCCCCAGGCATGGGGAACCAAGTGGGCCTCAGAGATAAGCATTAGGCTAGACAAAGGACAGGCATGTACACTAGGGTAGACAAATGTCAGGGTGGAAGATGGCTCCTAATGTCCATGGGGAATTTAAGAAACTAGTGAACACACTTCCAAGTGCCAGGGACAGAGTAACACTTAAGCAATGCTATTTAATTAGGAACTAGTTTTGTCATTGTGCCACTAAGGAAAGAGGCATACAGTGATGAAATATGAAATACCTATTCCTCAGTTATTTGCAATTATCATCCCTAAAACTCCTAATAGCCAGTTTTTAAAACAGGAAAAGCAGCAGCAGCACATTGTCATGTATATCTTTTATAGAACATCCGGTTGATGAATGCTAAGGCATTAAGTCATAGTTCTGTAAAGCGAATATTACAGAGAAGGCAGGTAAGACATTTTACAGAATGCTCAGGTAGCTCTAGAGCTGAAGTGTAGCAATCTGGAGTTACAACCAGGAAGACTGAGCTATGAGTGTGACATTTATGTGTAAACTTGCTAGCTTTAGGTACCACACTGGGGCTTTCTTGAGCTCATTTTGTAGGTAAAGTCAAAATTATGTTGGAATCATTCTTAAACAGACTTCAGCTATTGGGTATTGAATGTCTTCCAAAGGTTTGCATTTTACAGGCTTGGTCTCCAGGGTGGTACTATTGGGAGGCTGTGGAACTTTGATAGGTGGGACCTTGTCAGAGGTCTTAGGTCACTGTAGGGATGTCCTCAAAGAGGACTGTGAGACCCTTTCACCTTTGCTTTTTGGTGGATAAGGTAAGTTGTTTTGCTCTGTTACATGCTCCTGTCATTATATGCTGCCTTGACACAGGCCCCAAAGCAATAGAGCTAACCAGTCATGAACTGGAACCTCCAAAACCTTTTATAATAATAAACATTTTCTGCGTATAAGCTGATTATCTCATGTATTTTCTTACAGTGTCAGAAAGCTAACACAGCTATCACACATCTATAGTATTCAGAGGTTCTGCAATCTAATGAAGAAATTTGGTTGTAGGAGAGATAGATACGTAAGAACAGAGAGACTGTGAAATATGAACATTTTAACAAATGCAGAATAATTAACAATAATTTAAGGTGTTTCAAAGGCCAGTTTCTAGAAAATAGTATTTTCCACTATAGAAAAAACCCTAGGTCCATGAATTGACAGAGCTGGAAGAGAAACTGTTGAGGTAAGGCTGGTGGTTGAAACCTAGAATGCATTTTAGCAAAAGTGACATTTCCCGATGGTAAATAAAAACAGCTGCAGTGGCAAAACACCCTTAACTACAGGAAACAACTGACAACAACTTTGAAATGAAATGTTTTTCTGGTGTGGATATTCAGATTGGTGGATGGACAAGGAGCTTGCAATTTTCCAGTTCAAAAGAATAAATGGGGAAATGAGACAGGTGAATATTATGCAACAGAAAATGAGATATTATTTTCACAATCTATATTTGATATTTGAGGTCCTTGATTCTGAACCTTGCAAGTAAAGAGAATTTTTCCTTTTTATCTCAAGAATGTTGACTTGGCATATAATTTAAAGTGTATCATACTTTTATTTGTAAAAAAACTATATTTTAAATGTTTCACTTAAGGGTCTGAAGAAGAGATTCAATTTATTAGCAAGACGGGTGGGCAGAAAATCCTTTTCCAATCCATAGCTAAGAAAATGTACCAGGATATACATTTGTCACAGGAAGATCTCCCAGAGAAATGTATGTTAGGCTGTGATTAACTCTGAAAGTAGGCTTCTTTGAAAACTTATGAATTTCTTCCGGGATCTGGGGTTACTAAAAGCAACTTTATTAGTCATCAGAGAGTATCTGGAATTTATGTACCTCTGTGACAGGAACAGGAAGGCGTGATACTGGGGTGCATGGTTAGAGTGAGTGCCCTCACCTTGCTTAAGAAGCCCCCCACAGCCCATAGTACCTCCAAATTGGCTGTGCTCTTGAGCTAGGCAAAGGTACAGCATAGGCACAGTCTCACAAGGTTCCATACTGTAAAGTGGTTCACTTCTTATCTATGATGTCCCCCAGTTCTGTTCCCTGGGTCCAGAGTCTTTGTTTCCTTTTCTCTGAGTCTCTTCAGAGCTGGGTCCATCCTCCTTTACATTCCCGGAACCCCCTCAGTATTCACTTCATCTCCATCCCTGTGTAGTCACAGTTGTCTTCTTCCCCAGGGGGCACTATGCACTTCTTTCTGTACACAAGGTCTGCTGCTTGCCCTGACACTTTCTGCATCTGTCCTCAGAACCTCCCATTTGCAATCCATGGAGGGCAGCTTCTCTTTCAGACTGTGAGGATAAAAGAACAGCCTCCCTAAGACGTGTCTGAGATCTTGGCTATTAGATCAATCTCTGTCTTTATTTTCAGTCCCAGTCTTCATCTCAATGTGCCCCATAAAGCAGATAAAATCAGAGGAAGGCAGGGCAGCTCTAAGATGTGTCAGGAAGGGATGGGGTGAGCCAGTCAATGTGCTATGTGACAAATGCTCATTGTTCCTTTTAGTGTTTTTAATAGGTCTGAATTTTCAAATGTGGCACAGAAACCACCTTTGTGGATCATTTCACCTCAAACTATCATATAGATCTTACATCTGAGAACTTTCTCCTTAGAATCACCACCTTGGTTTGATCTAAAGAATAGGAACCATTCAAATCTGACCTACTTAGACCAAACACTCACTTGCAAACACCCCATGCTGGAGAAAAGGCAGCCTGCTGGGCTAGGCTGTCAACTGTGACTGAATCCTAGGTTACCCTGGAAATGAGGCAGAAAACTGTAAAGAGCCTGACTAGCAAATCAGAAAAGAGGCCAAAGAAAGCCCAATCTTATTTATAGAAGAAACAATACTATTTGATCTCATATAATGAAATAGTCATAAACTTAATGACAATTCAGAAAGGTAAATTCACAATTGTGTAATGTTTCTAAAAACAAGTTGTAAAACAACATCTACTAATTAAAATTGGGAAATGCTAAACTACTGGGGTTTATATTCAAGTGGTATTTATAAACAGGTGCTTTTGGGGAATGTAATTCTTCTTTGAACCTGAACTTTGTGTAGTTCTAACTTGTTACTTTATAATTATGATATAAAGTGGGATTAGGCCCTGGGTTTGTTTTATCACTATTTCTAATGTCAATTACATTTTAATATTATCATTGTATTTTTAAATGCATATAAGCATCTAATTATGCTTCATTATAAAGTGTTTTATAATTATTATTCTTTTTAAAAGATGTACCAGAAATATACTTTTAATAAGACAGATTTTAAAAACTAAAAATGAGAATCAGGAGACAAAGGGTGTTTTGACAGTAAGCTTAGTGTTGTACATATTAAAAACAAAGCAAAAACAAACAAACAAACAAAAAAAACAAAAACAAAAAACCCAAACCACAAAACCTAAAATATCAGGCTTAAGTGGCATTTACGTTTTTATGTTTTCAATTGTTTAAGAGTTTGAAGAGTTACCCAGAAAACCTGAATAATCCACAAACACTGTTAAGAATAATTAGCTTATTTTCAAAAGTATCTTTATTTAATAAAGATGACTGTTGAGAGATAAAGCAAAAATGGTAACACCCAAAATATATTCCTTAGCCCTATTTTGGAGGTATTTAATAAACAAGTCTCTCTTGCATAATAAGCAGGCTGGTTATGCTTGGCTCAGAACTCCTAAATGATGGTTTACCTCTGAAATTGTCTTTATTGTTTTGCAGTGTTCCATTTATATCTATAACAGTTCAGAACCAATACTAATCCAGAAGCATTTTTCAGGTAATTGAGAGAATATTTTTCAAACATTATCTATGCTAAATACAGTGATTAAGGCATTTTGGGGTGGGGGGTAGAAACTAAAGCTTAGCAAAATCTTGATAAAACATAATTGAGAAACAAAATCATATAAGACCATGGAAATATTTAGCATTATATCTAAGTTTCTGGTTAAGTACTTTCAAAAAGTATTTAACACTAAAAGTACTTTAGCATAAAATGTGAATTTAAATTCTTGATTTGTGTTCTAAATATCTTCACTCTTAAAATATTAGAGAAAAAAATTTTAATTAAATTATTTCACATTTAGACAGTTTGTCATCCATTCATATATTTTTTCACTTTACTTCTTTACCAGAAATCGTGTTATATCTGATCCATGTTTTGATACTAGAGATTGTCTTCTCATCTGGCTTCTTTCCTTGGCTTGTCTAGCAGTTCTCTAAAAGGTAACAAATGCAAGTGTACACTTAGCAAAAAAACATTGGTTACAGAAGCTCAAACACTTTGTACCACTTTGTACTTTTAGTCTGGATAAAATCTACACTGTCCCTATATCCAGTGCTTGACCACTGGGGGTTGTTCCAAACCATATAGCAGAGTACTTCAGCAGCTTTGGCAAGTGCCCTAAGTCTTAGCTTTATCAGGATCTAATGGAGAGTGGGCTTGCCTACTTCCTGTTTTCAGGTCCCAGAAGCTATTCCCAACCCAACAGAGAACCTGATGTAGAAAATAAAATGAGCCAGACCACAGCTGGATTCTTTTGCTAATCCCACAAATACAATTTTCATAAGACTCTGAAAAAATAATTATAGAACAGGTTACATTTTCTTTGGCTATTTCTTAATTCTCTTACAGATTTTGTTATTAATTTATAGAGCTGAGAAATCAGATGACATTTTCCTCAACTGAATTCCATGTACCCAGGTAGAAAGGGTGAGGACAGAAAAGAAGGCTAAAACAAAAAACAAAAACAAAACCTGACTGTGTGACATGATCCCATTTATATAAAAAATTATACTTGTAAAGGAATTTTATAATCTAAAATATTAAAAGAAGGATTAAAAAGAGTTCATATAAAAAAAAAGAGTTCATATATTATGAACACTGGCAAAGGATCCAAATGGTTCTCAAAAGCATAAATATAAATGATTATTTTGTGGGACTGTGTGTTAAGAATTCTTCCTGGTAGATAAACAATACTACATCATCTCCCAAGCCCCCATTGTAAGCAACAGGTTGTATAAAGATTAACCAAGCATAATGGGTTTCACACTTAAATGAGCAGTATAATCTTTGTACGTTGAGCTTAGTTGGTCCTAGAGGCAATTTATGAATTTTCTTCAATATTTTAGGACATCCTTAGCCACATGCAAATGTGTTACTGCCCTAATTCACAAAACTTTCAGTTTTGGGATCTTGTTCTCTTCAATACAATGCAATACAATAAGTAAGTTGTATTCATGTTTTTCTAGACAGTGGTGACATGTCTTGGTCCTAGAATGAATTAAGAGGGAAGCTGCTTTTGTTGCATCTGTGACTGAAAACTTACATAGGCCTCAAGAAGAAGGGCCAAGTGTCCAGTGATAAAGGAAAAAAATGTGTCTTGAGCCCTAGACCAGGGGTATAGACTCATCCACATAATCTCCTACAACTGTGTGCATATTTTCCTTTGGATTTCCTAGGATGCAGTCAAAGCTGCTTGTGAGCTCCACTGACCTCTTTGTGACAGACTGTGCAGAGAGTCTGCAGGTTGTCTAGGGTACACTGTCCCCCTCCCTTGTATACTGGCTTGATGTGATCCACCTGCCAAAAATGTCCTTCCTTTGGGCTTCTTATCATTTCATTTAGCTGCAACGAGAACACAAGATCAGCAATTTTCAGCATACACTATAGGAACTGTTGGTTTTTGCATCGTGCAATCATGTATACAGCAAAATCACGGGGGAAAAATAGATTAAGGTAGTTTTTTATAGCTTTTATTGTGAGCTGACAAAAACCCTCTAGGTTAGCAATTTGAAAGCAATAAAATGTGTTTCTTTTTCTTTTTTTTTTTTTTTTTGGGTGCTGGGGATCGAACCCAGGGCCTTGTGCTTACAAGGCAAGCACTCTACCGACTGAGCTATCTCCCCAGCCCCATAAAATGTGTTTCTGAAAAAGTTTTTTTTCCCCCTTATCTCATTTTGAAAACTAATCAACAAGTATACCAAGATTCCTGACAGATTGGTCTTTTCTGCACCTTTTAGTTTATATATTGACTATATATAAACTAAAGTGAGAAAAGAATAGATTGGAAATTAAAAACTCCTCAATATTACTGACTTAAATAGTCTTTAATTGTTGACCTAAATGCATTAGTTACTATATCAATGGCAGTTTAATATTAGTAGCTATCACCCTGTACTTTTATGTTCATCACCAGAGAACTTTCCACGGACTAGAATGAAATTTTTAGAACAAACTGCTGAACCTCCATGTTTGGAATAAACAAAGATGTTCCTTTAAAACAGTTATTATGTAGGCCAGTCCATATATGAACACTTTATATTTAACCAACGGTGACCTACATTAAAATGAGATGTGTTTAACATTTTACCTGAGATAGTAAAACCAACTTATACTATGGCAGTGAAGTTTTTAAACATCACAATGCCAAGCATAACAATTGTTTTGATTTTCTTGGTCTTGGATAAGGAAGAAAGCATAATTAACTTCATGACTGCTGGCAATGGGAAAACACGATTATTTCTAAAGCACTTTTAAGAAAGCTAATCAGATCCTCTGATGGCACAGTGACCTGATCGATAGTGCTGACCTGTAAGGAGCCCTAAGAAGCAGCAAGTTGGAACAGTAAACTTTATCCAAACTTTATTATTTGCCTTACTTTCTCTTCTGTACTGAACTTCCCAACTTCTGCTAGAAGATACATATTGATTTTTGTTTTCCAGGCTGGTATTGTTAGAAGCAACCACAAATGGCAGTCTTGCACATCAAGCAAATGGCATATTCTTTGGGAAAAAAAATCCCTTTGGTTCTGCCTTTTGTAACCAATTCTTTCTGAGTAGCTTTTACTCTGACAGACTTGATAATTCAAAAGGGGCCTCTTTATTTTTTCCTAGCAACTGCATGGCAAATCACTTGGGACCACTCTTCAACATCCAAAATTCACCTTTTGAAAAAAATCACCCCCTTTCTAACTGATCTTCCCCAATCTGAGCCCTATGGTCCTCATCCACACAGCACTTTTGTTTTAGATGTCTACCATGTTAGTTCTGCATTCCTAGATAGGTTGCTTTCAATTGGCCTTAGTCATTTCATTGGACATCTTCTGGAAGCTTCACATTGAGGCAGTGGACTAGAGTCTGACTAGAGTGGACTGAGGCAGTAACTAGAGACTGGCTAATATTCCTGGAATGGGTACAATATGTCCCGTATCAGTTAGACCAAAGGATCTTTCAGGAACTCTGGATGTCATTAGAGAAAGTGTATTTCTCTAGCTCTCAAAGACACTAATTCATCTTTATAGAAATGATTATTAATTCTATTATAATTTAATAATATTAGGTTAATGAGAATAAATAATTTGTCTAGCTGTCAGAAACCCATCCAATACTTCAGTGGGCAGAGAGTGGCTCAGGAGTATTCCTTTTAAATTAAGTACACTACAAAATTACACATTTTGCTTTAGTCTGAAATTCAGAACTGTTCAAGCAACAAGATCAGAAATCAAATTGAGTTTTGGAAATCAAAATGAATATTGATGATAGTGTGCTACAAACAATATTTTGTCATAAATTGCTTTATCAAACGTACTTTTTTTTTTTTTTTGGTACTAGGGATTTAACCCAGGGGTGCTTTACCAATGAGTCACATTCCTAGTCCTTTTTATTTTGAAATATTTTGAGACAGAGTTTCACTAAGTGGCTAAGGGCCTTGCTAAATTGCTGAGGCTGGCCTCAAACTTGCAATACTCCCATCTCAGCCTTTGGAGTAGCTGGGATTATAGGTGTGTGCGATTGTGCCTTGCTTAAAAGTACATTTTACAAAGGAATGAATATACACACATACATATATATATATATATATGTGTATGTTACATATGTGACTGCATCTATACAAACACATATGGCCTTCTCGTTGTCATTTTTGGGTTATCTATTTGCCTCGTCATTCAATATTAACATTATGAAAATGTGGAACCACTAGACCTTAGGTGCCTCGGGATGCAATGCATCACCTGTTAAGATCTTTTCCCAAAATAACTGAATGAGAATCTAATCAAATCTCTAGGTCTCATAAACAACATTCAGGAAATTGGGGGCATAGAAGAGCACATGAAACACTACCATGAGGACACAGGGAGACAAATCCAGAATGCAGGAAATCTTATAGGCAAATGATCCAGTTTCTCTTTTGTTTTTGTTGTTGCAATACTGGAGTTCAATCCAGGGGTGCTCTACCACTGAGTTATATCCCCAGACCTTTTTATTTTGAGACAGGGTCTCACTAAGTTGC
Organism: Sciurus carolinensis; assembly: GCF_902686445.1. Classification (NCBI taxonomy): domain Eukaryota; kingdom Metazoa; phylum Chordata; class Mammalia; order Rodentia; family Sciuridae; genus Sciurus; species Sciurus carolinensis. The sequence goes on from NC_062215.1 coordinate 87,482,617, forward strand.
TGAGGCTGGTTTTGATTGTGGCAATCCTCCTGGCCTTGTCCTCATGAGTCACTGGGATTATAGTCATGTGGCATCATGCCCAGCAAATGAGCAAGTTTCTTCAATAATCAGTGGTATAAAAAAAAAAGGATGGGATGCTATCATAAATTAAATGGAGCATAAAAGACATAATAACAAAAAAACAGTAGATGGACATATTTTGATCCTAATGTAAATAAAGCAACTGTAGAAAGACATTTCTGAGACAATCTAGGAAACCAACATGAACTTACTATATAGTTAAGGAACTGTAATTATGTTGGGTGTTGTAACTCATGTTGGGATTATATTTAAAAAAGAAGAAGGGGGGAAGAGGAAGAGAGAGGAAGGAAAGAAGAGAAAGGAAGAAGGGGAGGAAGGGAAGGAGGAAGGAAATATGTACCTGTGAGGTACATAATGAAATAATAAACTATTGTCTGGAATTTGCCTTAGAATATTTCAGAAAAAAAAAGTAGTAGTAGTAAGGCAGGAAATGAATGGCATATGTGGATAAAACTGTTAAAGCTGGATGATTGGAACATGGGTTCATTATTCTCTCTACTTTTGTATATACTTGAAAATTCACAGGTTAAAAAGTTAAAAAAATAAATTTATGAGTTAATAGTCATCACTCAGTACAATAGTACCTTCTGTCACTTGGTTACAATTTACCTGTTCCAATGAGAGCTTTGAGGTCCAGGTGGCATCCAGAAGATTTTTCCTGTGACTTTTAGGGGCATCTCTTAGACATAAAAAGAGTTCTTGTGCATTCACATTGCATAGCTGACACACACCATGTTCCGTTTCAAATACTTTGGCTCGCACATAACTGTTATTAGATCGAATCCAAAATTCTTCCTGACATTTCAGGGAGCAAAACCGTGAATCCCAAGCGTTTGCTTTACACTCTTGCTTAGTTTGGAAAGTGGGATGCTGACAGTTAAGGCAAAGTGGATTTCCTTCATTATCCACAGCTTGCAAATAGCCTTTGGATATACTGAGATCAGCTGGGGCTGTGTAGGGATTTAGAAATGGGACACAGGATCCATCTTCAAGCAACTTTCTATAATTGGAGAAAACATTGAATAGGTAACCAACAAATGTATATTCCAGAGTTATTGCTTCAAATAAAGATTTTTAGTTTCTATACTGATAAGCAGTAACACAGCGTCCACATATTTTGTGATTTGGTGTGGAAATGAAATAGCTGTAGCCAGTTCTCTATCTCCACACCAAGTAGAGAAGAGTTATGTGTTAAAAATTAATTTGATATATGCTGTCTCTTGTGAGAATTTAGATGCTTCTTCCATGTTAAACAACTGCACTTTGAGACATCTGGAGAAGTTGGAAAATGAGAAGTTAAAAAATGCTTCGGCTGGGAAAGAAGAGGCTAATGAAACCCCAACTAAAGTTTAGTGGCTACCCTGTTCTTTAACTATGTTGCGTCACACACCTCTTTAGGCCAAAGAGGTCATGACTAATGCTCTCTTACAGTGCCTGTTGGTTTACAAGATGCAGTGGGTCTTCATAACCATAAAGTAATGGGGTGAAGTAGCTGACAGTACTGATAAGAACTAGAACAAAGGGATTGCTAAATATTGTGTCTCCTACAGGTAAGCTTAGAGTTGATCAAATTAAAATTAGAAATGAAACACAATGGGACATGTCTCACTTTGTTAGAATCAAAGGAAAAGGCACATTACTTAATTGTGTTAAAAAATCCTATACAGGGAAGTAATGATAATTGCTTTGCTTATTTTTCATGGTTGGTCATTAGAAGGTTAAAAAGGAAAGTTTTTAATGGTTGAAAGAGCTCAAGATTGAGGGGTAGAGTCCAGTTGTGACCTCAGGTCTCCTGGCATCTTCCATCCAGGCCTGAGACAGGTCACTTAGGCCAGCTGGTCTCAGAGTTCTTCCTTGTCTCTAATTCTAAGAAAATGAATTCATGTGTTGTTAGAAAGACTAAAGAGCTACTAAACTGTGAACCCTCTTTGTAACTTTTAAAAAGTGGCCACACAAAGGTGAGGTATTATTACAAAAATTAATGCATATTTAAAGTAGTATTCTACTGATGTTCTTACTTTGTGGAAGGGTCCCATGGCCTGGACTCCTTAGTGATTAGACGGACATGGCCCCCATCCTTCTTCACCTTGTCCATTGAGGTTATAGCAACATCTTCTTTGGTTATATATCTAGAACAATTACATGTTAAGTGGATTTTCCATCCCTTACAAAAGTAGTAGGAGCAAAAGCAAGATACAATTCTATTCATTGTGCTAATACTAAAGTTAGGAAATGTAGGGTTCACCCTTTACATTGTGTGTTATGTGGGAAATATACCTCTCTTCCAGATTCATTTTCTCAAGATTTATATTTCTAAGAAATTCAAGAGTCATTCACTATCTTTTGGAACAATTTTCAAAATTTAGGGGAAAAGGAGTGGGTTTGGGGATAAGAAAAGATAAAACACATGCACACCTGACAACCTTAAGAAAACTGCTTGCCAGGCCGTATAGAAACTTTCCAAGTGCATTTTTTACCTCCCTTTTGATCTCCTCAAGGCTTCCTGAAATCACCTAAGTCAGTTACAATACTGTATTAGTGTTTTGGGGTAAAGTGATTTTTTTTTTTTTTTAAGTTAACCAAGCATTATCGCATTTCCTATAATCTCAAGGTTATTCCCATTAGTATTTGCTCATACAAGGTTTATGGAAACTTCCACTACAACAAAGCCACACTTGATGTGGGGATTCAGAACCCTATTACACAGTACTGTCAATACCACACAATGGTTTAGGGACTGCAAATAAAGAGGAAAGTAATTTTAATTAAAGGTGACGGGGGAATTTAAGTAGGTGAAATGCGATTACCCAATTATTCCTCCTAATTAGTTTGGCCCAATTTCTCTGTAGTTTACACCTATTTTTTTGTGGATTTCTAGAAAATTAAATTAAATATGAAATTTCTTCATATTTGAGTACATCTTCAGTTGGCAGTTTAACAATAAAATAAAAGTTAAGTCACAATGGAATTGTGCAGTTATACGTAATAGTTTAGAAATTTGTTGTTATATTATTAAGGTAGATTTAATAATAAACAGATTTCCCTTTTTCTATAAACTACCTTATTTATTTTTGATTAGGTGATACATGGGCATGATTTCATATTTAAAGCCGTACAGTAGTTTACATGGTAAAGAGTAAGCTTTCCTCTCATTCCTGTCCTCTTTTGCCCTTTCCCAGAATTCACCCCTGTTGTCAGTTTTTGGTAAGTTTTTTGGAAATGGTTAATTTTTTCTCTGTATAAGTGTGTACCTTTTATTTATTTTTGCATTTTTATTGACCTATAATCACATACTATACAATTTGCCAGTTTAAAACTTCAGTTTATTGCATTTTAATACATTAATCTATTTGCAATAGACTAAATAAAATAAAATAAAATAAAATACTTGGGAATCAATCTAACCAAAGAGGTAAAAGATCTCTACAATGAAAATTACAAAACATTAAGAAAGAAATTGAGGAAGACCTTAGAAGATGGAATGATCTCCCATGTTCTTGGATAGGCAGAATTAATATTATCAAAATGGCAATACTTCCAAAGGTGCTATACAGATTTAATGCAATTCCAATTAAAATCCCTATGACATTTCTCATAGGAACAGAAAAAAGCAATCATGAAATTCATCTGGAAGAACAAAAGACCCAGAATAGCCAAAGCAATCCTGGGTAGGAAGAGGGACGCAGGAGGTATCACTATACCAGACCTTAAACTCTACTATAGAGCAACAGTAACAAAAACGGCATGGTACTGGCACCCAAATAGGTAGATCAATGATACAGGATAGAAGACACAGAGACATCCCCACATAAGTACAGTAACCTCATACTAGACAAAGGTGCCAAAAACTTAAAATGGAAAAAAGATAGCCTCTTTGTTGGGACTAATGACACGTTAACTAACTCAGGCTGACTCCTTACTCCCTGGCAAGTGAGAAAATCAAGGCTCAAAGGCGGTTTCAAAGGTTCATGACGATAAACTGGACCACCGTCAGGGATTGGTTAACAACAGTTCCGCAAACGTGATCAGCTCATGTTGCCATATAGTCCAATTGGACTCTCTGCCTTGCTGACCTTTAAGCTGATTGTTTCCCACCTAGCTCCCACCCTACATAAAACCTGTGCGATTTCCTCAAAAAACGAGTTCCTGCTGTGACTGGTCTCCCTGATGAGTCTGATTGTCCTCCGCCTGGAGGGCTGGGAGCGGGCGGTCAGTCGGCCCTACCTATCCCGGTCTGACCTTGTTGGGGAGTGTCCCCTTCCCTTTTCACTGGTGGAGAAGAGCAAGGGGGCTTAAGACCCCGACACCTCTTCAACAAATGGTGCTGGCAAAACTGGAAATCCTTATGCAGCAAAATGAAATTAAATCCTATCTCTCACCATGCACAAAACTCAAAATGGATCAAGGATCTAGGAATTAGAACTGAGACCCTTCACCAAATAGAAGAAAAAGTAGGCCTGAATCTCCATCACGTTGCCTTAGGACCAGACTTCCTTAACAAGACCCCCATAGCGCAAGAAATAAAAGTAAGAATCAATAAATGGGATAGATTCAAACTAAAAAGTTTTTTTCTCAGCATAGGAAACAATCAATAATGTGAAAAGAGAGCCTACAGAGTGGGAGAAAATCTTTTCCACACACACTTCAGACAGAGCACTCATCTCTAAAGTTTATAAAGAACTTTAAAAACTTTATACCCAAAATACAAAGAACCCAATCAATAAATGGGCTAAGGAAATGGGCAGACACTTCACAGAAGAAGATATACAGGTGATCAACAAATATATGACAAAGTGCTCATCATCCCTGGTAATTAGAGAAATGCAAATTAAAACTACCCTAATATTTCATCTAACTCCAATTAGAATGGTTATTATCAAGAACACAAGCAATAATAAAATGTTGGCGTGGATGTGGGGAAAAAGGCACACTCATAAATTGCTGGTGGAATTGCAAATTGGTACAGCCACTCTGGAAAGTAGTATGGAGATTCCTCAGAAAACTTGGAATGGACCCACCATTTGACCCAGCTATTCCACTCCTCGGTTTATACCCAAAGGACTTAAAATCAGCATACTACAGTGATGCAGCCACATCAATGTTCATAGCAACTCAATTCACAATAGCCAGATTGTGGAACCAACCTAGATGCCCTTCAATTGACGAATAGATAAAGAAACTATGGTATATATACACAATGGAATATTACTCAGCCATAAAGAATAGTAAAATTATGGAATTTGCTGGTAAATGGATGAAGTTGGAAAATACTATGCTAAGTGAAATAGGCCAAGCCCAAAAAACCAAAGGCTGAATGTTTTCTCTGATAAGAGCATGACAATATATAATGAGGGGTGGGGGTGATGGGGGGAAGAGAAGAATGAAGGAATTTTGGATGGTATAGAGGAAAAAGGGGTGGGAGGGGGTGGGGATGGAAAAACAGTAGAATGAAACAGTATTACCCTATGTATATGTATCATTACATGAATGGTGTGAATCTACATTGTGTACAACCATAGAAATGAAAAGTTGTACCCCATTTGTGTACAATGAGTCAAAATGTGTCTGTAAGAAATAAAAAAATATTTTAATTAAAAAAATAAAATAAAATCTCATTGCAACAACCATTTAAAAAAATACATTCACAAGGTTGTACCATCATCATCACTAATTCTGGAACATTTTCATCCAATTCCTCATTTCCAAAACTTGTATCCAGGAACACTCCCCATTATACTTTTTATTTTTAGAAATCAATGATAGTATACTATAGACACTAATCTTTACCTTGCTCTTTTTGCCTCAACCTATACCTCAGAGTATTTCTGTATCAGTACCTACAGAGTTGCTCTATTTTTTTTTTTTAGTTGTAGATGTACACAATACCTTTCTTTTTTTTTTCAGTTTCCTGTTTAATTATTTAAATATATTTCACTTTTTGCTGTATCAGCTTCTTTTAAACTTTCTTCTGTTTTTTTTTTTGGACATAATACCTTTCATTTATTTATTTATTTATTTATTTATTTATTTATTTATTTATTTTTCTGTGGTGCTGAGGATTGAACCCAGTGCCTCATACATGCGAGGCAAGCACACCACTGAGCTACATCCCCAGCCCTGCTCTATTATTTTTAAGGTTCCATGTTGGTTCATTATCTGCATAAACTATTATATCTAATGGGCCTTTAGTCGTTTTCAGTCTTTGCTATCATAACAATGTGTGTGCATATATATATGTGTGTGTATGTTTTATACACATAAAGTATATGTAAAATAAGTCCCCAAAAGCAGAATTCCTGGATTAAAAGTCTTGGGTACTCCTAAGGCTGCACCAGTGCACATCTCTATCAGCAACAAATGGGAGTTTTTTCACACTTTCACTAGCACAACCCTATCACCTAAAAACAATCTCTACTAATACAATAGATATCTCTTTTGACTTTAAATGTGCATTTCTTCTATAAGAGTACAAGTGAATATCTTTCCATGTGTTTGCATTTCCACTTGTGTGTTTCTTAAAGCATAAAAATGTTAAATCACAGTGAATTATTGGAGTTCTTTAACTTGACATTTTAGTTCCTATATTTCCTCCAAATCCCCTCATTTTTTTTTTCAACCATTTTATTCCCTTGACAAAAGTTCTTTGCTAAAGTTTTTCTGTGGATTTTAAATGTACTCAAAATCTTCCTAGCTTTGAGGGGCAATGGGATATTTAAGCTTTGCCTCGGGTATTATTCAATGTTTAAAAGATTAGAAGCCTAATTCAGTAACTTTAAAAGATGCTGAGAAATCTAGTCAGAGATTTAGGAACTAAAAATAACCTCTTGCTTTTGTATAAAATGTATGTGTAAGTTTTTGGAAACCACAAGAAACACATCAATCAACCCCAAAGAAGGGAGTTGACAACTTTTCAAACTTAGTTGCAAGTTGCTGATATTTAATTTTCCATTGACATTTGCTAGGAAGTCCATGTCAATATAACAACGTCTCAATTTTGGCAAATAGGAAAGGAAGAATTTTGTTTATTAAATTAATTCCTGGCTAAGGATGGGAGTGGAATATGGCAATTTTTACAAGAAAAGTGTGCACTGGAAAGTGTCCCACACTAATGAATACAGTCCTGGCCTCTGGGCTGCTGACCTGCATTACATATCACCTATAGGTAAAGGATAAACAGTTGACATTCTAATAATGACAGGTCTCCCACTAAATCATGCCTATCTCTGGGACAACAATGGCTGGTGGCCCTGGCACCTATTCACATCTAAGAGTGAGTCACCCAGAAAACTACCTCAGTTTGGTTAAGATCTGCAAATTAGTAGAATCATAGGAGGATAATCTTAGAGACCTAACCATGGCTTTTGGGAAAATTCCTAAAATCAGTACCTATATCTCTTTTTATTGAAGGCATTTAATATTTTAAAGAGATCCTCCTTCTTGATACCTAGGAAATAAAATGTGGTTGCAGGCACTCTTGAAGGTGAGTAAAGAAAGTGGTCTGAGTGGTTTTCATTTTCAAAATAATGCTTCTCTCCTTATCTCCCTGGAGACTGATGTTTCCAAGTCTGGAGACTCTCCAGTTCAGTTTCTCTGGAAAGTAAACTTACAGGATAATGGGAGGGAAAGAGATCCAGGGTCCAACTGCTTCTCATACATACTTTCTGTTGTTCAGCCCTATCTGTCACACCTGCTTTTCGAGATATATGACAATTACAAAATACTGAGACTTACTGAGTTTCTGCTCTAAGAATCAGAGTGCTCCTGATAGTATCTTCCCTCTGCAGGTGCATATGTTTCATTTTGTGGCTCTGCTAAGTTGATTTCCCTGGAAGCCTCCTTCTTTGCATTTCCTTTTTCAGTCACCAAGGTCTCTAGATACAACTCCTTCATAGCTCTTTTCATTCTCTTTCCTCCATTCCCAATGCTAATCCTTTAATAGAGAGTTTCATTAGGGGTCTTTTAATTTGGGTGGTAGATAGAATTTTGTTGTTGTTGTCATTACTAGGAATTGAACCCAGGGGCACTCTACCACTGAGTTATATCCTCAGACCTTTTCATTTTAATTTTGAGACAGGGTCTTGTTAAGTTGTCCAGGCTGGCCTCAAACTTTCAATTCTCCTGTCTCAACCTACCAAGTTGTTGGAATTACAGATGTGTGTTGACACATCTGGCTTGTAAGAGAATTTTTAAGATTTTAAAATTTAGGGAATTTTTAAGATTCCTATTCTCAGGTTATTCAATCAATTCCTCATCTAGGTAATACTATAAAGGAATTTGGCGCAGATGTAATTAAGGTTACTGATTTTTTAAGTCTGGGAGATTACTAGGTGGATTCAATATAATCACACGAACTCTTAAAAGTAGGAGATGAAGAGACAGATTCCAAGTAGAGAACAATCTGACACTCTATTGCTGGCCCTGATATGCAGAGACTCAGGTGCTAGAGAGAGGCTTCTATCAGTTGATGGTGACAAACAGCTGACAGCCAGGATGGAACTGGAACCTCTTTCCTACAGGTGCAGGGAACTGAGTTCTACCAACAATCTGAATAAGCTTGGAAATGGGTTCTTATCCAAGTCGAATAATTAGAGTCCATGTGGTCAATACCTTGATTTTAGCCTAAAATTCAGAGCAGAATCAGTAAAAGTCAGTTTGGACTTCTGACTTATTTTAGAACTGTAAGATAATAAGTACATGTTGTTTTAAGATGCTAAGTCTGTGGTAATCTGTTTTGGCAGTAATAGAAAATAAATGTTTGTCTTCCCACTTTAAGTCTTGCTCTTTTTGATCTAATCTCCTAATTGCTGCTAGAGTGAGCTCTTAAAAATACAAATCTAATGATTTCATGTGATGCTTGCTAATACAAGATATAGCTTGAACATATCATTTATATTAAATTTTATAAATAACACTTATAAAATATGTTGTGGGTCTGAGCTTGGTTTGTATTGATTTTGAGTTGATATTTGCTTTTACACATGAGCAGTTGTCTCTCTAGTTAGTACTTTAAGTGGTCATCCATCTCTGATAAAGAAACAATACAACACATTTAGAAGTGGTTGGAGTGGGCTGTAAATTCAGTTATAAAGGGAATTGTGATCACATAAGAAAGAGCAAATCAATTACAAAAATGAGAAAATTAGAGAGGACTGGAAGAAACATTGAGAAAAATAAAACAGACATCATATTTTTTGATAGTAAGTGCATGTGTTTGTATACTTTTGTGTACATTGGTATGTACATACATATATGTACAATGCATACATATATTTCATGTGTATTTTTAAAAAAACTTTTTAGTTGTCAATGAACCTTTATTTATTTATTTATATTTGGTGCTAAGAATCAAAGCTAGTGCCTCACATGCTAGGCAAATGCTCTACCACTGAGCCACAACCCCAGGCCCTCACATGTATTTTTTATATAAAGTAATACATGCTTATAGGAAAATTCAACTAGTACAGAAGAGTTTGGATATGAGGCCAAAACTCATAACACATGAATAAACCCAATCAGTTAGAAGGTTTTTATTGGGCGTAGACAGTCTTTTATTTTTAAAGCTGAACTTGAGTGCTTTTAGATGGGTTATGCACTTTCCAATTTACCATCATTCCAGTCCAAACCTCATCCTTTTCTAGTTTTAAATTTGACCTCATTCATTCATTTAGGTTCTTTTGTTTTTAGTCATCAGTTTGTAATCCTGGCATAAAAAATAAAGTGACTTCCACCTTCACAAATCCCCTAACTTTATGCCTCAGAGAAAGATTTCTCAACAGTAGCACTATAGGCATTCTGAAACAGAAAGTTCTTTGGGGGTATAGACCTATTTACTGAAGGATTTTCACAAGCATCTTGTAAGTATATCCACAAGATACTCCCTAGTTGTATCCCCTAGTCATGACAACTGAAAATAACTCCAGATATTGCAACCCTGGGGGGCCAAACTTCCCCAAGTTGAGAACCACTGTTCTAGGGAAACCTCTGATAAGAGTTTCTAAGGTGGCCTTCCAGACAATTTCCAGGTCAACAACAGCAAGTTTATGTTTGTATTTCTATCAGTATTTTAATACTTATTTTTACTCTTAACAACTTGTCATAAGTATCATTCCTTGTTCTCACATCTGTATCTGATGCCACACTTTGAAACAGTTGAAGAGATTTTCACTGAATGAGACTATCTTAATTTAATTATCCACACTCATCCCCCAACAATACCATTGTTTTTTGTTTTTTTGTTTTTTCCATTTGTGTATAGGGAAAAAATTGGAGAATACAGACTATAAAGTGATGGAATGCAAGGATGGGGATATGTTATACAGATAGCAAGAAATGAAGGGTTTTTTCTGCTAATGCTGCTGTTTGGTTTATTGTTCTGTGATCTCTACCAAAGTAGTTAGAGAGCAGCTAACTACTTTTCCTGATAATCCTTGCTTCATGCTAAGAAAAGAATCTACAGAGAATATGGATTTGAGATCACACCAAAGGATATTTGAGTGAGACAAAGATGATTGTGATGCCAAGAAAGGAAAGTAAATGTACAAAGATTAAAAAGGGACCTGTAATTATAAAAGCAAATAATAACAAATGTGTAACAGTTAACCTTTCTTTTTATATCATTTCCAACCATGTGTGATAGGTAACCTTCTATTACTTTGAAAGTGATGGTATTTCAAATAAAACCAGCTCCCCTGCTGCATGTCACCTGTAAACTCATGACACATGAGTGCAAGGCAGGAGAGATGCGGTCTAAGATCATGCTGATGTTCTAAAAGTGACTGTCTTCCTGTTAAAAGGTTTAGCCTCTAACCTCTCAGCTGATGAGTGGGACCCACAAAGAGCTAGATCTGGCTACCAGATCTTTCCCAGGGAATTTTATCAAATTCACTAACTGCCTAATTATGTGGATATGTACTAATACAGCTGGGATTTTATGTTTAGTTGTCTCTCAACTCATCAGGATTTCATTAGTGGTTACATAAGATGTCCCAGACTTCTTACAGAAATAACTATGAAAAATAATACAATACAAAAGAAAAAAGGAAAAGATCTCATACCTTTTGGTACTATTTGGTTTGGTTTGTTGCTTTGTAATCTCTTCCAAAGCAAGGATGGGGCTGCAGAATAATTGCCCACTTTTTCTTATTATCCTTTGCTTCATGGAAGTTAGACTATTCCATTCTCGAACAAATCGCAAAATCTGGCAGAAAAATGAAAAAAGAGTTAGCAGTTAACTGGGCATCTTTCTTTCAAAATAAGGCTGTTAACGACTTGAGAAATTGATGTCTTGCTATATCCCTGAAACAGGCTTTTGAGTTCCACAATTTAAGGCTTGATTAATATAGTTTTCATAACTTTATTATAAACTATGACTAGGACACCTAGTGTATGCCATTAACATACACAGGAGTCAACAATAATGTGCTCACTGAGACCAAAAGAGATCTAGAAGCACATACTCTAGCAGCAGCCAAGGCAAAATTGGTCTTAGAGACAGTTGGTCTTGCAGTGGTGGCAGAGTGACAGTACAACATCTGAGAATCATTTTGTATCTGATGACTGAATTCCTATGGGAAAAAAGGTCATAAAATCTGGGACATTTTTATTAGCATTGCTCTTACTTATTAGTCAGTCATACACATCTAGCTATTTACTTACTAGTCAGTCATACACATCTAGCTATTTACTTATTAGTCAGTCATACACATCTAGCTATTTACTTATTAGTCAGTCATACACATCTAGCTATTTTGGGGGTGAATTTGAGAGTCAGGTTTTCCTTTATGACAGCTGCAGCTGACCACTGGGCAATGCTTAATTTCTACTCAAAGGGTAAAAAAAAAAAAAAAACCATTATTTTCTTGTTAAAAAAATATAATAAAGGTAGATTGCATGCTGGGTCACTCTTGCCCATGATGACCCTTAGCAGTGAAGGTAACTCAGTCACAAACCATCATAAGGCCTCCCTGGCAGTTACCTGGCCTGGAGGGGCATGCTGGTGCTTCTGACAATGTCAAGAGTTACCCAATGTGTGATTATCCCTGCTCTCAAAATTTGTCATTGTTAGAACTTAACTTTAAAAGATAAAATGTGATTCTGACAGATACAAATATCACAGTTGCTAATCCTGTGAATGAGAAATTAAATGATGTAAGGATAATTCTATCTACAGACACAGCAGCTCTAGGTGTGATCATTTACCAAGGAAACAGATTTCACATTTATTCTTAGCACCAAGGCAATTAATAGACACTGCCTGGATAAAAAATGCAACCAGCAATTTGATTCTGCAATAGGCCATGAAGCACTTTTTATTAAACCAAAATGATTGCTAAAATTCCTAAAAACTCTGCATTTAAAATTAATGTAACTATTTTATTTAAAACTGTTCTTACCAGTGAGCGATTCTGTTTCAATTGAAAACTTGCTGGTAAGTCTTCCCAAAGGTCCAATTTTATATTCAAAGGAATGAAATTACAGTTCATCTGTTTTCCTTCCTGATTACAGATTAGGAAGACATTATTAATCCATTTTTTATCAATAGGTACTAGAAAATAATTAATTATGCTGTAGTATGTCCAAGTTCCTAAAAGATAAATTGGTGGCACATTCTAGGTGGTACATTCAAAGGTCTACCCAACATGGCTCCTTGGAAGGATGGGAAGGTGAGAGTGTGTGTCCACACTGCCCACACCTAGCCTAGGCCTTCTGCCTTCAGCTGGGGATGTTGTGCTTACTACCCTGTCTTACTCTTCTCTTTTGCCTAATCTTGGAAATATATATCGAAACAATGAAATTTGTACATTGTCAATTGATTCAGAAGAATATCACTTCCTTGAAGTTAACAGTAGTGCAACCATTTTCAATTCACAAACTTATTTATAATCATTGAAAAATATGTCTCATATTAAAGAAGGGCACTAAGAAATAATCTGAAAAGCCCTCAACAAATGGGTTGCTATACCTATCTACCGTTACAGGAATGACAAACTAGAGAAATTATTTAAACATTTGCTTCCCGAAAGCAATGTTTCAGTGTTGGTCCAAGAGGATTGAGTCAGTGGCACCACTGGAGAGTAAGTGGACCTCCATTCAGATTCCAATAATCAGCTACACAATATGCTGAAATCTTAAGAGTAAAAAGTAACCAGGTACAAGGTATAGTCAATTGAACATAAGTTGAGGTTATTTCTTTTGTGAGGGAGAAGAGCATCTTATACAAAATCTATTATACCAGTAACAGCTGAAGTCATATTCTAAATCTCTTAGCCCAAAAGAAATTTCACAGCTCCCATAAAAAAAATAAGTTCTTACTTCTTAAAAATGTAGACATATAATTGCAATTTGTAAGTCTAAATATAGACAGGTAACTATAATATTTAAGTCTAAATTCAGATATGTAGTTGTAATATATATTCTAAACCCCAGACTTGGGATTATGGAAAAAATGAACACAGCTGGCATAGGACGCTACATATGTGTTACCAATCTGTCTTTTAAGGGGCATATTCTTAGGTAGGGAACTAGGATTTTAAGTCAAATTTCTTTTTTTCTTTTTTTTTGGAGGATGATATGTTTTTTTATTTACCTTTCATTATAACCACTTCTTCCCTGAAGGGCCACAAGCACCTCTCAGGTCAGTGTCATTTCTCAAACTACAGATCCTTTGTTTTCTAGTTACAGTCCCCATCATTCTGTCCATTTCGTCTGTGGACTAGACCCATCATGTCCGGCCTGGTAAGGACCACAATCTTCAGCCACATTCCCAGTCAAAGAAAAAGACTACCCCAGCACTCCCATCCTATAAAGACTCAGGAGACTCCCAGAACCTGCCAGAAGGTCACTCCAGAAGAGACCTGGGAACTCATCCCAGGTTGTATCCCAGTATGCACGAGTCTTCCACTGAGTGTGATCACTGGGTTAAAACATCCATACAGTCTGGTGCAGTGGCCATGCCTATAATGCCAGCTACTGGGAGTATGAGTCAGGAGGATCACATGTTTGAGGCCAGCCTGGGCGACTTAGTAACATCGATTTCATAAAATACACAAGGCAGAGTATTTTCCCCATCACTCCTAAGAAAATCCTTTGACTTTAAAGGACCAGGTGTAACAGCTGAATGGAGGACATTCACTGAATGGACTCCATCCACTTTGGTTTCTTGCATTATTTGATTGAACTGATTCAGAGACAGAATCACTTTTCCAGGAATGAGAAACTAAAGGTGGTACTACCCTTTCAAGGAAATATGTCCTGCTATACTTTGAGTTGAATTTTCATTTAAATTTATCTTCATTTTCTTCTATATCAGTCTATTAATTTTTCTACTGCATTCTAAAGTCACAAAATGAAGCTGTTTGACCAAACCTTGAATCCTCCAGTTCCCTCACTTCGGTCAACCGCCTTCGAGAAATTCCAGTCAGCGACTGGCCCCAAATTTCTACTTCTAGATTTTACTTTGTTTTTTTCTAAAGTAAAAAGGAAAGCTTTCATCTCAACTGTAGCTGTGAAAAGATGAGTCAGCATTTTATCTGTTTAGTTTAGAAAATCATAGCAATTTAATAATAACATTTTAAGGATATATAAGTATCTAAAACAGTCACAAAAATACATTTGAGGAGCTGGGGCTGTAGTTCAGCAGTAGAGCATTTGCCTAGATGTGTGAGACATTGGGGTTTGATTCTTAGCACCACATAAAAATAAACAAATATAATAAAGGCATTCTGTCCATTTATAACTGTAAAAAATTTTTAAAAATACATTTGAGATTACTGACAGAAATGTCAAGAAGATGAAGTAGACTAAGCTACACAGGCTAGGTGGTAGAGTGAGACTATCACTGTAGTTTGGTTGGTAGCAGGCACACTCTAGCTTCTACTAGGAATTTGTAATTTCTTTCCCTGTCTTCACCCCAAAGGGGAAAAAGTAGTGATAAGATTATCCAGGAAGCTGAGCTTTCACTGTACAGAATAAAATGTTTTGGGACTGGGGTTGTGGCTCAGTGGTAGAGCGCTCGCTTAGCACGTGTGAGGCACTGCGTTTGATCCTCAGCACCACATAAAAATAAATAAATAAATAAATAAAACAAAGGCATTGTGTCCATCTACAACTAAAAAAATATTTTAAAAATGTTTAAAGAATTTAAGGGCTTCTAAACTCCTGGTGTGCTCTGACTGTTGGCTGCTTCTTGGCTTCTCCATCTTCAAGATCCTCTGGGAATCACTTCTGTTCCTCTCACATGATGGTTTGAGAGGCACCACTTAGAGCTCTCTGATCATAAGGGATGAGCATAGCTCAGAAACTTAAATATGCCTGGAAAGGAGCAGAGTCCTGGATACTCCCCTGCCAGGCTTGCCACCTCTAGAGGCTCCACAGGGTGGGCCTGGGTCCATGCCTACAAGAGGAACATCAACTACTACCTAGCTTGGTTCTTGGTGTTTCGATCTTGCTGTAGTCCTGTGCTGGATATGGCTCGGAGTTTGGCATTGTGATCTAGTCACTTCCTTCTAACTGAAGATTATTATGTGGCTGGCTGGCTGGCTGACTGCTTATCTATCTATCTATCTATCTATATTTGGTTTAGTAGAAAAACTGTAACTGAAAGTTTGATTAGCACCAACATAAGTTATATTTTAAAAAAGCATTCTTTCAACAGAATGCACCATGGCTTTAAAAAGTCTGGAATTTTATTTTTACTTATAAAGATTAGAAATGTGAAATTGTAGGCCCAATGAAAGTATTTAAAATCTTTTAAATTTTAATTTAAAATTTTCCCTCAAATATTTTATCAGTTTAATGTGGACAGTTTCTCATGTGGTCTCCAAGACACTCTCAAGGAGTCCACAAAGTCACAAGTGTTTTTGTAATAGTAATAGGATATTATTTGCCTCTTTTTTTTTTTTTATTGTGAACAAATGGGATACATGTTGTTTCTCTGTTTGTACATATAGTGAAGGCATACCATTGGTATAATCATACGTTTACATAGGGTGATGTTGGTTGATTCATTGTTATTTTTTCCCCTTCCCCCCACCTCTCCCATCCCTCTTTTCCTTCTATACAGTCCTTCCTTCCCCCATTCTTGCCCCCCTCCCTAACCCTCACTCTAACCCTAAGACTAACCCCTCCCACGCCCCATTATGTATCATCATCCACTTATCAGCGAGATCATTCTTCCTTTGGTTTTTTGAGATTGGCTTATCTCACTTAGCATGATATCCTCCAATTTCGTACATTTGCTTGCAAATGCCATAATTTTATCATTCTTTATGGCTGAGTAATATTCCATTGTATATATATGCCACAGTTTCTTTATCCATTCATCAACTGAAGGGCATCTAGGTTGGTTCCACAATCTGGCTATGGTGAATTGAGCAGCAATGAACATTGATGTGGCTGTATCTCTGTAGTATGCTGATTTTAAGTCCTTTGGGTATAGGCCAAGGAGTGGGATAGCTGGGTCAAATGGTAGTTCCATTCCAAGTTTTCTAAGGAATCTCCATACTGCCTTCCAGAGTGGTTGCACTAATTTGCAACCCCACCGGCAATGTATGAGTGTACCTTTTTCCCCACATCCTCGCCAACACCTGTTGTTGCTTGTGTTCTTGATAATCGCCATTCTGATTGGGGTGAGATGGAATTTTAGGGTTGTTTTGATTTGCATTTCTCTTATTACTAGAGATGTTGAACATTTTTCCATATATTTGTTGATTGTTTGTAGGTCTTCTTCTGTGAAGTGTCTGTTCATTTCCTTAGACCATTTGTCGATTGGGTTATTTGTAGACTTGGTGTTGAGTTTTTTGAGTTCTTTATAGATTCTGGAGATTAGCGCTCTATCTGAAGTATGATTGGCAAAGATTTTCTCCCACTCTGTAGGCTCTTTCTTCACATTGCTGATAGTTTCCTTTGCTGAGAGAAAGTTTTTTAGTTTGAATCTATCCCAGTTGTTGATTCTTGCTTTTACTTCTTGTGCTATGGGAGTCCTGTTGAGAAAGCCTGGTCCTAAGCCGACATGTTGAAGATGTGGACTTACATTTTCTTCTATAAGATGCAGGGTCTCTGGTCTGATTCCGAGGTCCTTAATCCATTTTGAGTTTAGTTTTGTGCACGGTGAGAGATATGGGTTTATTTTCATTTTGTTGCATATGGATTTCCAATTTTCCCAGCACCATTTATTGAAAAGACTATCTTTTCTCCATTGCATATTTTTGGCCCCTTTGTCTAGTATGAGAAAATTGTATTTATTTGGGTTTGTGTCCGTGTCCTCTATTCTGTACCATTGATCTACCTGTCTATTTTGGTACCAATACCATGCCGTTTTTGTTACTATTGCTTTGTAGTATAGTTGAAGTTCAGGTATTGCAATACCCCCTGCTTCATTTTTCCTGCGAAGGATTGCTTTAGCTATTCTGGGTTTTTTATTCTTCCAGATGAATTTCATGATTGCTTGTTCTACTTCTGTAAGGTACATCATTGGGATTTTAATTGGAATTGCATTGAATCTGTATAGCACTTTTGGTAGTATGGCCATTTTGACAATATTAATTCTGCCTATCCAGGAACATGGGAGATCTTTCCATCTTCTAAGGTGTTCTTTAATTTCTTTCTTTAGTGTTCTGTAGTTCTCATTGTAGAGGTCTTTCACCTCTTTTGTGAGATTGATTCCCAAGTATTTTATTTTTTTCGAGGCTATTGTGAATGGGGTAGTTTTCCTAACTTCTCTTTCTGAAGATTCATCACTTATGTATAAAAATGCATTGGATTTATGAGCATTGATCTTGTATCCTGCTACTTTACTGAATTCACTTATGAGTTCTAAGAGTTTTCTGGTGGAATTTCCTGGTTCCTCTAAGTATATAATCATATCATCAGCAAATAGGGATAGTTTGAGTTCTTCTTTTCCAATTCGTATCCCTTTAATTTCTTTGGTCTGTGTAATTGCTCTGGCTAGAGTTTCAAGGACGATATTGAATAGGAGTGGTGAGAGAGGGCATCCCTGCCTTGTTCCAGATTTTAGGGGGAATGCTTTCAGTTTTTCACCATTAAGAATGATATTATTGAGGCAGGCCAAGATGGCGGACTAGAGGGCGGCTGCATTTCACGCTGCTCCAGGTTGCAAGATTCAAAAGAGGAGATAGTGAGAGACTTGGGACCAACTCAAAGCCGCCGGGTGAGTCTCTCCTGTTGGGGAGGCGTCCCAGATGGGGCGGTAGCCCCGGAACGCGGGGAATTTGTGAAGTGGAGTTGCTCGGCGAGATGCCCCTCCCCCCGCTGGAGCGGTAAACAGGGACAACTGGGATCATCGTAGAAGAGGCGGCTCAGCATAGCGCTTGGACTCGAGCAGCCGCTGGGGCTCCGGGCGGCTGCCTGGGGAGGAGCTGCGTGGCGAGCTGTTTGGACCCAGAACAACCGCTTCTGAACACCGGGGGGTTGCCCGGAGGAAGAGGAGAAGCGCGGCGGGACGCTTGGTCTAGGAGTGACTGCATCAGAACCACAGGCGGTTGCCAGAGGAGGAGCTGCGTGGTGAACTGTTTGAACTCAGATAGAGCGCTCCTGAGTGCCGGGAGGTTGCCCGGAGGAGGAGGAGGAGCGTGGCGTGTTGCTTGACCTGGGAGTGACTGCATCAGAGCCGCGGGCAGTTGCTGGAGGAGGAGCTGCGTGACGAGCTGTTTGAACTCGGAGCAGCTGCTCCAGAACACTGGTGGCCTGCCTGGAGGAGGAGAGCGGTGGGACGCTTAGTCTGGGAGTGACTGCATCAGAACCACAGGCGGTTGCCAGAGGAGGAGGCGAGTGGTGAGTTGATTAGACTAAAAGCGACCGCTCCTGAACACTGGTGGCCTGCCTGGAGGAGGAGCGTGGTGAGTTACCTGGTCTCGGAGCCACCGCTCCTGAACACCCGGGGGGGGCTACCCCAAGGAGGAGGAGGAGGAACAGGGTGGGTCACTTGGACTTGGAGTGACTGCCTAGGGCTACGAGAGGTTGGCGGGAGGAGGAGACGCAAAGTGAGTTGCTTGGACTCCTAGTGACTGCGTCGGAAACCGGGCGGCTGTCCGGAGGAGGAGGTGTGTGGCAGGTCTCTGGGTCTCGGAGCTATTGAACGGGGCTCCAGGTGGTGGCTCAGGGGAGGGGCTGCATAGCCAGGCGATTGGTGCAGAGCAAGGTCCCAGGAGCTAGGTGGCTTCTTGCTGGAAGAGCCGCACAGAGACACGCCTAGGGGCGGAGCGAAGTTTGCAGGGCGGCGGGCAGATTCTCTGGGAGAGGCAGCCTAAGGAGAATCGCCTGCGAAGGGTGAGGCTCCCAGGCCCAGGACGTAGGTCCGGGCCCCTGGGATCGTTGCAGAGGAAGACAGCCCAGCCCAGGGGGTAGTTGTAGATTGAGGGGAACCTCTAGGAGGGCAACTGACCAGCGAGACGTCCCCACCGAGTGACTCTTCCTGGACGGGGGAGGTTTTCCCACAGGGACGGTAAAGCCAGAGACATAGGCACAAACAGGTCTTGCCTCAGCCCGCAGTCTAGTTCCCCATTGGATGACCATTGGTCAACAAGTGGAGGCACCTCTGCCCACTAGCAGGGAATATACGCCACCTGAGGGTTACCACACCTAGAGAGGCAGCTTCTTCGTGGAGCTCTGCATTATCAACCTCCTCCAAGACTTCAGGCTACTGAAGGATAAGAGGGGATATACTAGCAATCTTCAGGGACATTATAAGTTGATAGAGGAAATCTGCAATATCTTAAGACCCACTGATTCCTGAACAATATGAGAAAACAAGGGAAGAAAATGCCCCAAACAAATCTAGATGTTACATCAATAAAATCCAACGACAGCATGGGAGAAGAAATGACAGAAAGGGAGTTCAGAATGTACATAATTAAAATGATTAGGGAAGCAAACGATGAGATGAAAGAGCAAATGCAGGCATTGAATGATCGCACCAATCGACAGTTAACAGAGCAAATTCAGGAAGCAAAAGATCATTTTCAATAAAGAGTTAGAGATATTGAAAAAAAAACAAACAGAAATCCTTGAAATGAAGGAAACAATAAACAAAATTAAGAACTCCATAGAAAGCATAACCAATAGGATAGAACAGCTGGAAGACAGAACTTCAGATATTGAAGACAAAATATTTAACCTCGAAAACAAAGTTGAACAAACAGAGAAGATGGTGAGAAATCATGAACAGAATCTGCAAGAACTATGGGATATCATGAAAAGGCCAAATTTAAGAATTATTGGGATTGAGGAAGGCTTAGAGAAACAAACCAAAGGAATGAACAATCTATTTGAAGAAATAATATCAGAAAATTTCCCAAATCTGAAGAACGAAATGGAAAATCAAGTCCAAGAGGCTTATAGGACTCCAAATACACAAAATTACAACAGACCCACACCAAGGCACATTATAATGAAAATACCTAACATACAAAATAAAGACAGAATTTTAAAGGCTGTGAGAGAAAAGAACCAAATTACATTCAGGGGGAAGCCAATACGGATATCAGCAGATTTTTCAATCCAGACCCTAAAAGCTAGAAGGGCCTGGAACAACATTTTTCAAGCTCTGAAAGAAAATGGATGCCAACCAAGAATCTTATACCCAGCAAAACTTACCTTCAAATTTGACGATGAAATAAGATCATTCCATGATAAACAAAAGCTAAAAGAATTTACAAAAAGAAAGCCAGCATTACAGAACATTCTCAGTAAAATATTTCATGAGGAAGAGATAAAAAACAAAAAAGCAAATCAGCAAAGGGAGGAATTATCCTAAAGGAACTGTCAAATAAAGGAGGAACCAAGATGTGTCAAAAATTTTAAATATGAACCAAATGACTGGGAATACAAATCATATCTCAATAATAACCCTGAATGTTAATGGCCTGAATTCATCAATCAAAAGACATAGACTGGCAGATTGGATTAAAAGAAAGATCCAACAATATGTTGCCTGCAAGAGACTCACCTCATAGAAAGAGATACCCATAGACTAAAGGTGAAAGGATGGGGAAAAACATACCATGCACATGGGCTCAGCAAAAAAGCTGGAGTATCCATCCTCATTTCAGATAATGTGGACTTCAAGCCAATGTTAGTTAGAAGGGATAAAGAAGGACATTTCATACTGCTTAAGGGAAGCATAAATCAGCAAGATATAACAATCATAAACATCTATGCCCCAAACAGTGGCTCATCCATGTATGTTAAACAAATCGTTCTCAATTTTAGAAACCAAATAGACCATAACACAATAATACTAGGTGATTTTAACACGCCTCTTTCACCACTGGACAGATCTTCCAAACAAAAATTGAACAAAGAAACCATAGATCTCAATAACACAATCAATAATTTAGACTTAACAGACATTTATAGAATATACCATCCAACCAAGAGCAAATACACTTTCTTCTCAGCAGCACATGGATCCTTCTCTAAAATAGACCATATATTATGCCACAAAGCTAATGTCAGCAAATACAAGAAGATAGAGATGCTACCTTGTATTCTATCAGATCATAATGGATTGAAGTTACAAATTAATGAAAGAGTAAAAAACAGAAACTACTCCAACACCTGGAGATTAAACAATATGCTACTATATGATGAATGGATAACAGAAGATATTAGGAAGGAAATTAAAAAATTCTTAGAGGTAAACGAGAACAAAGAAACATCATATCAAAATCTCTGGGACACTATGAAAGCGGTATTTAGAGGAAGATTTATTTCATGGAGCGCATTTAATAAAAGAAGTAAAACTCAGAAAATAAATGACCTAACACTACAGCTCAAAGCCCTAGAAAAAGAAGAACAGACCAAGACCAAAAGTAGTAGAAGACAGGAAATAGTTAAACTGAGAGCTGAAATCAACGAAATTGAAACAAAAGAAACAATACAAAAAATTGACAAAATAAATAGTTGGTTCTTCGAAAAAATAAACAAAATTGATAAACCTTTAGCCACACTAACAAAGAGAAGACGAGAGAAAACCCAAATCACTAAAATTCGGAATGAACAAGGAAATATCACAACAGACACGACTGAAATACAAAACATAATTAGAAGCTATTTGAAAATCTATACTCCAACAAAATAGAAAATTTCGAAGACATCAACAGGTTTCTAGAGACATATGAATTGCCTAAACTGAACGAGGAGGACATACACAATTTAAATAGACCCATTTCAAGTAATGAAATAGAAGAAGTCATCAAAAGCCTTCCAACAAAGAAAAGTCCAGGACCAGATGGGTTCTCAGCCGAGTTCTACAAAACCTTTAAAGAAGAGCTCATTCCAATACTTCTCAAAGTATTCCAGAAAATAGAAGAGGAGGGAACTCTCCCAAACTCATTCTATGAAGCCAATATTACCCTGATTCCTAAACCAGACAGAGACACATCGAGGAAAGAAAATTTCAGACCAATATACTTAATGAACATCGACCCAAAAATTCTCAACAAAATTTTAGCAAATCGCATACAAAAACATATTACAAAGATAGTGCACCATGATCAAGTGGGTTTCATCCCAGGGATGCAAGGTTGGTTCAACATCAGGAAATCAATAAATGTCATTCACCATATCATCAGACTTAAAGTCAAGAATCACATGATTATTTCGATAGATGCAGAAAAAGCATTTGATAAAATACAGCACTCCTTCATGCTCAAAACACTAGAAAAAATAGGGATAGTGGGAACATTCCTTAACATTGTAAAGGCCATCTACGCTAAACCCATGGCTAATATCATTCTAAATGGTGAAAAACTGAAAGCATTCCCTCTAAAAACTGGAACAAGGCAGGGATGCCCTCTTTCACCACTCCTATTCAATATCGTCCTTGAAACTCTAGCCAGAGCAATTAGACAGACCAAAGAAATTAAAGGGATTCGAATAGGAAAAGAAGAACTCAAACTATCCCTATTTGCTGATGATATGATGGTATACTTAGAGGAACCAGGAAATTCCACCAGAAAACTTTTATATCTCATAAGTGAATTCAGTAAAGTAGCGGGATATAAGATCAATGCACATAAATCTAAGGCATTTTTATATATAAGCGATGAATCTTCAGAAAGAGAAATTAGGAAAACTACCCCATTCACAATAGCATCGAAAAAAAAAAATACTTGGGAATCAATCTCACAAAAGAGGTGAAAGACCTCTACAATGAGAACTACAGAACACTAAAGAAAGAAATTAAAGAAAACCTTAGAAGATGAAAAGATCTCCCATGTTCCTGGATAGGCAGAATTAATATTGTCAAAATGGCCATACTACCAAAAGTGCTATACAGATTCAATGCAATTCCAATTAAAATCCCAATGATGTACCTTACAGAAATAGAGCAAGCAATTATGAAATTCATCTGGAAGAATAAAAAACCCAGAATAGCTAAAGCAATCCTTGGCAGAAAGAGTGAAGCAGGGGCTATCGCAATACCAGATCTTCAACTCTACTACAAAGCAATAGTAACAAAAACGGCATGGTATTGGTACCAAAATAGAAAGGTGGATCAATGGTACAGAATAGAGGACACGGACACAAACCCAAATAAATACAATTTTCTCATACTAGACAAAGGGGCCAAAAATATGCAATGGAGAAAAGATAGCCTCTTCAACAAATGGTGCTGGGACAATTGGAAATCCATATGCAACAGAATGAAACTAAACCCATATCTCTCACCATGCACAAAACTAAACTCAAAATGGATTAAGGATCTCGGAATCAGACCAGAGACCTTGCATCTTATAGAAGAAAAAGTAGATCCAGAGCTTCAACATGTCGGCTTAGGACCAGACTTCCTCAACAGAACTCCCATAGCACAAGAAATAAAAGCAAGAATTAATAACTGGGATAGATTCAAACTAAAAAACTTTCTCTCAGCAAAGGAAACTATCAGCAATGCAAAGAAAGAGCCTACAGAGTGGGAGAAAATCTTTGCCAATCATACTTCAGATAGAGCGCTAATCTCCAGAATCTATAAAGAACTCAAAAAACTCTACACCAAGAATGTAAATAATCCAACTGACAAATGGGCTAAGGAAATGAATAGACACTTCACAGAAGAAGATCTACAAGCAATCAACAAACATATGGAAAAATGTTCAACATCTCTAGTAATAAGAGAAATGCAAATCAAAACCACCCTAAGATTCCATCTCACCCCAATTAGAATGGCAATTATCAAGAATACAAGCAACAACAGGTGTTGGCGAGGATGTGGGGAGAAAGGTACACTCTTACATTGCTGGTGGGGCTGCAAATTAGTGCAGCCACTCTGGAAAGCAGTGTGGAGATTCCTTAGAAAACTTGGAATGGAAACACCATTTGACCCAGCTATCCCACTCCTTGGCCTATACCCAAAGGACTTAAAATCAGCATATTACAGAGATACAGCCACATCAATGTTCATAGCTGCTCAGTTCACAATAGCCAGATTGTGGAACCAACCTAGATGTCCTTCAATTGATGAATGGATAAAGAAACTGTGGCATATATATACAATGGAATATTACTCAGCCCTAAAGAATGGTAAAATTATGGCATTTGCAGGCAAATGGATGAAATTGGAGAATATCATGCTAAGTGAGATAAGCCAATCTCAAAAAACGAAAGGAAGAATGATATCGCTATTAAGTGGATGATGACACATAATGGGGGGGGAAGTGTTAGTGTTGGGGTTGGAGTTGGGTTTAGGGAGGGGGGCAGGAATGGAGGAAGGAAGGACTGTATAGATGGAGGGGAAGGGTGGGAGGGGAGGGGGGGAAGGGAAAAAATGGCAGAATGAATCAAACAACATTACCCTATGTAAATTTATGATTACACAAATGGTATGCCTTTACGCCATGTACAGACAGAGAAACAACATGTATCCCATTTGTTTACAATAATAAAAAAAAAAGATCCATATCCAAAAAAAAAAAAAAAAAAAAAAACAAACCAGATTTCAAAGATTTTTTCCAAAAAAGAAGAATGTAAAAGACTCTCCTGTATTTTTTACATTGTCTATAGATTGAAGTAGCACTATTTTGGATAAAATGTGTTTTTAAGGCATATTGTTAAAGTTGATTTCACCTTTTATTTTCCTCGTGACTATTAGAAAAGTTAAAATGGCAAAAAAAAAAAAAAAAAAAAGAATGATATTATTTGCCTATTAAACTCTCATTGTCTCATCAGATATTAAAATTTTCTAGTAGCTACGATAATATATCATACAAAACAAATGCAGAAGCAGATAAAAGAATCCCATTATTTTTTATTGAGACTTTAGAGAGAACTGCCAAAAATGTAAAATAGTGCCTTTTTCTCAATAAATATTTTTCTGTTTTTGAAAATATAACTTATTTATCATAAAAACATGCTATTTATATGAATATATAATGGTTTACTGTTGTTACTTTTAAATGGATTAATACATGAATATTTTTTAGGGTCTTTATTTTAATTTTTTTTAAAGGGCAGTCAGTGTGGGTAATTAGGAAGACCCTATTACAAAATGAGAAATAAAAAGGACTATGGGATATAGTTCAGTAGTAAAGCACCACTGGGTTCAATGCTAAGTACCAAAATAAATAAATAAAAGAATCTGCCATTAAACTGCCAGAATGCTTATCTGCCAGCTTCCTGGCTGGCAGCTTCACCATTGGGATCCACTAGAGTGTCAGAGCTAAGGGCATCCCGGTCCCCTTTTTTAATTAAAGCATTATAATTATACATAGTAGTTGGGTTCATTTTGACAAAATTATACATGCAAGGAATTTGATTTTCATTTTCCTTTTGAATACAGTAAATATCAGTGTAAACAAAAGTTCTTTGGGGTCCTAAACAAATTTTAGGAGTAAAAAGGAGTCTGAAACTAAAAAGTTTGAGTGCCACTAAAGTAGGTTATGGCAGGAAACTGAACAATCATATACAAAGGTTTTCACTTTTATTTTGCATAGAGAGATGAGTTAGGCTTCTATAAAGAAGCACCTGCTTTGGCTCCTTCAAATGATCAGTGCAGGAACTAACTTATTGAGAGTTCATGAGGATTGGACACTGGGCTAGGTGCTTGATAGGCCTTAGCTCATTTTATCCTCGAAACAAATCCCCTCCACAGTTTATAGCTGAAGAAATTGAAGCACAGAGCAGTTAACCGTCCAAGATGATAGTAAAAGATTTGAACTGAGACAGCCTTGTCCCGAAGTCAATGCTCTTAATGACTAGTCTTGCCTCTGATTGTCTTTAGATTTAACGCAGGAATCTGATGACTATCTTTAAGGAGGAAAAGAACTAGCTGCCTATCTTATTGTTAATAAAATTAAATATCTTCACTGAAAAACTTAAAAAGGAAGCCATTTTTATGTTTCAAGCTACAGATTCTGCATGATGCTTACCTTAGTATAGAGGTGAATCCGGTCAGTATTCTTACTTGCACAAAACATTAAGGTATCATACACTGGCAGAGTGTCCAAACTCTGTAACTGCTCTAAATAAAGAAGAAAGAGAATCTGAAGCCTTGTCTGCCCTCTACCTAAAATAGCTTATTTTAACCTTTTGTTAGAATGATGAAATAACTTGGTGGTACACTCCTGTAATCCTAGCAGTTTGGGAGGCTGAAGCAGGAGGACAGTGAGTTCAAAGTCAGCCTCAGCAAAAGTGAGATGCTAAGCAACTCAGTGAGATCCAGTCTCTAAATAAAATTAACAAATTAGAAAAAAAAGAGGGGGGCTGAGGATATGTCTTAGTGGTTAAGCACCTCTGGGTTCAATCCCTGATACCAATAGAATAAAAATAAAATAAAATAAAATAAAACAAACATATTTTGTAAACAACATGTTTTCAGGCTTGAAGACTACCATGTAACTCAAGTTTTATCTTAAACTAGACATGTTAATTTTCTACATAAAATAGATTAGATTGGATGATTTCTTTTTAAAAAACTGCAGTGAACCACACAGATTTCTTAATTTGCCTTTCATCTCTAAAATTATAAACTTTGATACCAATTTATAGCATCCAAAAAATATAGATGCTTTAAAAAAAATCACTGTTAAGAGTTTTGAAAGGATGAATGGAGAATTTAGACTTTTAGAGACAATTTTAAGGTATTAACTATTTCAAAAATTATTAGAGATAACACTTCTACCTATATAACTCTATTTTATTTTTTAAAACATAAAACAATGGTTTTCAAAAGTCAAATCCAATTATCCCAAACTAAACATTATTTCTTCTTCAAATAGAACAAAGACACTTTATCATCTTTAATGAATGCTAGCCATGTCTTTTCCAAAAGATATCCCCTCATTCAAATCATGAAAAACAAACAAAAACCGAAATAATGCTACTCCACTCCCCGATAAAAATACCACTACTTCAAGTGTGATAAGAAAGTCAAAATAAAATAGAAAATAATGAAGAGGAAAAAATGATGCTTATTTGAAATGACAGAATCAAACCATCATTAATGATGCAGAGAGCTATTAACCAGAGAGGGAAACTGAAGAATCTTTAGGGTTTGGCATCTATTCTTATTCTTTTGCTTCAGTTAACGTGTGTGTGAGTGTGTAATGTGTGTATCATCTTAAACTTTCTTTACAATTTCTTTTCTGGGTAGTCCAAATTCTTTCTGGTATTCCATGGCCAATAACAAAGCTAAAATCTACCATTCACATGCATTGAGATGGGAATCTGATTTTCATTCATATTAGGTGCATGAGCTTAGTTAGAACTATACTACTACTGTATTATTGCACATGAGGTACACGCATTGTTATTACTATGTGTATTGATTTTAACTAACTTTGAGATGTCTTAAAAATTTCACTATGATTTGGTATCAAAATGAAAAGTCAGCATAGATCAAAAAACTAGAATATAGAGCAGGAAAATGTAGGTTTGATATTAAAGAAGCAAATGTGTATCACAGGGAAATAACCACAATTTCTTACTTTCTTGCAAGGAATGACTGAATGCTTCATGGGATCTAAGAAAAAGAGATGTCTACAAATAGAAGAAGCTGCTACATTTCGTTATTGAGATGTGCAAAAGATTTTTCCATTACAATGCCAAGCAAAGCAACTGGAGGCATGAGATAATGCCAAAACCTCAGAATAAACAAATGAACAAAAATGTCAAGATGGAATGGCCTGGTCTAGGCTATCATAAACATATTTTGTCATAGTTTAATTGTCAGAGTTTTTTCTTTCTTAATGCTCCATAAAATAAGTGCATTTAATAATCAATGTGTCTTCAACTTTGAAGAACTATGCACTGATGCTCAAAGATCAAAGAAGTCATTCTTTGGGAAAAAGAATTATAAGAACAACTCCAAATCAGCTAATATTCATTCTTGGTAGCTGACAGCTAGATTAGAGGAATATATTTCTCTTTTCAGTGTTGTCATGAAAGGTAATTTTATGGTTCAAAAATACAGATGATGCACCTTTGGAAGATAAATTCATCCTTCCAGACCTCTGGAATTCCAGTTAGAACAAAACTACTGTTCCAGAGTACTACATGTTACTCTGGTTCTAAAAGAGCAAATTTCAGAAGAATAAGCATCTTAATATAGTATGCCTCTTTTGTTTTCTGTTTTTAATTCTCATTAGTGGGAAGATGTGAAGCATATCTCTTAGGTGGAATTATCAGTCCAAAGACTTGAAAAGTCAAAAACAAAACAAAACGAGGACAGGCAAGGAAGGAAATGCTGGCATTGTCTGAAATGGATGAGGCCAATGTAAATTTCAGTGTCTGAGTTGAATTTCTAAGTCTGGTGATTTTTTTTTTTTTTAAGTACTGTCAGTATAAGCTAAAACATGTCTCCATCAAGAGACCAATTTACAGCTAACAAGTCAATGTTTCCTTGTTATAGATGAAGACTCTTGGCCCAGTTAATAACTGCCAGGCGATGATCCTACTCTGTAGTTCACTTAGCTATATGCTGTCCTACAACCAGAGCTTCATCAGAACTTGAGTTTATTCTCAGCAGGAACAAGGAAACTGGACACAAGAGTATACCCCACCTGAGTCTATCCGGTCTACTTGAAAGCTGCTAAAATTAGAACTAAGCAGGATTCACTTTAATATATTCTTGGGAAGTCCTTGGGGAACTGAAGGAATTGAAGGAGTGAAAGAAGAAAAGAGGATGCTTTGAGCTCAGAAATTCCTTAATGAACATTTCATTTTAAAGCTATGAATCTGATTCCAAATTATATCAGTGTTAAACAACCACAAAGAAGAAAGATTTCAGGAGTTTTGAGTTGGTTTTACTAGGAATATCAGTCTGTAGGTTACTATGGTCACTAAATGAGTAACAAGAAAAACAACCCAAAAGTGCTCACGGACTTTTGCCAGTTGGCCCATAAAAGATAGTGATGTATGACTACAGGCTGGTATTTGCTAATCATCACAGCTATAAATAATGAATGGAATCAAGCAATAAATAAATACATCTGAAACACTAGATGGTTGGCTCCAAGTACAGTTATGATTCATATAGTCTTAAAATTATGTACCTTAAAAACAATTTCACAAATTAAAAAAATGCCAATTAAGAGTAGCCATTTAAAAGACTTCATATGTAAATAATTAATGATTTATTAAGGGGTTCTTTAATAATCTGCTAATCTTACTATTTTGTCCAAAATCACTTCCCCCAAATCAAAATAACATACTGCTAGTGTGCATGGGCTAGGTTTGGTTGAGGCAGGACAACAGGCCTGGTGGCAAAACATGCAGCTATTTATTGGTTTTGCTCCATGTGTGATATCTGAATGCCAACAGACACACTCAGCAGTTCTAGCCATCTGGTGTTTAAGAATGTGGTTATGAATGGTTGGCATTTTTAATATAAAAGGGAATAAAAGGCATCTGGAACAAGGTATCAATCACATATTCAATAATAGTGCTATGTGTTAAAGAACATGGTTATTATTTGGACACTAGAAATAGAAACAAGTCTTACCATTATCTGATTGGGCCATAAGTCTGTCTTCCCCCTCAACTTTTGACACTTCTTCCTTGCTTTCAGCCAACTGGTCAGGTTCAGACTGTGTAATGATTTGTTTTTCACAGTCTGAACTAGTCTGAACTTTTTTAGAGATGTCTTTCTGAGAATCATCTTCCTGGATATGGTTGAGGCTGTCTGTTTGAAGAATTATTTAAATAAAATAATTTATACTTAAAAGTATAGTTAAAACATTATAGCTAGGTCTTAAAAAAAAAAAAAAAAGAAAAAATAGTTAATTGCTTGTTCCTTCTTTCAAAATGTTTACCAGGAGCCTACTATTTGCCCAGAACTAGGTTGATAGAAAGATAGTAAGGAATAAAAGAGATAAAATCCTCATTTCCTGAATATTCCATTCTGGAGATAGACAATAATGTAAGCAAATAAATAGTGGATCTTTAGATAAAGAGAACCAAACTGAATTATTACGACTATGGGAATTGGGGGTTGGGGAAGGCAATGAGGAAATGTTGGAATTCAAAAAAAATTAAAGGAGCAATATTTAAAAATCATATAGAGCAAAAGTTGTCAAGGCCAAGCTCTCAGAGGAATTCCACTGGATCTGAGAGCTGTCTATGAACCTAGAAGCCTGGTCCAGGGCTTGTATTTTTGAATTAGATACTAAATGTGTCTAGAGTCCACTAGAGAGTTCTAGGCAGAAGAAAAATAATGCTCTCATTTTTTAAAGGATCACTCTGGCTAGTTTTCATAAAAGGATCACAAGGGGGAGGGGTGACTAGAAGGGAGGTTCCTGAGGCCTGGGACAAAGATGATGGTGGGTTTTGGATAGGATGGTGACAATAAAGAGAATGTGGCTGGAATCAAGATTTATTTTAGAGGTTACTTAATGGATTAAGTGTGGAAGGCTCAACTCACAATAGGTTTTTGGCATGTAGGGAAGATTGGGGAGCATATTTGGGTGCTTAATATGACAGTGGTGATTAGCCAGGAATTCTGTTTTGAACATGTTAAGATTGAGGTTCCCATTAGACATCTAGGTGGAGATGTTACATAGGCCACTGGCTATATCCAGTCTGCAATTCAAGTAGGAGACATAAATTTGTATGATTTGAACTGTAAGTTGTTAATTATAAACTACAGACGTTAAGAACAAAGCATAAGGAAAGAGGTACATATTTATAAATATTAGCATTCAATGTATATTATACCACACATTCTCTAATGTATTAGAGACTGTATTAGCAACTATTACAGATTGTAATATTCTAATATTGCTCCTTTAATTTTTTGGATTCCATCCTTTCCTCAAAGAGTTATATGGAGAGCACTGTTTTAAAAAGCAGATGAAGAACTGGGGAGAGTTGTCCTAGCATGCAAGAGGTCCTGGGTTCAACCCCCAATACCACACACACATTAAAAAAAAAATTAGATGAATTAGAATTGACACTCCTTTTTAATACTTTTGGGGGTCCACCTAAATCAAGGTTGAAAATTATTATACCAAATTATAGTAATGTAATTTGAATAATTACAATTTTAAGTTATGGTAATACCACTGTTACTCAGATACTATTTCTCTCTAAAAAGATTTTCATATCACAACAGGTAGTTCAGCTGGGAATGGTGGTGCACACCTGTATTCCCAGCAACTCGGGAGGCTGAGGTAGGAGAATTGCAAGTTTGAGGCCAGTCTCAGCAATTTAGCAAGACCTTAAGCAACTTAGTGAGATTCTGTCTCAAAATAAAAAAATAAAAAGGGCTAGGAATGTGGTTTAGTGGGAAAGTGACCCCTGGGTTCAATCTTCAGTACCAAAAACAAAATAAAATCCAAACAAAAAAAAACCATTAAAGAGTAGTTTATACTCATGAAGGTAGTTTTCTTGAAGTTGCTTATTAAATTATAGGTCTAGGAATTTCACTGTTGTTCTTCGTATTATAAAGGAAAAAATCAGAACTATAAAATCTATATAATACTATGATTTTTCTTGCTAAGTCAATTAACTTACATACTTAATGTGAACTGAAATTATTTTATAGTCAGAAAACACTTTATTTTTATTGACTATACCAGTTGCAAATTACATGGGGTCATGCTAATTGTGACAGGGATATTATATGGAATAAGATTTGGTTCCAATTTAGTTTGCAGACAACAGGTGCTTACATAACAAATATAACCATCCAGATGGCAGACTTGTCAATTTTGGTATGAGCACCCAGAATAAAAGAAGAAAGGCTTAGCTACTGATTACATTAAAACTAAGAGAGTAAAGGAAAGCAGGAAGGAAAAAAATTTTTTTCTTTTTTTTTTTTTTTCTAGTGGTATGGGGGATTAAACCCAGTGGTGTTCTATCACCAAGCTACACCCCCAGCTCTTTTTATTTTTTGAGACAGAGTCTCCCTAAGTTGTGGAGCTTGGTCTCAAACTTACAATCCTCCTGCCTCAACCTTGTGAGTCACTGAGATTACAGGCATGTGCCACTACACCTGATTAGGAAGGAAAATGCTGTAATATCAGAGTCTATATCTTAATTGAGTCTTTGTCAATGACAATATTCCAAAGAATTAATGTATAATGGAAAACTAGATGTGAATGATTATTACCACTGATAAACAAAATGAGTATTTCTAAGTTTCCAAAACTGTCACTTGGCTTTTTTTTTTTTTTTTTTTTTTTTTTTGAGCCCAGGAGTGCTTAACCACTGAGCCACATCCCCAGGCTTTTTATTTTTTATTTTGAGATAGGGTCTTGCTAAATTGCTTAGGGCCTTGCTAAACTGCTGAGGCTGGCTTTGAACTTGTGGTCCTCCTACCTCAACCTCCCCAGCCACTGGGTTTACAGGTGTGGGCTACCATGCCTGGTTCAACTTGGCATTTTTCATCAGCATAAAAATGCTTTCTAAAATTGGAAACAAAAAGAATACTAATGATCTTTTTCTTATGATAATCAGGGGCATTGATAACCATATTAGAAACTAAACATCAGGAAATGACATATCATGCTATGAAAACATACTTGAGGTATGTTTATGATTTCTAACTTTAAAGATTATATGTTTTATAATCCCTGAACTTCAGAGGCTGAGGCAGGAGGATCCCAAGTCCAAGGTCAGCCTCAAAAATGTAGTGAGACCCTTGGTAACTTAGTGAGACCTCATCTCAAAATAAAAAAATAAAAAAGGCTGAGTATGTAGCTTTGTGGTAAAGTACCCCTGGGTTCAACACCCTGTACCAAAAAGGAAAGAAAAAAATGTGTTACTAAAGAATGAACTTATAAAATGGATATCAAATTCATTCTTGAAATCTCTATGGAGGAGCTACTAATTATCTGCTAAGCAAAAGTATGACACAATGTTTACTGAGTAGGTAAAGCACTGAATTATTTTGCTATTTAAACATAAAAATAATCTATAATTTCCTTAAAAACAAGTATATCTAAATAGGAAAGAAAGCAGAAGGTCTATGACTATAAGGCATATTTGCTATCATAGCAACAGAGCTTCTATTTCTGCCCACTGAATTCACATCCTGCTGACGTTAATCAGAAATGTCCATTTGTGCCAAATTAATGTCATATCATAGACACTTGGGGATATACATTCGTGATAAAACCAGGAGTTTTTCACATTCTACAAGGACAGATTCACGGTCTTCAATATGTGAAGTTCTTAATCCATTTTAAAAGCTAAAGTCAGTGCTGAGTCACACTAAGCTTTGGTAACAGGAGTCTCTAAGAGCATAGGTTATCACCAGCCCCCACCTCTACGGTCACCTTCTGATGTACTCACCAGCAATGCCTTGAGGATTCTCACAAATTTCACAATAAGATAATAATGAATTATTGATATAGGTGCAGAAACCACACTGCCAGTTCTTTCCAGGAGGGGATGGGATGGTTGTTGGAGACTTGGCCTCATGGACACCTTTCATGAATGCAGCTTTGGTTTGCCCAGACTGTGACGGTTTCTCCTCTGGTAGGCTGCTGTGGTCATGGGTAGTGACTGATTTCGATCTTTTAGTTTCAGGTTCAAAATCACATTCATAATCAATGATATCCCTTGATGCCACTATGGTATTTTTCTCCTGGAATATCCTTGATTCATCACAAGAGGTCTCCAACTGTCTCTTTTTAGGTTTTGGTAAAAAGAATGATCGAATATCATGCTGTTTTTCTTTTTCAAACTAGGAAAATCAAAGAGTTATTAAATTAAGAAGCAATCATTCCTCCTAAATGAAAGAGTTTAATAAGGCATCATCATTAACCATATTCCATTATCCTTTGAAAACCTTTTTGGAAATGAATTAAATTATGCTAGGACTTTTCATATATATAGAACATCATTATGACATTCATGTATTTCTTATCTTTCTTTTATCTTAGCACTTACCATGTGCCAAGCACCTTACATATATTAACTCACTTAATCCTCATGCCAGTTCTGTGAGGTAGGTACTATTATTATTCCCATATTTTAGATAAGGAAACTAGAGCTTTAGAGGGTTAATTAGGTAACATGGCTAAACAAGCTATGTAATGAAAATATATTTCATAAGCTATCTTAGCTAGATGTATGTCAGAGAAAGAAGGCAATTATTTATTTCAAGTCAATCAAGAACCTAAGCTGGGCAGTAATCCAAGCCTGTAACCCCATGACCCAAGAGGCTGAGGCAGGAATATCACAAATTCAAGGCTAGCCACAGCAACTTAGCAAGCAACTTATTCTTAGCAAGCAACTTATTGAGACCCTGTCTGAAAATAGAAAATAAAAAGGGCTAGGGATGTACCTCAGTAGCAAAGTGCTCTGGGTTCAATACCCAGTAACCTGCCCCCTAAAAAAAAGAACCTAGAAAAATGCTTTCATGCCCAGACTATAAACAAAGCATTCATAAACAATGCTCCTTGTAGTAAAATGTTACCCTAATCAGAAAACATTTGAAAACAGCATTAAAACTATCAATTGCTTCTTTAATAGACACATATAAATAATTATCTTGTTTCTAAGAACTGTTTAATAATTACATTATTTCTAAGAAATAGATTTCCTTTGTCTAAGGACCCCTACATCAATATCTGTATTTTTCATCTTCTTTTCAATGTATAAATCTCAATTTCCTAATGAGAGAAAGTATAATAACTATCTCCATGATCAATTAGTTAGTTGTTAAGATAAATTAAAAGAGTTAATTTTAGAGAAGACCTGCTATGGACTAAATTAGGAACTATGTTGGACACACATTGTGGCAGACTGAATTTTCAAAGATGATCACATAAATTCCTACCCCATCTCACTTGCTCTTTTCACAATGTGACACTAATGTGCCTCCCTCCACAGAGAGGTGAAATCTATGTTCTTCTCCCCTGAACCTCGGTAGACCTTTTTAACTGTCACACCCCCTCTGAATGCAGTTAAAGTGATACTGTGTGACTTCTTAGGCCAGGACACTGAGGGTAGTATGGTCTCCAACTCCATGCTGACCCACTCTCTCACTCTCCCTTTCTCTCATGGAATGCTTCCCTTTGGAACCCGTCACCATGTTGTGGCAAAACTCAGACCACATGGAAAAATCATGTGCAGATATTCCAGTTGACAGCCCAGAAAAAAGGTCCACAGGTAGCAACCAGCTGGCATCAACTGCCAGACATATCAGTGAACAAGCTTTCAGATGTTACTAGTCCCCAGTTTCAAGATCTTCTAGCAAAGGTCACAGTTATCATGGAGTAGACCTATCATACCTGTTGTACCCTGATTGAATGTGCATCCACTGATAACCTGAGAAATAATATGTGGCTATTTTGTTTTAAGACACTAAGTTGTGGAGAAATTGGTTATGGAGTAATAGATAACCAAGAAACTATAGGTAATGACAGAAAATACCATGTAATTATAAAGAGATATTTTACATAATGGATTTTATCTGTACTTCTTAGTAGTATTGCATAACAAAGATTTGGCAAATTCATAGAGAGAGAAAAATTAATGGTTACTAAGAGCTGGAAGAAAGGGGAAATGGGAGGCTGTTTCTAAATGATTATAAAGCTTCCATTAGGGGTAATGAAAAAGTTTTGGAAATATCAAGGATGGTTGTACAACATTGTGAATATAATGCCATTGAACTGCGCATTTAAAAAATGGCTAAAATGGAAAATTTTGTGTTAGTGCAATAAAAATGTTTTTTAGAAAGAAAAACAAAAGGAAACAAAGATAGAATGGAAATTTTACCTGTATATGGGAAAATTAAAATGTATTATTATAGGGAAAAGCACTTCCCATTCCTAATGATAATCAGAAACTACTTCAAAAATTTATACTCTAATACAATAGAAAATCTTGAAGACATTAACAAATTTCTAGACATATGACCTACCCAAAATGAATCAAAAGGACATAGACAATTTAAACAGACCAATTTTAAGCAATGAAATTGAAGAGACCATCAAAAGCCTACCAATTAAGAAAAGTCCAGGACCAGATAGATTCTCAGTCGAGTTCTACCAGACCTTCAAAGAAGAATCAATGCCAATAATCCTCAAATTACTTCATGAAATACAAAAGGAGGGACCCTTCCAAATTCATTCTATAAGTTAGTATCAACCTGATACCAAAAGCAGACAGACACATCAAGGAAAGAAAATTTCAAATCAATTCCCTGAGGAACATAGATGCAACAATTCTTAATAAAATTCTGGAAAATTGCATAATAAAAACAGATTAAAAAGATAGTGCAACATGATCAAGTGGGGTTCACCCCAGGGACACAAGGTTGGTTCAACATATAGAAATCACACCAATAGACTTAAATATAAGTATCACATTATTATCTCAAAAGATACAGAAAAAGCATTTGACAAAATACAGCATGTTCAACATGACAGAAAAGCTAGGGGTAGTAGAAACATACCTCAACATTGTAAAAGTTATATATGCTAAACCCAAAGCCAATGTCATTCTAAATAAGAGA
This sequence comes from Sciurus carolinensis, assembly GCF_902686445.1. Taxonomy (NCBI): domain Eukaryota; kingdom Metazoa; phylum Chordata; class Mammalia; order Rodentia; family Sciuridae; genus Sciurus; species Sciurus carolinensis. Next base: position 87,519,614 of record NC_062215.1, read on the forward strand.
AAAATTGAAAGCATTCCCCTTAAAAACCAGGACAAGACAAGGATGCTCTCTTTCACCACTACTACTTAACATTGTCCTTAAAACTCTAGCCAGAGCAATTAGAAAGAAGAAATTAAAGGGATAAAAATAGGAAAAGAACTCAAAATATCCCTATTTGCCAATGACATGATTTTACATTGAGAAGACCCAAAAAACTCCACCAGAAAACTTCTAGAACTCATAAATTAATGCAGCAAAGTAGCAGTATATTAAATTAACACCCCAAAATCAATTGTGTTCCTATATGTCAGTGGTGAATCAACTGAAAGAGAAATAAGGAAAACTACCCTATTCACAACAGCCTCAAAAAAAAAAAATTAAAATATTTGGGAATCAATCTAACAAAAGAGGTGAAAGACCTCTACAATGAGAACTACAGAACACTAAAGGAAGAAATTGAAGAAGATCTTAGAAGACGGAAAGATCTCCCATGCTCTTGGGTTGGCAGAATTAACATTGTCAAAATGGACATACTACCAAAAGTGTTACAAAGATTTAATGCAATTCCTATTAAAATTCCAATGACATTCTTTATGGAACTAGAAAAAGCAATCATGAAATTCATTTGGAAAAATAAGAGACCCAGAATAATCAAAGCAATCCTTAATAAGAAAATTGAAGCAGGAGGCATCACAATATCAGAACTTAAATTATACTAGAGCCATAGTAACAAAAATGGCCTGGTATTGGTACCAAAACAGACATATGTAGACCAATGGTACAGAATAGAAGACACAGAGACAAATCCACTTAACTATAGTTATCTCATACTAGACAAAGGCACCAAAACATACATTGGAGAAAAGATAGCCTCTTCAACAAATGGTGCTGGGAAAACTGGAAATCCCTATGTAGCAAAATGAAATTAAACCCCTATCTCTCACCCTGCACAAAACTCAACTCAAAGTGGATACGGGACTTAGGCAGTAGACCAGAGACCCTGCACCTAATAGAAGAAAAAGTAGGCCAAAATCTCCACCATGTTGGCTTAGGAACTGACATCCTTACAAGACTACTAAATTGCAAGAAGTAAAATCAAGAATGAACAAATAGGGGCTGGGGGTTGTGGCTCAGTGGTGGAGCGCTTGCCTGGCATGTGTGAGGCATTGGGTTCGTTTCTTAGCACCACATGTAAATAAATGAACAAAATAAAGGTCCATAAACAACTGAAAATACATATGAAAATAATTAAAAAAAAAAAAGTATCACCAAATGGGATGAAATCAAACTAAAAAAGCTTCTTCACAACAAAGGAAACAATCAAGAACATGAAGAGAGAGCCTACAGAATGGGAGAAAATCTTGGCCACCTGTACCTCAGATAGAGCAGTAATCTACAAGATATATAAAAAAACTCAAAAACTTAACACTAAAAGAAAAAAAAATCAATAAACAGGCAAAGGAACTGAACAGATACTTCACAGAAGAAATACGATCATACTATCGGTCAACAAATATATGAAAAAATGTTCAACATCTCCAGTGGTTAGAAAAACGCAAATTAAAACTACACCAAGTTGGGCTGGGGTTGTGGCTCAGTGGTAAAGTGCTCACCTAGCATGTGTGAGGCCCTGGGTTCGATCCTCAGCATCACATTAAAATAAACAGAACAACTAAAACAAAAAATATTCAAAAAACTACACCGAGTTTCATCTCACTGCCGTCAGAATGGCAATTATCAAGAATACAAGAAATAATAAATATTGTCAAGGATGTGGGAAAAAAGGTACACTCATACATTGCTAGGGGGACTGCAAATTGGTGCAACCACTTTGGAAAGCAGTATGGAGATCCCTCAGAAAACTTGGAATGGAACCACCATTTGGCCCAGTTACCCCATTCCTTGGGATGTAAAATCAGCATACTATAATGATGCAGCCACATCAATGTTTATAGCAGCTCAATTTGTAATAGCTGAACTATGGAACCAAAATAGGTGCCCTTCAACAGATGAATGACTTAAAAAATGTAAGATATATATATATATATATATATATATATATATATCTCAATCATATATTTCTCATAAAGAGAAATGAAATTATGGCATTTGTCAGTAAATGGATGAAACTAGAGATTATCAAGCTAAGTGAAATTGGCTAATCCCAAAGAACCAAAGACTGAATGTTCTCTCTGATTTGTGAATGCTAATTCACAATATAGGGGGATATAGGGAAAAAGAGAAGTACTTTGGATTAGACAAAGGAGAATGAAGGGAAAGGAGGGGGGTTGAGAGTAGGAAAGTTAGTAAAATGAATTGGACATGACTTTCCCATGTTCACATATGTTCATATATGAATACATGATCAATGTAATTCCACATCATGTACAACTAGAAGAATGAAAAATTGTACACCATGCAATAAGTTAAAATACATTCTATTGTCATGTATTAATAAAAAGAACAAATTAAAAAAAAAATCCAGTGCTGAACTTAAACTGATTGGAATATATAAAATAAATGAAGTTTTTACCTTGTGGGGGGAAAAGAAGAAAAGGGTGAAGAAAACAGATAAGCAGAAAGAGCTTGCCGTTTTTTTTTAAAGGTAAAAAATAAAGATAGTTAAACATTGAAAGAAAATGTTATATTCTATACAATAAAACTGCAAAGAGACCTTGAGGATTTTGAAAATACTGACAAATGTTTGGCAAACAAAAGTCTATTAGCTATTTCAAGTTATAGCATGCTGATTATATCAGGTGGGTAAACTTTCTGAGTCCATGCTTGTTTTGAAATGAGTTGAGTTTGTCCTCATCCTTAGTGGTTATGCTGGGCATACAAATCTTTTTTCTTTTTGGTACTGGGGATTAGACTCAGGGATGCTTAACTACTGAGCCACATCCCCAGCCCTTTTTACATTTTATTTTGGGGTCTTACTAAGTTGCTGAGGCTGGTATTGAACTCAAAATCCTCCTTGCCTCAGCCTCCTGAGTGGCTGGGATTATAGGCATGCACCATTGCTCTCAGCTGGGCGTACAAATCTTCAAAGACATTGCTGCTTCTTCCAGCATTGGATGATAGTGAGGATATGATTCCCCTGTAAAGTTACAAACTTTGTCTTCATTTTAGAGGCTTTCTGGAACTTCTTTCTATCACTAGTGTTCTAAAATTTCATAACAATCTATACCTATGTATCTATATCATCTATATTTATATATGCCTTACCTTATTTATTTTGAATAATATTAAGGTTAGCTATTGGGAATTTCTATGATTCTTTGATAGTTTCCTCCTTTTCGTTTACTCTTTTTTTCGGGGATTCCTGTTAGTATAGTGTTGGATCTATACATTTATGTCTTACTTGACACATATTTTCCTTTTTTAAAAATCTTTTTACCCTGTAAACACTTGGAGTTTTCTCTTTCAACTCTTCTACAGAATTACTTTAGTTTGGCAGTCATATTTTTAACATCCAAAAGTTCCCTTTTATTTCCCGATCTTTTTTGATAGTATTCTGGTTTTATTTACATTTGCAGTATTATCTTAAATCTGAAGTTACTAATTAGAAGTTTTTAAAAGATTATCTTCAGGATCAATTTTAGTATCTGTTTACCCTGTTTATGCTACAGATTTCTTGCTAAAATACCCAATGACCCTGGTTGCCCTTCATATTAAGAAAGAGGATAGCAGGTTGGCCTGGGAACTCAGGACACATGGGGCTTATCACCAAGAGGATTTGATTTAACACACTGAATGTGGAGGGTGAGGAAAATGTTTGAGTCCTTAAGTGATTTTCAGAGCCCTAGATTTATGACTTGTAACATGATACAGATATTTTCAGTTGCTATAACAGGAAACAGGAAGATAAGTAGATTCATCAGAAAGCCAAAAAGAAGTAGTAAGGAAACAAGTTCACTTTTTGACATGTAAGAACAGGTTGGTACCATGATGGAAGGTTTTGGGAGACTAATCTGGAGTCCAAGAGAAAGAGACAACTGAATTTTGCCTTCTAGAAACCACTGCCATACACAGGTGGATAAAGTTATAGGACTGGATGTCATGACACATAAAGGTAGTTTGAAAAAGTAAGAAAAAGTGAAAGGAAAGGACAGATAACAGGGGAACAACATTCTGAGGAAAAGTAACCCAGAATAAAACTCAAAAGGAAAGATCAGGAGGGCTGAGGCTTTAACACATGTGGTTTTTCATTCATCACACTAGGTGTTTGGTAGGTATTTCAATCAGAATTTGTGTCCTTCAGTTTGGGGACATTTTCTTTTTCTTCCTTTGTCTTTTCATTCTGTATCACCTCTTAAGGGAAAAAACCTCCGAAATGGGATCATTTGGTTTTCCTCACATTTTCTCTCTCCATTTGTTATTTCTGAGTGATTTCTTCATTATCTCTTCCTTCCTCATTGAATTACGAATTTCTGATACTACAACTTCAATTTCTAAGAGTATTCCGTTTGCTGTTAATTTCCTTTCTTATTCTTGTTTTCTGGGCACAATATTTCCTTTTATTTCTCTGTGGTTATTAATGATAGTTTTTGTTTTACTGTCTTTCTTGGCTTGTATGTTTGCTTTTCATGAGTGTGGCTTTCCTCCATGCCTGGTGGTCTTTCACTGTGTACTTATTTAAGAAATAAGACATTCAAATGCTATGGGACATTCCATGTGAGAGACTTCGTGTACAGTCATCACTGTTCTGGGGGGTATCACTTAACAGTCTCAATACATTTTTCTTAACCTAGTAATTCTTTCCAAAGAGGACACAGTGCTAGCCACCAGGGAGCTGATCAGAGAAATATGATAATGATCTTACCATTAATTAAGGAGTCTTTTGCTTAATCTGCTTGTTTTCCACTTAGTGCCTTACTCCCTCGACTGCCTCTCTTCCTAAACATACTTTTTAAAACATTTTAAAAGAGGGGCAAAATAAAACAGGTCAGTATAGCCATACACATAAAATATATAACAGGCTGCTCTTATGTTATTTAAATAATGTTTAAAAATTTAGGAACTTTGTTCCATTCTATATTTTAAAGAATTTGTTTCTTTAAAGGTTTACTTCTTCACCTTTCCACCAATAAAATAAAATTGTTTAAGATTTGTTAAAAACAAAAGCAATCCTAACAAACCAAACCAAACCAACAACAAAAGAAACCTTCCCCCAAAAGAGAATTCTCAGGGCCTTCAAGTAGAGTTGAGCTCCTTAATTGAGTTATTTAATTGAGTTATTTTTAAAAAAAAACTTCTTTTACTACTTAAGCAATGATTAATTTTGGAAAATAGCATATGAATAATTCTTATTACATGTTAGAAGCAGGTTGGAAGGAAAGGTTAGGAATAACTTATAGAAATTACCTCTGCTACTATGGGAGTTTACTAATAGTGCACGGGAATGATCAACCTGGGTGCTGCTCTAAAAATGCATGCCACTTGGGTAACAATAAACTGAGCTTTCAGCATGTAAAATTCAGAAAAGGAAGGAGTAGAAATCATTCTAATGATTTCTTGACCAAAGAATATACTAAGAAGATAATTTTAGCAAATAGAAAGATTTGCAATGTCCTTGGCTAATGTAATGATGGACAAAGTGGGCAATAATTAATGTTGTCACAGGCAGTGAACTTTACAACTTATCGTCTTGGCCACAGAGCTACCAGAAGCTAAAAGACCTAACAGGAATAAAGATTTCCTCTGAGGAGAGCAGATAGAAATCTGATTCATACCATTAGTTATGATTTCTGATTGTAGCCTCTGGGCAACGGGGCAGGAAGTTCATTGATGAGGTTTCTTTGACATTAAGCAGCTCTGATTGATAGAAAAACAAATGAGAAACTCTCTTTGCTATATCCTAAAGATAATAATATGAGCTGAATGGGAATAAAGAATGGTTATTGGCTTACCAAACATGAGTTTTTAATTTGCAACCCATGGGCTTTTCATATGACCTTGGATGGCCTTGAAGTGAGTCTGTGAAGCCCCCAAAATTTGACTACAAAATATTATGCACGTTGCACATTCATGTGTATTTTGAGGGGGCAGTTCTTTAATTTTTCCATAGTCTCAAAGGGATTCATGACCCAACTAAGATTACAAGATCAGAATAAACTATCTCAAAATGCACTTGTGGTTTTAAAGCTCCATTTCTTTCCTCATTTGTTTACAGTAAAGAGGGATTGAGAATTCACATGTCAATATACACATGGGTAGTAAACCTAACTTTTTAAAGGAAACAAATGCATGAGGTCTTTTAAATACTTCATGAAAATCCCTCTGTCTTCTCTCATGATAATTTTTAAAAACTAATGAATACCTATAGAGAGTAACTCCTAGGCAGGCACAAAACATGCTACCGAACAAAGAAAGTAGTGTTTGCATAGTAAAAAAGAGGGGAACTGTTGCTGGGGTGAAGAGAAGAAAGCACAGGGATTCCAATGGCTAGGAAATTACCATACTGGCAGAACTCAAAGAACTTGAATGTCACCTAGGTCAGGTGATGTTTTGAGACAGAGATAAATCACCACTAATTTCTCAAGCAGGTTTCAACAGGTATTTGGGACATGGCTGATTAATAATAGAAGACAGAAACTTTTAACAACGTGCTGATTTATAGATACATATACTAAATATAAATGTAAGATTTCTGTCTGTAAGATGCTTCTAATGATTGTTATGTTGTCCTTTCAATAATAAGTTTTTTAATAAAGTGTTCATTTTTAGTGGAGTTGGTAATACTTCTAGAGCTGTCAGTGACTTTACTAATTAAAGCATCTGAGAAAAAGAAATAATTTTAAACAATTCTTTCCAAATAAATATTTTCTAAAAATGTTAGATTAAGTAATAACATGATTCCCTGACATTTAGCAGATAAAGAAATAACCTTATTGGTGTCACGGAAAAGGAACAGAATCTTCAAATTCCAATGCCAAGCTAATAACTAAATATTAGGCACCCATACCAAACCGGCAGGCTGACGTTTTAAAAACTAATGACTTTATTATTGTTATCATTTTTCTTAGTGGCAAAGATAGGCAGGAACACAGAAAGACAAAATATTTTTATGGTCTGGTAAAGCTTGCTTACTGCATAGCAAGAATGAATTAAAAAGTCTTTTTATCTTTTTTTTTTTTAATGCTAAAACTTTTACTTTCTTTTTTTTTGTTGTAAACAACTGGGATACATGTTGTTTCTCTGTTTGTACATAGAGTAAAGGCATACCATTTGTGTAATCATAAATTTACATAGGGTGATGTTGGTTGATTCATTCTGTTATTTTTCCCCTTCCCCCCACCCTCCCATCCCTCGTTTCCCTCTATACAGTCCTTCCTTCCCCCATTCTTGCCCCCCTCCCTAACCCTCACTCTAACCCTAAAACTAACCCCTCCCACGCCCCATTATGTATCATCATCCACTTATCAGCGAGATCATTCTTCCTTTGGTTTTTTGAGATTGGCTTATCTCACTTAGCATGATATTCTCCAATTTCATCCATTTGCCTGCAAATGCCATAATTTTATCATTCTTTATGGCTGAGTAATATTTCATTGTATATATATGCCACAGTTTCTTTATCCATTCATCAACTGAAGGGCATTTAGGTTGGTTCCACAATCTGGCTATGGTGAACTGAGCAGCAATGAACATTGATGTGGCTGTATCTCTGTAATATGCTGATTTTAAGTCCTTTGGGTATAGGCCAAGGAGTGGGATAGCTGGGTCAAATGGTAGTTCCATTCCAAGTTTTCTAAGGAATCTCCATACTGCCTTCCAGAGTGGCTGCACTAATTTGCAACCCCACTGGCAATGTATGAGTGTACCTTTTTCCCCACATCCTCGCCAACACCTGTTGTTGCTTGTATTCTTGATAATCGCCATTCTGATTGGGGTGAGATGGAATTTTAGGGTTGTTTTGATTTGCATTTCTCTTATTACTAGAGATGTTGAACATTTTTCCATATGTTTGTTGATTGTTTGTAGGTCTTCTTCTGTGAAGTGTCTGTTCATTTCCTTAGACCATTTGTCGATTGGGTTATTTGTAGACTTGGTGTTGAGTTTTTTGAGTTCTTTATAGATTCTGGAGATTAGTGCTCTATCTGAAGTATGATTGGCAAAGATTTTCTCCCACTCTGTAGGCTCTTTCTTTGCATTGCTGATAGTTTCCTTTGCTGAGAGAAAGCTTTTTAGTTTGTATCTATCCCAGTTGTTGATTCTTGCTTTTACTTCTTGTGCTATGGGAGTCCTGTTGAGAAAGCCTGGTCCTAAGTCGACATGTTGAAGATGTGGACCTACTTTTTCTTCTATAAGATGCAGGGTCTCTGGTCTGATTCCGAGGTCCTTAATCCATTTTGAGTTTAGTTTCGTGCACGGTGAGAGATATGGGTTTAGTTTCAATCTGTTGCATATGGATTTCCAATTGTCCCAGCACCATTTGTTGAAGAGGCTATCTTTTCTCCATTGCATATTTTTGGCCCCTTTGTCTAGTATGAGAAAATTATATTTATTTGGGTTTGAGTCTGTGTCCTCTATTCTGTACCATTGATCTACCTGTCTATTTTGGTACCAATACCATGACATTTTTGTTACTATTGCTTTGTAGTATAGTTGAAGTTCTGGTATTGCAATACCCCATTTCATTTTTCCTGCGAAGGATTGCTTTAGCTATTCTGGGTTTCTTATTCTTCCAGATGAATTTCATGATTGCTTGTTCTATTTCTGTAAGGTACATCGTTGGGATTTTAATTGGAATTGCATTGAATCTGTATAGCACTTTTGGTAGTATGGGCATTTTGACAATATTAATTCTGCCTATCCAGGAACATGGGAGATCTTTCCATCTTCTAAGGTGTTCTTTAATTTCTTTCTTTAGTGTTCTGTAGTTCTCATTGTAGAGGTCTTTCACCTCTTTTGTGAGATTGATTCCCAAGTATTTTATTTTTTTCAAGGCTATTGTGAAAGGGGTAGTTTTCCTAACTTCTCTTTCTGAAGATTCATCACTTATGTATGAAAATGCATTAGATTTATGAGCATTGATCTTATATCCCGCTACTTTACTAAATTCATTTATGAGTTCTAAGAGTTTTCTGGTGGAATTTCCTGGTTCCTCTAAGTATATAATCATATCATCAGCAAATAGGGATAGTTTGAGTTCTTCTTTTCCTATTCGTATCCCTTTAATTTCCTTGGTCTGTCTAATTGCTCTGGCTAGAGTTTCAAGGACGATATTGAATAGGAGTGGTGAGAGAGGGCATCCCTGCCTTGTTCCAGTTTTTAGGGGGAATGCTTTCAGTTTTTCACCATTAAGAATGATATTAGCCATGGGCTTAGCATAGATGGCCTTTACAATGTTAAGGATCGTTCCCACTATCCCTATTTTTTCTAGTGTTTTGAGCATGAAGGGGTGCTGTATTTTATCAAATGCTTTTTCTGCATCTATTGATATAATCATGTGATTCTTGACTTTAAGTCTGTTGATATGGTGAATTACATTTATTGATTTCCTGATGTTGAACCAACCTTGCATCCCTGGGATGAAACCCACTCGATCGTGGTGCACTATCTTTTTAATATGTTTTTGTATGCGATTTGCTAAAATTTTGTTCAGAATTTTTGCGTCGATGTTCATTAAGGATATTGGTCTAAAATTTTCTTTCCTCAATGTGTCTCTGTCTAGTTTAGGTATCAGGGTGATAATGGCTTCGTAGAATGAGTTTGGGAGAGTTCCCTACTCGTCTATTTCATGGAATACTTTGAAAAGTATTGGAATGAGCTCTTCTTTAAAGGTTTTGTAGAACTCGGCTGAGAAACCATCTGGTCCTGGACTTTTCTTTGTTGGTAGGCTTTTGATGACTTCTTCTATTTCATTACTTGAAATTGGTCTATTTAAAGTGTGTATGTCCTCCTCGTTTAGTTTAGGCAATTCATACGTCTCTAGAAACTTGTTGATATCTTCGAAATTTTCTATTTTGTTGGAGTATAGATTTTCAAAATAGCTTCTAATTATGTTTTGTATTTCAATCGTGTCTGTTGTGATATTTCCTTGTTCATTCCGAATTTTGGTGATTTGGGTTTTCTCTCGTCTTCTCTTTGTTAGTGTGGCTAAAGGTTTATCAATTTTGTTTATTTTTTCGAAGAACCAACTATTTATTTTGTCAATTTTTTGTATTGTTTCTTTTGTTTCAATTTCGTTGATTTCAGCTCTCAGTTTAACTATTTCCTGTCTTCTACTACTTTTGGTCTTGGTCTGTTCTTTTTCTAGGGCTTTGAGCTGTAGTGTTAGGTCGTTTATTTGTTGAGTTTTACTTCTTTTATTAAATGCGCTCCATGAAATAAATTTTCCTCTAAGTACTGCTTTCATAGTGTCCCAGAGATTTTGATATGATGTTTCTTTGTTCTCATTTACCCCTAAGAATTTTTTAATTTCCTTCCTAATATCTTCTGTTATCCATTCATCATATAATAGCATATTGTTTAATCTCCGGGTGTTAGAGTAATTTCTGTTTTTTACTCTTTCATTTATTTCTAGTTTCAATCCATTATGGTCTGATAAAATACAAGGAAGTGTCTCTATCTTCTTGTATTTGCTAACATTAGCTTTGTGGCATAATATATGGTCTATTTTAGAGAAGGATCCATGTGCTGCTGAAAAGAAAGTGTATTCACTCTTCGTTGGATGGTATATTCTATAAATGTCTGTTAAGTCTAAATTATTGATTGTGTTATTGAGTTCTATGGTTTTTTGTTCAATTTTTGTTTGGAAGATCTGTCAAGTCGTGAGAGAGGCATGTTAAAATCACCTAGTATTATTGTATTATGGTCTGTTTGGTTTGTGAGATTGAGAAGGATTTGTTTGACATACATGGGTGAGCCACTGTTTGGGGCATAGATATTTATGATTGTTATGTCTTGCTGATTTATGGTTCCCTTAAGCAGTATGAAATGTCCTTCTTTATCCCTTCTGACTAACTTTGGCTTGAAGCCCACATTATCTGAAATGAGGAGGGATACCCCAGCTTTTTTGCTGGGTCCATGTGCATGGTATGTTTTTTCCCATCCTTTCACCTTTAGTCTATGGGTGTCTCTTTCTATGAGATGAGTCTCTTGCAGGCAACATATTGTTGGATCTTTCTTTTTAATCCAATCTGCCAGTCTATGTCTTTTGATTGATGAATTCAGGCCATTAATATTCAGGGTTATTATTGAGATATGATTTTTATTCCCAGTCATTTGATTCATTTTATTCATTTATTTGCTTATTTTTGACACGACTTGGTTCCTCTTTATTTGAGAGTTCCTTTAGGATAGCTCCTGTTTGCTGATTTGCTTCTTTGTTTTTCATCTCTTCATCATGGAATATTTTGCTGAGAATGTTCTGTAATGCTGGCTTTCTTTTTGTATATTCTTTTAGCTTTTGTTTATCATGGAAGGATTTTATTTCATCGTCAAATCTGAAGGTAAGTTTTGCTGGGTATAAGATTCTTGGTTGGCATCATTTTCTTTTAGGGCTTGAAAAATGTTATTCCAGGCCCTTCTAGCTTTTAAGGTCTGGATTGAAAAATCTGCTGATATCTGTATTGGTTTCCCCCTGAATGTAATTTGGTTCTTTTCTCTCACAGCCTTTAAAATTCTGTCTTTATTTTGTATGTTAGGTATTTTCATTATAATGTGCCTTGGTGTGGGTCTGTTGTAATTTTGTGTATAGCCTCTTGAACTTGATTTTCCATTTCGTTCTTCAGATTTGGGAAATTTTCTGAAATTATCTCATTGAATAGATTGTTCATTTCTTTGGTTTGTTTCTCTAAGCCTTCCTCAATCCCAATAATTCTCAAATTTGGCCTTTTCATGATATCCCATAGTTCTTGCAGATTCTGTTCATGATTTCTTACCATCTTCTCTGTTTGTTCGATTTTGTTTTCGAGGTTAAATATTTTGTCTTCAATATCTGAGGTTCTGTCTTCCAGGTGTTCTATCCTATTGGTTGTGCTTTCTATGGAGTTCTTAATTTGGTTTATTGTTTCCTTCATTTCAAGGATTTCTGTTTGGTTTTTTTTCAATATCTCTAACTCTTTATTGAAATGGTCTTTTGCTTCCTGTATTTGCTCTTTTAACTGTCGATTGGTGCGTTCATTCAATGCCTGCATTTGCTCTTTCATTTCATCGTTTGCTTCCCTTATCATGTTAATTATGTACATTCTGAACTCCCTTTCTGACATTTCTTCTGCCATGCTGTCATTGGGTTTTATTGATGTAACATTCAGATTTGTTTGAGGCATTTTCTTCCCTTGTTTTCTTATGTCATTCAGGTATCAGTGGACTGCTGAGATGTTGCAGATTTCCTCTATTGACTTATAATGTCCCCGAAGATTGTTAGTGTATCCCCTTTTATCCTTCAGTAGCCTGAAGTCTTAGAGGAAGTTGGTAATGCGGTGCTCCCCAAGGAAGCTGCCTCTCTAGGGGTGGTGGTCTTCAGGTGGGGTATAGTCCCTGCTAGTGGGCAGAGGTGCCTCTACTTGTTGACCAATGGTCATCGAAAGGGGAACTAGGCTGCAGGCTGAGGCAAGGCCTGTTTGGGCCTGTGTCTCTGGTTTTACCGTCCTTGTGGGAAAACCTCACCTGGCGGGGAAGACTCACCCGATGGGGAGGTCTCGCTGGTCAGTTCCCCTCCTAGAGGTTCCCCTCAGTCCACAACTACTGCCTCGGCAGGGCAGCCTTCCCAGGCAACGTTCCCAGGGGCCTGGACCTACCTCCTGGGCCTGGGAGCCTCACCCTTCACAGACGCATCTCCTTAGGTTGTCCCTCCTTAGAGAAGCTGCCCGTAGTCCTGGAACCTTCGCTCCACCCCTCAGCTTTTCTCTGTGTAGCTCTTTCAACAAAAGGTGCCTAGTTCCCCGGACCGGACCGTGCTTTTCCCCTAATCGCCTGGCTATGCAACCCCTCCTCTGAGCAGCCACTTGGAGCCTCATACATATGCTCCAAGCCCCAGTGACCTGCTGCTCGCCTCTTCCTCCAGGCAGCCACCCGGGTGTTCTGTGTGGGTGCTTGGAGACCAAGCAACTCACTGCGCACCTCCACCTCCTCAGGACAGCCCCCTCCCATTGTTCAGGAGGTTGCTGAGTCCAAATAGCTCGCCACCCAGCTCTTCCTCTGGCAGCCGCCGGAGCCCCGGCAGATTGCTCCGAAACCAAGCACTGTGCTGCGCGGCCTCCTCTGCCCTTTTTATCTTTTTATAACAATATTCTTGCACTTAGAAAAGACATTACAGTAATTAAGTTACAAACACCCTAAATCACCATGACTATTTGTCTTTGGAAAGAAATAATTAGAGTAAATAACCCTTTTAACGTGTGATAAAAAAGGAACTTAAATATAAGTGTTTCTAAAAAGGAGATGTGATCTGAGCCTACAGTGATTTTTATCACAAGATTCATGGAAAAATGTAATTAAGGCAACATGCCATGTCATGATGACTGAAAGAGGAACACATTTCTGTTTTCAGTTATACAGCTGACACTAAGTTATTGTGTTCCTGTCTTTTGTTCAATATTGATGTTGAAAAACAAAAGAGAAATATTGCCTTTGGTGAGAAGTGCCAGGAATAAAAACTGTAAAATTCTTAAGATGGTCATGATGATAGCATTAAAAGTCAGTTATTAAAACTGAAGGAGAGGAAAAGGAAATTTAGTAAAACTCATAAAAAACAATAAAGCACTTCAAAGCCTGGTGCTAGTCCACTGAGCACAGGCCACCAACGAAAGCACTGATGTCAGTTTTAACAGACTTTGATCAAAGGGTAGCTCTGCTAGAGACCATTACTACCTCATGTCATTCAGTTCCTGTTCCTATAAGAATTAATAAACCTCTGTTTTACAAATGGATGACTGGGACATCATGCTGGTCTCCTAAAGGATAAGAAATTGATGGCTAGAATTGCAATTAAAGAGCCCTCATTAATATTTGTAAACAAGTCAAGAAGAGTCTGTTTTCAAGGATATAGAGTGAAGGAAGTAGGATTTTAATCATCTAACTTAGAAAAAAATCTTAAATTATCTTAAAAAAGAAATGACTGGTAGGTTTTTCAAAAAAATTACATTCCAAAATGTCCATTCCCATGTAGCTGAACAAAATCTTGACAGTGATCTGATCTACTTTAAAGTAAAGTCAGTTTTCTCTGCAGGCTAGAAAAAATAGAACACAAGAAACTTACTCTGGTTTTTTAAAAAAGTATAAAATAAAAGGTAATTAATTATTTTATCAATGATATAAATACTAGTACATACAATGTCTCTGGAAATGGCTGTCTCTTCTAATAAAGACAATTAGAATTTATAGCAAAATATCATTATAATGTAATCTACAGATCACTATGTAACTTAAATGGTACAATTAATCAGCCAATGTTTAGTGTATACCTTTGTATCATAATTTGTACCATAATTTCTCTTTAAAGCTCCAGGTCTGACCTGGGACATCAGATGAGTACAGAAGCACCTCAAACCCAGGATGTCTGGAATGCATTCTTCATCTCTGTCCTTAAGCTATTCCTTTCCTACCACCACAATCTCTGCTCTTCATAGCTTGCCACATTAACTGTGAAATCCTGTTACAGACCAGTTTTGGACTAAACTGGATCTCTTCCTATTCCTTCAATCTGTCCTCTTCTTATCTACCTGCATGCATTTTGCTGTGGCATTTCCCTTAAATGCCTGCTTTAATCCCTTCCTTTTACTTTTTGCAAATGTTGCTATTAGATAAGACTTCACCTAGGCCTTATTTTGATGATTCCATCTCTGAACTGTATGAACTTTTTCTCTTCCTCTCTATCATTCTACTTTTAGGAGTTCAGGGTGGAATTGAGGGCTCCTGATAACCCTCCCAATCCCTGACAAAGGAACTAGCTTGACTAATAGACCTGTAAATGCCTAATAGCACCAAAGAAAAATTTTGGTAACAGGTATATTAAAGACACCAGTTAGAATCCAAGGCCAAAATTAGACTTCCATTTCTCACCTCAAATTTAGCAGCAGAGGAGATGGGACTTGGCATGCCCTTTCATTCTGCTCATGGTAGAAATAGCAAGCATAAGAGAGGCATATCTCTGGAGATCACAGCAACCCTAGATCTTTCTAGGCATGGCATGTGTGGGCTCCTCCCCATCTGGTTAGTGCCCAAGTTTTAGGCTTCTTCTTCTCTCCTTTGACACTTCTTGTGTGCCTTACACTCACACATTCATATGGAAGTCCCTTTCCCAGAATAGTTGGTATCTGTTCACATAGCTGTGCTTTGAGGGTGCTTTTGGTATTCTTTCTGCCTGAAATAGGACCTACTCACTCCCTTTGAACTCATCCTTCCAAATCTAACTCAGATGTTTCCTTAGGGAAACTCTCCTACATACACCAAGGGTTTTTTTTATTCTATCCTGTGTTCCCAGAGTCTGGTTTACATACCTCAATTTTCACATTTATTATTTTGTATTACCATGATTTTTTAAAATTACCTCTCCCAACTAAAGAGTAGGTTCCAAAGGAGAGCTAGCTATTTTCCTCATCTTTGCATCCTCAGAGGCAAGCATGTCTTTTTTTTAAAAACAGTTTTATTGAGATGTAAATTATATGCCATAAATTACCCTTTTAAAATGTCCAACTCAATGTCTTTTAGTAAATTCAGAGTTGTGCAACCATCACCATTGTTTAATTGCAGAACATTTTCATCACCTCAGAAGAAACCCCATACTCATTAGGCAGCAGTCAATTTCCATCCCTCCCTTCCCTAAGCCCCGAGCAAACATTAATCCATGGATTTGCCTATTCTGGCCAATACATATAAATGGAGCCACACAACATGTAGCCTTTGTGTCCATTTTTCACTTAGAATGATATTCTCAGGATCTTACTCCCTTTTAAGGTCGAATAATATTTCATTGTATGGATAAACCATATTTTGTTCATCAATTCAATTTAGGAACACTTGGATTATTCTAGCTTTTTGACTATAATGAATCACACTGCTGTGATATTCATGTACAAGTGTTTGTGTGGACATATGTTCTCAATTCCCTTGAGAATAGAATTGCTGGGTCACACAGACTCTGCTTAACATTTTTAAGAAACAGGCTGTTTTTCAAATGGCTGCAGCATTTTAGTCTCACAATACTGCATGAATGTGCTCATTTTTCTATGTTATTATCAATACTTCTTTTCTTTTTAAATTTTAGTCATCCTATTGGGTGTGAAGAGGTATCTCACTGTGGTTTTTATTTGCATTTCATATAATCTTAATAAATGTTGGTATGATGATCTTTGAATGCCTGTATAGAGTACACATCTCATAAACACTGGCAAAACCAAACCAAAGTGTTTCAATGTTCTGAATATTTCACAAATATTTATGGAGGGCCCACAGTGTGCTAACTCTAAAGGATCTTCTAGAGTCTGGCAAAGGTAGATAGCTGACTTTATAGCAAAAAGGTCAGGGTTCAAATCCCAGCTCTGCTATTTATTGTTTGTAGGAACTTGGGCAGATTGCATATCCCTTCTGAACTTTAGTGGGGCATGGTAACTATACTACTTAGTGTTGCTGTGAAGGTTAAATAAGATCCTGCATATTAAGATAAGGGTTTAGCATGGTGGTTACATGGAATAAACTCTCAATACAGGTTAATTATTATTACTTAAGTCATAAAGGTTAACAAGACAAATGTCTAATAACAATATGAAATGTTATGATTATATTTATGTCTGTATCCACAATAATGAGGCTATACCATGATGCTTATTATTAGGCTACTGTGCTCACTAATCACATAGTATTTATAGAGTCATTTGATTTTCTAAAATATATACTAAATAAATATTCTAATTTAAAGATGTGTTGGCCCTAAGAAACCAGTGCTCTAGCATATTCATAAATGAGATTTTAGACAAGACAGATTTAGACATTATGAAAATCTCTGTTCCTATGGTCAACTTTCTTTTCACTATTACTATTTGTTTAACTAAATTATACTTATGGGAAAAAAGGTTATTTTTATATGTATGAGATAATTTTTTATTTAAAATTTTTAGCTTATAAGATAAAATTTCATACAATGTTGACATTTGATATAAAATGCAGTCTGCTTTTGAGTTTTTGAGAGTATATTTGAAAATTTTAGTTGTTATACTGAGGAGTTCTCCTTCCCAAATACAGTTAGTTATTTTTTGCAGCACACCAGCCATCATCTTATATATATTTAGAATAAATATGGGTGTTTGAAATGTAATTTTGTTTTGAGTAAAAGATGTTGAGAAGCCTTTGAGGACAAATACCAGGGGACTTGAGGATGGCTGTGATGAGCCAGGCTGAAGCTTTCAGCAGAAAGGGAGAATAAAGAAGGAATTTTTAACCAGGAAGAGATTAATGAGAAGGGAAAACTGGGAATACTGAACAGAGAATACATAAAATTAAAACAACTGGTAAGGAAAACTAGAGACTTCAGTGCAGTTGAAGCAAGAAATACTGGGAATAGCTATTCTGGCTGATACAAGGAATTTCCTGAGATCTGTTTCACAATGGAAAGATTATTACTATATGAAGTAACAGAATGGAATCAGCTCTGGCTTACTGAGTGTGGAAGAAAAGAAGCCAAGCAGAAAGAAATCATGGCCTAAGTGGAAGCCAGATTCATTACCCACACTAAAATGAAGAGTTCCTTCTTTGCTCAAGTTCCCCACAGAATACTTTTAAACTTATGTATAATGAATGAAAGGGAACTTAGAAGCCATCTAGTAATCTAGGGCTCTAAATAACTGGATAAATAATGTCACTGATTATCTAATTAATGGGGAAAGGAGAAAAAGAACATGGGAAAGTCTTAAAGAGGTTTAAGAGAAGGAACCAAGTTCCCCACAACTAGAGCTAAAGAAGGAACAGTCCTCAAAAGATTGTAGCAAAATAAAAACCAGAGAGAGGAGGAAGCTCCTTATCTGAATACTTCAGTCAGTCTACTTTATGTAGAAACAACCTTTTATCACTTGGAAGTTGACATATACACTAATGTTATCCACACCTTTCTTTCCATCTGGAGGTAACCAACTTTATAACTCAATGGAAACCACTGTAAGAAAATCAAAAACCCTCTGCCTAGTGTGGTGCAATCCCAGCAACTTGGGAGGGTGAGGCAGGAGGATCAAAACTTGAGGCCAGTCTTGGCAACTGGTGAGACCCTGAGCAATTGAGCAAGACCCTGTCTCAAAATAAAAAGTAAAAAAGACTGCGATAAAGCTCAGTGGTAAATTACCCCTGGGTTCAATCCCTATACCACCATCCTCCCCCAAATCAAACCTTTAAAACATGGAAGAAAGGAAGAAGTGGAAAGAAAATTGACTGCATCTAAGACAGTGACCCTGGGGAGGGAATGACTCCCAGACAGGACTGCTTACTTAGGGACTAACAACCACGATGTGCAGTAGCATCTTTCTTGATGGAGGTGGAATTTGTTTTCTTCATCTCAGTGGATTTCAATTTGGTTTTTATTTGGCTAACAAATAATTTCTTTAAAAAAATATAAATATATTGGGATGGGCAAAGAATTATGACTCATGAATTTGTGTGGATTATTGAAATACCAATGCTTAACAACTGGTAGAGGAGAGGTATCTGCGAAGCTTGGGGTGAAACAGAATCATAGAAGCCCATGCAGTGCTGGATCATGGAAAGAACTAGAAAGTCCTAGTGGTGGGGTGAAGGAGTAAAATGAAGGAATTGAAGAACAGCTAAAAAATTACCAAAATGCTTGAATATTTTAAAAACTTATACCAGTATACACGAGTATACACTGTTATACTAGTTTACACTGTTAGAGTCCTAGCCCTGGTTCAATCCTAATAGTTAGTTGAGTTATATGGCAGAAAGAAGATTCTGATTAAGAGAAAGAAAGAAAAGATAATGTAATTCTAAAGGGCAGAGTATCAGAGGAGGAAGAAGGCAAGAAACAACAAAACAAATACAAAAATAGTGTCTAGGAAAGTGTTTCTCTCATTCTTCTTCTCTTCCTAACCACAGGTCTCCCTGAAAACAGGAATCATAATCAGCAATATTATGCTCTAGGTCAATTCTCAGAAAACTAATTTGCCAAAAGCCTATATGCTATTTGCCCAGTGACCAACATGTTGAAAAGTAAATTCACTTGATATGCAACTCAATGAAGATCAATTTGCCAATTCACCAAATTCATTGGTTTTCTAGAAATCATTTACAGGGTTTGTAGCATTTAGAATCTCATGGATCGGCAGGGTTAAGAGGACTACAAGAAGCCAGAGAAGCAGGCTGCTGGGCCTCTGGACTCTCTTTTTAACCTCAGTTTACCATTTCTTTTCTTCAGGCTTACTCTCTGCTCTTGGTCTCCCCTTCTTTGAGCCTCTCAGTCTTCCCACCTCTGGGTTGACAAGTTGAGCTGAGTCATGTGCTAACTACATAGTCAATCCATTCTTCCGTAGCAGAAGGTCCCTCTTTGCTCCAGCTCACTCCAGCTGAGAGACCATGCCCATCTAAAGTCAACCAAAGCACATTTTGCATGCTGGCCAAACAACAAACAAACAAATACAAATAGAGCAGAACAACTCAAAACACACAGGAGACCTACATTTTAAGATGCAATTTATATAAAACCATGTGCATATAAACACATGCACTGGAAAATCTGTGTTAAGATGACATTAGACTAGGAAAGACATACGTGTAATTCAAGAAAGTAAGATTTGGTAAATGAATTTTTTTTAACCTTGTATGTAGATACATAGTTTTCTTCAGACAAACTTTTTAAAAACAATAAATATATACACGTGGGAAGATATATTTCAAACGTTTGAGTTATCTATCTTAGAAATGAACTCTTAAATATAGTCTGAAATTTAGGGAATTTTAAAGAAAAAAAGCAGCCACGAGCAGAGTTTTATTTATATATTTTGTAAAGACCTATGATTTCTACTGACTTATTTATAGAACAAAATAAACATTGTTAAAAAAGAAAGTAGTTTCTGAAGCTAAAAAAATCTTATAAATCATCTCTATAATTTTTAATAAGAGTTAAAAGAATGGCTTTCTAATATTCAAGGAAAAAGAAGATACTAGGTCTCCAAATAAGGAACATCAAAAACTTGGGATGGTTTCACATAAAAAATATGTTTTAATGGAACCAACCAAATTTCACATTAAAATTTTAATTTTGTATTATAAGGAAATATTTTAATTTTATTCCTACAATTTCTGATTGATTCTTTGGAAAGTAAACACTTCATAACTTCTGCACCATACTGCCCAGGAAGCAGCAGGCAGAATGAATTACAGACTTCTCTAATACAGTATTTCTTGTTGAGTCATACATAATCTCCAAATAGCATGAGTATCACAAACATCCTTATTCCTATTACACAAAATTTATAAATGCTAACCTTATAATATTTACTTCTAATTTTTTCCTATAGTAAAAGAAATAACACATTTCTGTGAAGTTGTTCTCATATTTTTACTCTTTCCTAGATTCACTTTCCTCTTCTCCCAGAGGCAATCAATTTTATAAATTTCAAATGTGTTCTTCTAACTTATGTTTGTATGTTTTATTACATATATACATATACATAGGTATGAACATTCTTATTCTTTAAAAAATAACATTTTTTTTTCAGGTCTGGTCATGTTGATACATATAAATCTAATTTATTCACATTGAGTTCTATATAGTACTTTATGATAATTTATATATCTATTTACCTATTGAGTAAATATGTTGATGATGGCATGAATCAGAATTCTCATTGTTGGATAAGGAAAATATCATATTTTTATTTGTATAGACAGATGGAAAAGATGTAGAACTTGATGCTGGAATCTAACTGCAGCTATTAGTAGGATTTTATGACTTAAAAATACACATACATATCTATTTTTACTTTCAAATGCATATGTTTATATATAGCTTTGTATATTAAAAACAGTCTAGAAGCAATGGTAACACAAAAGAATTTTTTAAATCCTAATTTTTAAATATTATTTCATTGTAAAGAGAACAAAGGCCCATTAAAGAAATGGCCAGTTCCAAGCCTGGGGCAAAGAAAACTCAAGGTGAATCTGGAATATTTTGTTTGCCAGAAGACAAGAAGGAAGCACTCAGAGAATTGTGGAAGTGGTTTTTTTTTTTTTGGTTTTTTTTTTTAAAGGAGATTTCACAGGACAGATCTAAGTTTGAAAAAAAAAAAAGTGAAGGATTATAATGCATTAAATATTAATAATAAAAATAAAAGAATCCTAAATTTATACTGGTACTTTTTTAAAGGAGGGGAAATAAATTTATTCTTTGTAGAAAAATGACA